>NW_017731415.1:3377326-3378646 GCF_001890085.2 Hipposideros armiger
CTTTTCTTGCAGAAACGAATATAAAATAATATTGAATGTCAACTGTAACTGAAAAAAAAAAGAAATAAAAAAATTTTGCTCCTTGATCTCATTCCATTATAATAACAGACAGTTAAAAATCATCTTCAGGCCATCTATATATCAAAAAATTTTCTCAGAGGAGGAGCTGATGGACAAGATCACTGCGGAAAATATAAAAATCAAAGCGCCAGCATTCTAAAATGGTAGAGTAGAAAGACGGTCTATTTAAGTTCTTACCTGTGTGCAGTCGCAGAAGAGAAACCAAATTCTCCCGTTATTTGACTGGCAATGACATGAGGCAATGGCAGACGCAGGGCACATTGGTGTGGGGTGTAGGTGAGTCAGGCCGAGAAGGTGGTCAGTAGGCAGTACAAACCAAGAACATACAGAGAAAACTATGGCCTGGACTCAAAGAGTTATCTCTACCTTATGCTTCATTCAATAATTTAGGGAAGGCTAATTTTAAGATAAACACATACGTATACTCTCTCGTTTGTCTGAAACATTTGTTAGTATTATTAAACACACACACACAAAATACAGGTAATTGATTAATAAATCATAGTTTTTAAAAATAGGTTCATTTTTTCCCCCTTTAGGGAACACTTTTGGTTGTCTACACAAAACCTGAGTTATGGGAGCCCTCATCAAAGGCCTGTTAGAAAGCTCCTTGAAACCAGGTGGATTGACCTGGTCTTTGTAGTCCAGGTGCAGATGCCCACTGTGGGCAGACTGAGAAAGCGGCCTGAGCCCTCACCAAGGACTGGCTTTGAACAAGGCCAAGGACATTTAAAAAAAAAAAACCCTTGCATTTACACTTTTCTACCACTAGATGACATGCACGTATAAGCAAGATAAAAATACTACTCTCTTCAGCGGTGGCCCCACAGAGACAACAGGTAAGTTAAGGTGTTAGCAGGAAAGAGACAAAAATGTGAAAATGAAGAACTGTCAATATTGATTAGGGTAATACACGTGATCATAACAAATTTATTGACACTTATCCTGTAAGCCAGGGGCCATCCAACTACTGCCTGTGGGCCAAACACAGCTTACCACCAGTTTTTGTAAATAAAGTTTTATTGGCACACAGCCATGCTCATTTGTCTATGGCTGATTTTGTTCTATAATGACTGAGGTGAGTAGCTGAGAAAGAGATTGCATGACCTGCAAAGCTTTAAATATTTCTCTCTGGTCCTTGACAGTCAAGTTTTCCGATGCCTGGTCTAAACACGTAAGGTCATACTAACTCATTTAATCCTTCACTCCATGGTTGTAAGAATGTATTATTGTTATTAT
>NW_017731415.1:3379401-3385677 GCF_001890085.2 Hipposideros armiger
GGATACTCCCCAAGCTCCTACTTTCCCCTTCCTTCATGCTGGGAGGCCTCTCCTCTTAGATTCTTTCACATTTTGATGTCCTCCGTCCTTAGGATTCTCCACTGTCCCTACAGAAAAGTAAGTTCTGGTGGACTGTGCCTTCCACTCAATCTTTGTTGACTCTAAGAAAGGGGGAGGTGCTAATGGTTGGTGTCTCCTTGGGGGTGAAGTGGGGGTGTAGGTTGTGGGGGTCAGGGTGAGGGAGCAGGAAGGAGATTCTAACCTGGAGCCTTGTAGAGGGGTGTGGGGGAAAAAGCAGAGGCTTCCATGTCAGGGAGCTACTGTTTTCTCATAAGGAATCCGAAATAAGCCATGCTTTCTATGATAAGAGTTAATTTCCTTCTAAAGATCTTCCTTATCTGGGTTACATGAGAAATTTATATTCCTCCTAATAACATAGCTTGGACCCCCCCTCCCCCTTTATTGGTGAAATAATAATCCCAGCTTCATTACACCAGTGGAGATTTTGCCCAGGTTTCATTATAGAATGAACATCCCAAGTGCAGCTCCCTGTTCTTTAATACACAGGCATGTAAATGTGTATGCTTGTATGTATGTGTTTATCATTGAATTTTGGTTGGGGCAGCGTATGTGGCATAATGACACGCTGAAAAATTGATAAAGATTATCTGGGCTATCGGGATTTAGGAAGGGGAAAAGGCTGGGAGATCAGAAATGGTTTTGGTAAATTTAAGCGAGTTAGGTTTTGAAAGAATTTGGATATGCAGCGGGAGAGGCATTTTAGTCTATGAGATGGAGAGGCAGAAGTGTGAGCTTGACAGTGGGCACTTTGGGACAAAACAATTCTAGTAAGGGCTAAATTTAGAAGTTGAGGGATATCAGGTTAAAGTTTGAACTGATCTTAGTCCCAGAGAGAACCAGAAAACTTGACTAGAGGAATATCATGGACTGTAAACTTTTTAAGGACATAACCATCATGTTCTTTTTTCTTCTCTGTGCTTAGCTAAGTGACCGCTGACATGTAGTCAGGGTCCAAGCAATTTCAAGTGAATAAATGCACAGTGGTGATATTTTAAGAAAAGTAATCTGGGGACTAGGTATGGGATGGATTAGAAAGAAAAGACAGAAAGTTGAGAAAAAAATAGGTGTGAGTGCAAAGACTCACACACATTACTTTCCTTTGCCAAACACTCTGTGTGAAATGATCAAATTTGAGATCTCATTGCTAGTACCACAACTGTAGTTGGAAAGAGCTGAACATGAATCAATCACTGCAAAAGTAATTGTAACCAGAAATAGGAAATGTTTCCTAAAAGTCTATTTGTTTCATTTTTGACTACGTGGCTATGTTTTACTGTGCCCAGTTTAGGATATTCCAGAAATGCAGCATGATGAAAAACAATCAGTAGATTGTGTNTGGGTTGTGGAATCAAGAGGCTACCTCTGATAAAGCTGACAAAGCATCCCAAACTTCAGCCTCTAGTCATGCCCACTGATCGAATATGAGCTTGCTGATGGGATATGAATGTAATGGTTTCTTACGATCCCAGGGGAGAGAAAATATCAGATTGTAACAAGTCAGAGTTCTTTTTATAAAGAACCCCAAGAATATCCATAAATGACTTCTGTTTAGTGAGGGAGGCACAACAAGGAAATATAGAGATGGAAGATTTTTCTCCTCACTATTCTAAAAATGGCATTTAAAAAATGTGTCTCCTCTAAGGAAGCAAAAACATACAATGGGGTAAAGACTATTCAATAAATGGTGTAGGGAAAACTGGACAGATATATGCAAAAAAAAGGAAATTAGACCACCTTCTTGCACCATATACAAGAATAAACTCAAAATGGACTAAAGATCTAAATGTAAGACCCTAAACCGTAAAACTCTTAGAAGAAAATATAGGCAGTAAGCTCTCTGACATTGCTCTTGGTGATATTTTTTTCTGATGTATCTCCTCGGGCAAGGGAAACAAAAGAAAAAATAAACAAATGGGACTACTTCAAACAAAAAAGCTTTTGCACAACAAAGGATCAACAAAACAAAAAGACTGCTGAATGGGAGAAGATATTCGCCAATAATACATATGCTAAGGGGTTAATATCAAAATTTATAAAAAAATCATACAACACCAAAAAATAAACAATCTAATTAACTAATGGGCAAAGGACCTGAATAGACATTTTTCCAAAGAGGACATACAGATGGCCAGCAGACATATAAAAAGATGCTCAACATCACTAATCATCCATCAGAGGAATGCAAATTAGAACCACAATGAGATACCACCTCACTCCAGTCAGAATGGCTATCATCAATAAATCAACAAACAACAAGTTTTGGTGAGGATATGGAGAAAAGGGAACCCTTGTGCACGGTTGGTGGGATTGTAGATTGGTGCAGCCACTATGGAAAATAGTTTGGAGATTCCTAAAAAACTTCAAAATAGAACTACCTTATGACCCAGCAATTCTACTTCTGGGTATTTACCTGAAGAAATCCAAAGCACAATTCAAAAAGATATATGCACTTCTATATTCACTACAGCACTATTCACAATAGCCAAGATATGGAAGCAACCCAAAGGCCCTTCAATAGACAATTGGGTAAAAAGATTTTATATATATATATATATATATATATATATATATGCACACACACACACACAATGGAGTATTACTTTGCTATAAAAAAAGAATGAAATCTTACCATTTGAACAACATGGTTAGACCTAGACGATATTATGCTAAGTGAATAAGTCAGACTGAGAAAGACAAATACCATATGATTTCACTTATATGTGGAATCCAAAGAACAAAATAAATGAACAAAAAAAACAGAAACAGACTCATAGATACAGAGAAAAAACTGATGGCTGCCAGATTGGGGGGGGGTAGATTGGGGAACTGGGTGAATAAGGGGAAGGGCTTATGAAATACAAATTGGTAGTTACAAAATAGTCACAGGAATGTAAAGTACAGCATAGGGCATATAGTCAATAACTCGGTAATAGCTGTGTAGAGTGCCAGGTGGGTTCTAGACTAATGGACGGGGGGGGGTCACTTCATAAATTACATAAATGTCTAACCATTACACTACACTTCCAAGAGCATAATTCTGCCCCTGGCCACGATAGAAATTAGCTGAGTGATCACTGGACATCAATTTGCTCATAAAATAGGAGGTTGGCCTCAATGTGCCATCAAGTCCCTCTCAGCTCAAATAATCTATCATTCTACATGTATCTTAGATTATCTTTTAAAGAGGCTACCTTGGTTCTAATTACTACCCATTGGTCCACATTTTAGGTAAAGTTAACAAAAAGAGAACTTTGCGATGCCTGGTCATCAACCTTCCGCCCTCTGTTACCAGTATCTTGCAAGTTTAAAGTTTATACTGTTGTTATTGGGGCTGGGGTAAATTCCTCACTTTGGGCATTGTTTACCTTTTCTTGCAGAAATGCCCATGCCACTGAAGAGTCATCTGACATGGATTTGAAATTGTTCCATTATAAATGCTGGACCTGATTCCTGTTGAAGTTGTCTTCCCTTCCATATAAACCCCTCAGGGGTACATGGATTTAGCATGGACCTCACTCCCTTCCATCTTAGAAAGGAACTTCTGGAAACTATGTAGTTTTCCTTCACTTTTAGAATTTCTATTTCCAAGTTCTACAAGAAAGAGGTATGTTTGGATGTTTGTTTGCAACCTATATCCAGCTTATGGCAGCAGACGCATCAAAGATGCCACAGCTAAAATAGGATTTTTACAGGAAAACAGAATTCAAGGTCTTAATTAATTGTTGACTTCATATGCACTCCCTTAGACAACTAGCTATGCAGAAATGACTCTGTCCCCTTCTATCATAATGTACCCCTATCCCTTAGTTATTATTAAGGACATATGTACAGAAACAGGATCTGTGCTTTGTCAGACTTCTTCCATGCCAGACGCTCATAGCCCGATTGATGTTATAATCCTCGCTTTTTCACATCACAATGGATTTCTGTGTAAATGAGGACGCTCTCCCAGGAACACATTGTGACTTTAGGTGGATCAAGAACAGGCATCAGAAGCAGATGAACTCTTAGCAAGCCAAGATTGGGACCTCACCACAAATGTCCTTAATAAGACACAAGGGAAGAAATAAACAGGAAGAAAGAGAAATAAAAAGGACAGAATGAAAACTAAGGTAAAAATTATTTTAAAAGACATTTGGAACCACGTTTTCTAAGTGATGCTAGCTATTTTGTAGGACGGACATACTTTTTCTGAATTTGTATTCTCAAAGTCAAATTCATAAGGAAGATCCCTGTAGCCTCACTCTAAATTTTGAAATTTATTCCTCTGCTTTGCCTGTAAACAAAACCTGTGTTCCAACAAACCAATTACTTTACTACTTTTTCTTCCTAAATATATTTCTGTACTGTTTCTTATATTAATCTCACTGCCTCAAATGCTAGCAAACTCCGAGCGATAAGGAAATTCCCTGCATTCTTCAAGGTCTTTCTCAACTATCACCCTCTTCACCATGTCTTAAAAGTAAAGGAGAATGAGAAGCAAGCCATGAAGAGAATGATTAGATGTTGCAGATCACTTGATCCTAGTAAGTTTTGTGTTGGTTTTAATTTTGGAGGCAGAGACACAGAGCACTGCAGTACGGACATATCCACCAATTAAAGAGACTGTCTGAGCCTATCAGAGGAGTTTCCAAAACTGTGTTGCTCCTTTATGGTGATTTAGTGGACTGCTTCCTAAAACACATGTTACATTATATGCCTAAAATCATGCACTTCTCAGAATCAGCCTCTGAGTATGTACTTGGGAAGTAGGTCAGGTGTGGTGGGAATCACAAATAGACACAAATAAAAATTAAAGAAAACTACAAAGAGAAGATTTAGTATCACAACTAGGAGAGCTACATTCTATTTATACTTTCTATGTTCAGGCAGTTTGCTAAGTACTTTACACAATCCCTAATAGACTGAGTCTTCATTTAAAAGAAAAAAAAAATCCTATGATGTGAGCATGAATAATTTTCATTTTTACAGTTGAGGAAAGGGGATTAGAAACTTATCTGAGGTTTCATAGGGAGCGTATGAAACCCTAGGTCAATCCAATTCTAGAGCATAAATTCATGGCCCCTCCTCAAAGCTTTCTCCATCACTTCCCAAAAGCAGGCCAGCTATTGTCTCATCCTGCCCAGAGTGCTTTCTCAACCATCGCACACCCAAGCGAAGCTGCACATTTATCCGGAAGTCAGTCATGAGGCAAGAATGGTTTAGAAACACTGGTCCAACAGATAAAGCTCAAAAGACAGTTGGGAGTTCTCAAATTCCTTCCCTTTCTCCTCCCTCTGTTTCCTGCGTACCTTCAGCCAAACATTTAATTCTCCACCTTCAAAAGCTGCTCATACTTCTACTGTCTGAAATCCTTCATCAAAAATGGCTACTCTTTGGGCCGGCCGAGTGGCTCAGTTGGTTAAGAGCTCACTCAAGAGTGTGAGCTCTGAGCAACGGGGTCGCTGGTTCAATTCCCTGCCCAAACTGAGCTGCCAACAGGTGGCAGGATGGCTAAGCTAAAAAAAAAAAAAAAAGAATGGCCACTCTTCTATACTTTCCCTGTATGCCTTTCCACCTTGCCCGGCACAATTCCTTCTTCTGAATTCATCTGCAACATCCTTTTATCCATACCTCTTTTAGCTTTAGAGGTTCTCAATAGTTTAATCTCTTGTTCCCATTTCATGTCTCCCACTAGCCTGGGAGCTCTTCAAAAGCTAAGTGCTCTGTCTTATTATCTCAGCTCATTGACGCTGAATAACAATCACTGAATAAATAAACACATTCAAAGATGGATGTTTTACATACATATAAAAACATATCTGTTCAGAACTTTTGAGAGTCAGAAAAAGTTTGATATCTGAATCCAATGCATAATTTTTAGAAACTTGTAATCTGTGTTTAATAGGATTTTTTAAAATATGCCTCCGAAAACTGAGATAAATTCGAGTGTCTCTGCCCTCCAATTTGGGAAACATGGATCTCGCCACTCTCGTGGAAGATACAACCAGAAATGAAGGCTAGAGAAGCAGTTGAATAACTATTTCTTGAATTGGACTGTGTGTCATTGAACTGAATTAAGCTGAAAGGCAGTCTTAGCTTCCATTGCTTGAGATCATGAAGCAATTTGGATGCAGAGTGGACCCAGAAGAGAGCAAAGAGCTGTCTGTGGGACCAAGGGCTCTGGGTCAGGACGTCTCAGCCCTGGTTGCACCT
>NW_017731415.1:3387642-3388582 GCF_001890085.2 Hipposideros armiger
TGATTAAATGAGAGTCAGGTAAGAAGAAAGGGTTAAACCTGAGTTATCAAAACAGGTTTTCTTCAATTCTTAATTCTTTATTCGGCCCCTGGTACTTGATGTGTTTAATTAAGAAGGAATCACTTTCAAAGTCTCGGTGTTACTGGGTGGGGAAGTGAGGGCTGAAGTCCATCCCTGGTTACGTCAAGTGGTGTCAAATTTGGCTGGCCTTGCTCACTTCCTGTTGACTCCGAGAAAAAGGCTGCCGTTGGCGTCTAACAGTGAAAAACACGAAGCTCTGAGACTCATCTGAATTACTAATCACTACATGTTCTGTTCATTCTCACCACTTTCCAAGCGATTAAATGATCTGGCCAGGTCAGTGACTCAGCTCCCAAGGGGGTAGCCTGCAGTTGGGGCTTGTCCCCACATCCCTGCTTTCGATTCCCAAGGTTTGATCCTGGGCTGCCTCGGGAAGATGATTTCCCCTTGGAACTTGTGTCTCTGGGGACAGAAAGATGGACACAGATGATGAAGCGTATAGTCTACTGGAGAAGTGCCATCTTGCCATGAGTCTTCTGACGGATAGGGTTGCAAAAATGTCATCTTTCATCATTTGGTGTCACTCTTTGGAACCAGTGACAAGGAGCTGGGTGTGGTAGGGTAAATTTGTCTGAAGTTGGAAAGGAGAAAATAGATCGAGTAGGAAACGTTAACTGTTTTTTTTTGTTGTTTTCATTTCTGGCTTAACTGTCAGTAGATACAGTATTCCCTTGTTTGTTTGAAAGGTTATTGAAGATGTCACCATTTTAGAGTTGCATACTTGTCCCATTTTTGTAGTGATTAGCTGAACTTTGCTATGTTTACTAAGCTTAATGTCCAGTTACCATAAAAAGCAGCATGTAGTCAGTGGTGGAAATAGGGGTGGGAGTATAGGGGCCACATGAGAATTCAGTTCCAG
>NW_017731415.1:3390037-3400387 GCF_001890085.2 Hipposideros armiger
GCAAACTCATCCTAGAAAAAGAGCTACATACATCCTTGCTGAATATCACTACTGTCACCTTCGAAGTACTCCCCTTGGGAAGCTATGCACCAACACCAGCACCTAGTCAACCCTTGAAAGCAGTTTTGGAACTCTTTATCTGGAATGTCCATCAGAACTGTCATCGTATTACCCTTGATGTCCTGAATGTCATCAAAATGTCTTCCTTTCAATATTTCCTTTATCTTTGGGTAAAGAAAGATGTCATTGGGGGCCAGATCAGGTGAGTAGGGAGGGTGTTCCATTACAGTTATTTGTTTACTGGTTAAGAACTCCCTCACAGACAGTGCTGTGTGAGCTGATGCATTGTCATGATGCAAGAGCCGTGAATTGTCGGCGAAACGTTCAGGTTGTCTAAGTTTTCACGCAGCTTTTCAGCACTTCCAAATAGTCAACTTGGTTAACTGTCCAGTTGGTACAAATTCATAATGAATAATCCCTCTGATATCAAAAAAAGGTTAGCAACAGCATTGCAACAAGTTCGCGAACTTAATTGTCAGAGCTCATGTGAGAAACAGAAAGAGGGTCAATGTGGCTGGAGTGGAGAGGGAGGGGAAGCAGGAAATAGCGACTGAGTGGTGACTCAGAGCTGGACACTGAAACTCCTTGTGGCTCATTTGAAGCTTTGTTTTAGGGGCAATGGAAGTGAATGGTAGTGAATAATGGAAGGAGGGCAATGCGGATGAGAAAAACCATTGGGGCTACTGCAGTAACCGATAACAGATAATGGAAGCTTGCTCTTAAATAATGAGTGGTGAAAGTGAGGGAAAAGAGTACATATATTCAAGAAGTACTTAGAGTGTGAAAATGACAGGCTATGGGGAGGGAGGGAGTAAGTGGAGACAAGGATGACTCCAGGTTTCTGAGTGGGGAAAAAAATGGATGGATGGTGGTGTCTGCCATTCACTGAGACAAGGAATGCTAGGAGGCGGGGGTGAGGGGAAGATGATAAGTTTATTTTAACAAGAGTTGAAGTTAGATGGTAAGTTATAGGTTGACTATATTAGGGCTGGTCCTCAAAGGCAAGGTCTGGGCTAGAGATAAAATATTTGTGAACAAGTTGCTTATAGTTTTAATACTGATGTGATTTATTTGTCTTCAGCACCTTTCCAGAACAACATCTCTGTAAGCAGGGATAAGTCAATGGGTCTTGGACATCAGGCTAAGTGAATTGTTGAGCAAGTTATTCTAGTGGCAGGGATTTAAGGGGCTGGGAGGCAGGCACAGGTCTACTGTGGATGAATTAGGGAGTTATATGATTTGAAGGAAATCAAAAGGTAGTTCTGTACCCAAGTAGCTGTCTTCTTCCCCCTGACTTGCCAGAGTGCCTAAAACTGTTGGCAATCATGTTACTCTTTAGCTGGTTCTTATTTTCATTTACTTAAAATGAGACCATTTTAGTGTTTGAAGGTAATGTAAAAGTTGTCTGCTCCAAACTTCTCACTCCGAATGAGTCTGCTTGACAAAATCTCTAGACACAGAGCCTCCACTTGAACAGGCTGTGGTGGGGAAGCCAATATCTGACAAGGCAGTGCAAAGTTTTAGTTCTGTTGCCAGAATTCTTCCTTAGATTGGATTTTCCATCCAGGATAACACAGAACAATTCTTCTTCCCCTTTCACATAACACACAACCAATGAGAGTTCGCCCATAAGTAAGTCATCACTATTGTCAGCTAAGCTGCCATAGAGATGGGGGATTTAGAGCCGGCCATCACTGAAGTCACTGAAGCATTTGGACATACAAGATTTGACAATTAAGTTCGTAAAATTGTTGCAACGATGTTGCTAACCTTTTTATCATATCAGAGGGATTATTCATTATGAATTTGCACCAACTGGACAAACAGTTAATCACGTTAACTATTTGGAAGTGCTGAAAAGGCTGTGTGAAAAAGTTAGACAACCTGAACTTTTCACCAACAATTCATGGCTCTTGCATCACGACAATGCACCGGCTCACACAACACTGTCTGTGAGGGAGTTTTTAGCTAGGAAACAAATAACTGTATTGGAACACCCTCCCTACTCACCTGATCTGGCCCCCAATGACTTCTTTCTTTACCTGAAGATAATGGAAAAATTGAAAGGAAGACATTTTGATGACAGTCAGGGCATCAAGGGTAATACGATGACAGCTCTGATGGCTATTCCAGAGAAAAGAGTTCCAAAATTGCTTTGAAGGGTGGACTAGGCCCTGGCATTGGTGCATAGCTTTCCAAGGGGAGTACCTCGAAGGTGACTGTAGATATTCAGCAATGAGGCATGTAGTACTTTTTCTATGGTGAGTTTGCAAACTTAATTTTCTGACCTTGTACACCATCTCAGAATTCACAGCAACCCTTGGAGGTATGTTTGATCATTCCATAAGGATATGAGGAAACTGAATCTCCGAACTAAAGGATTTACCCAATGATATGCCACCAGGGCCTTAAGTAAAGAGCAGAGCCAAGATTTTAATTCTAGGATCGTGGCTCCCAGTTCAGGGTCTACCCAAGCTGCTTCACTGGGTTCTGTGCTGCCTTCTAAAGGACCAGTAAGGACCAGAGAGCAATGAGCTGATTGCACTGAGGTGGAGCTTACCCACCTGATCCTTGTGGGCCCAATGATGCCTGCCACCTTGACTGGCTCGGCCAAGGTTATAAAAAAATAATTACAGATGTTGAAACTGTGTTTGATTTTAAACACCTGGAGGCAGGACATGAACTCTCTAGCTTTCCACTTTCTTTACCCCTCCCTTCAGCCCCTGCATTCATCTACCTACACAGCCCTGCAAGACCTGTGTGCACATAACTTTGTATTTCTATTAGAGCTGGATAGAACTCTAATCCTCTAATTTTTTCAGCTTTCACTGCCTATTAGTGTAAAAGAAAATGGAGCCTGTATCCTATGTGTAGTTTTAGATTCAGTGCAAATGTTAATAGACGAGACTATTTTTAAATATATCACATATAAGTTTATAGGACCATAGAATATATAGAAGTCCTATTTTTTCTTACCCCAGTGAATCATCTTCATGGCTCATCTCTCTGTAGGGTCCCATTGGAGGGGTCACTGAAAAGGAGTAACAGAGGCAGGAGAGGGGCTTGGTGTGACAGGCCATGGCCAACTGGGGGATGGCCCCAGGGAAATGCAGGGAAACATTTTAGATGTGCTGACGACGGGCCTTCTTCTCTGAGTTGCCCAGCTTCAGCGTGGTTGCAAGGCACACACATTGCTAAGCTCTCTCTGGAGGTTTGTAGTAAGTGAAGGACATTGCTTTGGTCTGCGTTGTTTGTCCTTGGATTTCATTGCCACGCGTGTCCTGAGTTATGTGGTAATAGCACTAATAGCTAACATTTGTTGACTACTTACTATGTGCCACTGTGCTAAGAGATTTACACACATTACCTCATCGTCCTTATTACAACCCTGTGAAGTGATGCTGTCCTCGTCTCACAAATGGGAAAACTGAGGTGTGGGAAGCTGTGCCTCACTGAGGGGTGTATGGCTCGTTAATGGTACAGCTGGGATTCAAACCCAAGTCTATCTATCACTCCATCTTAACTGCTATGCTACCTGTACTGCCAGCAGAATGAGTGCTTAGATTACTGATAGGGATCTGGGTGGATTTCCATCACCGGAAGTAACTTAAATGGGAAGAATCATCAGCTACCTAGCCCCAAAGGTTGGGGGGTCACAGCAGGTGTGGATAAATGAGAGGAAACGGCCAGGTTGATAGAAATACAAATGTGCCAATGCCATTAAAAATGAACCTCTCTAACCAAATCTGGGCTCTTTATTTCTAGATAACTTGGCTCTTGTAACTCATAGCTCCAGGTAGCAAATATACGCTGAATACTTTTCTAGATGAGTCTGCTGGGGGCTGCAATTGTCATTTAGGGCATCTGGGTTCCATTACAGACTGTACATGGTTCAACCTTATATTTAAGTGTTTGACTAGAAAAAAAAAGCGAGATGCGAATGGATCCAGGAGTTTTCATCATTATCTGTTAGAATGCTTTAGCCTAGTGGAGCCAGACAAGCCTGGGTTGGAATCCTGACTCTGATTCGTATTAGCTGTGAGAACTTTAGCAAGTTATCTAAGCTCTTCAAGTCTTAATTTCTCTATCTTAAGTGGAGAAGATAATACCTCCTGCACAGAGGTGGTGTTAGGATTAAATGCTATACTATAAGTAGAATGTGTTACATAGTGCTTGGCACAGAGCGAGGGCTCAAAAATTGGTAGCATTCATTGCTCTGTCATATTGCTTTCTCTAAGAAGAGGCACTGGTGAATTCTTTGTGGCATCAGCCCACGTCTTCCACTGCGTTGGGTATATCCTTTATGTCCTACATGAGAACGAGGAGGAACTTTTCTCTGCATCTCCTCAATATCTGACTTCCCCAGAAGAAAGAATCTGTTGCCACAAAAGATAAGTGAGAACTGAAGACACTAGGAATTTATGGGCTGGGGAAGGCTGCTCCAAGAAGAAGAAAAGAATTCTGGTGATCAGCAACACCCTGTTGTGGGGGCCCAGATGTGGGCCAGATGTTGCAAATCGGTAGAGACACGTTAGGCTGAGTGACTGTTACGCCTTGACTTTCATCCATGTGGGCATGAAGAATATTGACTGATCTCACTCAGATTATTAAGAGTGACCTCAGGGCTCTGGAAACGTGAGTGTAGGAGGCCGGGCCTCAAGGGGTGGTCTTGACAATCTTCCCAGTTGAGCAAAGGAGTTTTTGTAGATGACAGCCCCGCTCTCGTGATGGATGCGTACTTCATATGCCTTGCCCCATGCCACCCCCAGAAGAGTGCTCAGCCAAAAATACTGAAGATCCTTCTTCCATGGGAAGTGATTTGAGATTTCTGCCTAGGCAGAAGTCATCTCCAGTGACTTTTATTTAGTGTTATTAAAGTTGATTTTGATGTGATCCTAACTATAGTGATTACTCCTCTAATCACTTCCTTTTCAGTCAGCCTGCTTGGCCTGTTTTCTATGCTGAAATTTCACCATACTGCTCAGCCTTCCATTCCACATTTTGATAAGCAGATTTCGTTCTTCTAGATAGATAAGGATGGTGGAAATTTCTTTTTTTTATGGTTGGCATGAGTAAAGGCACACAAGTATCATTCTTTTTAAATACGGGCTAAATGCAAAAGCTGAACCCTGGACGCAGAAAACACAGAGTTGTTTTTACTATTGCCCTGCCTTCAGTTTAAAAAAAATTGTTTTTTTTAAAGATTTTATTGGGGAATTGGGGAGGGGAACAGTGTTGGGGAATTTGGGAAGGGAAACACTATTTTTCTAGGACCCATCAGCTCCAAGTCAGGTTGTTGTCCTTCAATCTTAGTTGTGGTGGGTGCAGGCTCAGCTCCAAATTCAGTCGCCACTTTCAATCTAGTTGCAGGGGGTGGGGGGCGGGGCACAGTCCACCGAGTTGTGCAGGAGTTGAACCAGCAACCTTGTTAAGAGCATGCGGTCTCACCCGCTCACCTCAGGCGCACCTTGGGCACAGCTCACTGGTCCATGTGGGAATTGAACCGGTGACCCTGTTGCTCAGAGTTCGCACTCTAACCAACTGAGCCACTAGGTTGGCCCCTCCCTGCCTTCAGTTTTACCCTTTTGCTTCCACAGGAAGTTCCCGGCACTGCAGTCAAACTGATATTTCTACCTTCCTCCCTGCTATTTAATTTTTGGTTGCTGCTGTAACCAGTTACCACATATTCAGTGGCTTAAAACAACACACGTATTCTCTCACAATTCTGTAGGTTGGAAGTCTGATATGGGTTTCAGGCTAAAATCAGGGTGTTGGCAGGGCTGCATTCTTTTCTGGAGGCTTTGGGGATAATCCTTTTCTTTGCCCTCCCTAGCTTCCAGAGGCTGTGCACATTCTTTGGTTCATAGCCCCTTCTTCCATCTCTAACACTAGCAGTGTTGTATTTCTCTGACCATGCTTTCATCGTCCCATCTCTGTCAGACCACAGCTGGGAAAGGGTCTCTGTTTTTAAGGACCCATGTGCTTTAGATCAGACCAACCCAGATAATTCAGGATCATCTTCTCACTTCAAGGACTTTAACTTAATCACATCTACAAAATTACTTCTGCCATGGAAGGTGACGTATTTACAGGTTCCTGTGAGTAGGATGTGATGTCTTTGGGGGTCTATTATTCTACCAACCACATTTACCAGCCTGCTCCAAGCCCATCATCTCTCTCCTGGACAACAGCAACTGCTTTCTAAATGGTTTTTCTTTATGCACCCTTGTTCTGCCATCTTCATCGTTTGTGATGTGTCTTCTCATTCACTCTGCTATGACCACACTGGCCTCCTTGCTGTTCCTTGAACACACCAAGCACATTTATGCTCCAGGGCCTTTGCAGTTTCTGTTCTCTTTGCCTGGGTTGCTTTTCACCCCAATATCTTCATGACTTCCTCTTTCAGGACTTTGTCCAAATGTTATCTCTTCAGAGGGTTTTTTTTTTTGAGCAATTTATATAAATGAGCATTCTTTCCTTCCATTTTTGTCAATCTATTTGTTTGTCTTCTGTTCTCACTTATTGATTCATGACAGGATATATTTATTTTGTCCCCTTACCCTTAAGTCTTTGTTTCATTTTGAAAGATAGTTTCATTGATTGTAGAATTCTAGGTTGACAGTTTTTCCCCTACCCCAATATTTCAAAGATATAACTGCACTGTTTTCTGGATGCATTGTTTCTGATGAGAAGTCTGCTATTATTCTTAGTTTTCTTTCTCCTTATGTAATTTTATGCTTTTATAATTCTCTTTGTAATATTGGTTTTCAGAGATAAAATTATAATTTGCTTTGATGTGGTTTTCTTTATGTCTCTTGTTTGGAGGTCATTCAGCCTGTTTGATCTATGTGATTGCAGTTTTTATCATGTCAAGCCATTATTTTTTTTCAAATATTTTTATTGCCTCCCCCTTCTTTGGAGACTTTAATTCCACATATGTTAGTTCACTTGATAGTATCCCACAGTTCACCAATTCTCTGTTTCTTTTCCCTCACAGTATCATTTCTCCCTATGTTTTGTGTTGTATAGTTCTGTGCTCTATCTTGTATCCACTGCTTCTACTGTGTCTAATCTGCTGTTAATTCTACCCAGAGATTTTTCATCTCAGATATTGTGTTTTTCACTTCTGTAAGTTTGATTTATGTCTTTTCATATTTTCCACATCATCTTGATCATACTTAGGTTTTTCTCTACTTTCTTAAACATATGAAGTATTTTTATGATAGCTGGTTAGCGTCCTTGTTTGCTAATCCTTTCATTTGTGTCATTTCTGGGTCTGTTTCTATTGATTGTCATTTCTTCTTACATAGGTCATATTTTTCTGTTTCTTTACATGCCTAGTAACTTTTGAGTCAATGCAGATATTGAGAATTTTATATTGGTTGTTGGATTGGTTGAATGCTGGATTGATTATTATTATTATTATTATTATTATTATTATTATTAACATTATTATTATTTCTTTAAATAATTTGGGGCTTTTTTCCCTTGGACACAGTTATTCAATGACAGTTTTCTTAAGGAAAATCTAGAGTGGCCTTTAGTCTAGGTTAATTTGGTCTTACTCCTGAGGCAGTATTCTTCTGAGGACTCTCTTCAATGCTCTGTGTGTTAGGAGTTCTTTCTCCTCTGGCTGGTGAGGGTAGCCACTCTTCTTCACCTTGTATTTTCCCTGAAGATGGTTTAGCTCAGGGGTCGGCAAACATTTGAAACGGAAGAGCCGCCGGGGTCAGCAAACTGTAGCTCACAAACTGTGGCTTTGAAGTAAAATTGAAAATGAAAATAAAACTATCATAGCTTCATTTATAAAATTTTTAAAGGATATTATTCACATAATGGTGATTATATCAAAATATATTTATGGCTCTTGAATAATTTTTAAATTGTTGTGAGGGACAGGGTTGGCTTTTCCAGGAGTCGGAAAACTTTTGAGACGGAACGTACCCAAAGAGCCGCATGTGGCTCACGAGCAGCAGTTTTCTGACCCCTGGTTTAGCCTGCTCCTTTCCAATGGTTCTGTCTTTGGCCTTTAAGGTTCTCTTACATGTATGTGCTAATCAATAGTTAGCAAAAGAGTCCCTCTGCAAATATCCAGAGGTTCTTCAGTGAAGTTGTCTCCTCTCCAGTACTCTCTCCCCAGAACTTTATCCACGTTGGGCTCTCTGAACCCGGAACTCCATCCCCACACACCGCAGAGACTGCTGAGCTCTGACTGGATCCTCACTTCGTGTGCTGTCCTCTGGAAATGCTCCCCAGGCTTTAAGTTGGGTCAGCTGTAGCGCTCACCTTGTTTATTTCCCTTTCTCAGGGCATTGCTATCTTACAATGCCAGTTGTAAGAAAACTGTTGTTTCATATATTTGATCCATTTTTAAAAATTGTTTAAGTGGAAAGGTTAAATCCAGTTTTTGTTACACTTTTTTTTGCCTGAAAGCAGAACTATGTTCAGTGAACTTTGAGGCTTATTTTGTACTGATACTTCTTTTTTTTTTAAGATTTTTATTGGGGAATTGGGGGATGGGAACAGCTCTGGAGAATTAGGGGAAGGGGAACATACACGTTGCTGCCCTTTTGTTCTTCAGTCTAGTTGTGGAGGACGTTGCTTCTCTGGCCCAAGTTGGCTCCATCATTGTGCTCTTCCCAGGCGAGGCAGATCAGTCGCCAGCTTCTGGACAGCCGCTCACGCTGGCTGCTGGCTGCTCACGGTAGCCCATGGCAACCCACTGCAGCCCCGCTGCAGCCTATGCCCTCACCGGCAACTCACAGCAGCCCAGCTCCAGGTTGAGCTGTTGTTCAGCATCTTAGCTGTGGAGGGCAGTGTCACTGGCCCTCATATGTGGGATCCGAACCGGGGCCCTCTGGCGTCCCAAGCCAGTTCTTAACCAATGCGCCACTCGGCCGGCCCAATACTGATACTTCTTTTTTCACAAACTCCTGGCTTGGGGTTCTGCCTCTGATCCACTTTCCCCCATTTTTCTCTGGATATTTGAATTTTCCTCCTAGATTCCGATTTGGTTCCCCTTTCTGACCCTTTATCGCTCTGATCAGTTCAGCTGAGGGCTGCATGTACTTGTTCTGCATCCTAACCTTCCCTCTGACTTCTTCAGCAAGACCTATATCCTTTGCTGTGGGTGGAATTAGGACAATTATACCTTTAAAAGTTCTGTAA
The DNA here is from genome assembly GCF_001890085.2 of Hipposideros armiger. Classification (NCBI taxonomy): domain Eukaryota; kingdom Metazoa; phylum Chordata; class Mammalia; order Chiroptera; family Hipposideridae; genus Hipposideros; species Hipposideros armiger. The sequence continues at coordinate 3,399,266 of NW_017731415.1, forward strand.
TAATTTGATATGTGAAAATAAAAATTTGTTTTGATTTTTATTTCTTTGACTAGTGAGGCTGTTTTTTTCCCAAGCATGTACTGTTTATATTTCTCCTTTCATGAGTAGACACTATCTATTTTCAATTTTTTATTGCATTTGCTCTGTCTCAGAGGTTCCACATTGAAACCTTTAGTTTGTACTCTAGTTTGGATAGATTTATGGGACCGTTGGTCATGCCAAATCCCAATGCTCTCTCTCTCTCTGCAGCAAATGGGGATCTCCTTTCAGATGAAGGAATTTTCAGCCTTGAAGTCTGCTTAGAGAGTTTTTTGGTTCAGTTTGAAATACTCCATGCTAGAAAAAAAATGCATTAATTATTGATTTTTCTTTCCACGATCTTGCCACTCAAGAGCAAATGCCAGGAACAATGCCTAATCCCTGAACATGATTTCTTTTAATTAATTTTGGCTCTGAGAGTATATTGGCAACTCCATCTAAATGAAAGGAGATGAAAATATATCATGTAATGTATCCAACATATTAAAAAGTGATTAATGGAGGATCTGTTATTGAAGTCTTTTGGGAAGAACTGATGGATGAACTGAGAACAACTGGGAACTTTACTAACTGTAGTTTCACAATTCACGCACTGGCCTAAATCTTATCTGAGGCATATTAGTGGATTTATTGGTGTGGAACAAGTCATTGCAGTAGCATTGCTCAAAGCTGCCCTTGATGGTGATATATGTGAACATTATCATCATTATGACTGTTTTTAATTTGCTATCATATTAGGGTCAACTACTACTTTTTTGTTATGCAGTGATTTGAACTCCTGATAGATTTTGATCATATCTATAACACACAATTTCACAATCTCTTCTGTAATTCCAAAAATAACATTTTCCCTTTTTGGTGCCTTTATAAAATGAATTTATTTTCTGAGATAACAACTGGAGTCATGCAGTCTTCCCAGCTTGGATGCTGGTTTCATAGCAATGTTAAGATTGGGCAACTTGTAATTCTCTTCATCTACATAACGGGGTGTAGTTCCCTAGCGATGACTTATCTTCATTGATATTTTCCATGGTGTATTTTTGGTGGGGGATAGGCAGAGCAAGGTGTCAGTTCATAACACAT
>NW_017731415.1:3403713-3414801 GCF_001890085.2 Hipposideros armiger
TAACATTTTTTATTTAAACATTCACTGTATTTTGTGATCACACTGCGTAAATCAAAGCCCCAATGAGCTATCACCTCAGACCTGTTAGGATGCCTCATTAAAAAAGTAAAAGATAGGCAAGCCGAGTGGCTCAGTTGGTTAAGAGCTCGCTCAAGAATTTGAGCTCTGAGCAACAGCGGATTGAGTCTTGGCCCGAGCTGAGCTGCCACTGAGCTGCCAACAGGTGGCAGGATGGCTCAACTAAAAAAAAAAACAAAAAACAAACAACAACAAAAAAGTAAAAGATAACAAAATGTTGGCCAGGATGTGGAGAAAGAGAACTCTTGGTAGGGATCTTTCCACAAAGGTCGAGGATGAAGGGTTTGTCCTCTAGGCTACCTGGAGCCTGGGTGAACTGTGGACAGGAGCTGTCAGTACCACCTGTTATCCAATGAGAGTCTGGGTCAGAAGATGGGACACAGGGTTCCTGTGTCTAAAAGGGCTGAAAATGAAAGCCCATCTACCCAGTCCTACCTGCCTGGGCAATGTTTTCATATTAAAAATTTATAGCTTCTCTAGATTATTAGTTTAATGCAATTTTAATATAATCCCAATTTTGAATGAATTTAAGAAAATGCCTCTGAAATTTCCTGAAACAATAAATAGGTAAGAAAAGCTAAGGCATTTTTTATTATATTCCCCATACTGTATTTCACATCCCTGTGGCTATTTTGTAACTACCAATTTGTACTTTCTAATGCCTTCACCTTCTTCCCCATACCCCAAATCCCTCCCGTCTAGCAACCGTCAGTTTTTTCTCTGTATCTATGAGTCTATTTCTGTTTTGTGTGCTCATTTATTCTGTTCTTTAGATCCCATGTATAAGTGGGATCATATGGTATTTGTATTTTTCAGTCTGACTTATTTCAGTTAGCATAATATCCTCTAGGTCCAACTATGTTGTTGGAAATGGTAAGATTTCATTCTTTTTTTATGACAGAGTGATACTCCATTGTGTTAATGTACCACAACTTCTTTCTCCAACTGTCTATTGATGGGCATTTTGGTTGTTTCCATATCTTGGCTACTGTGAATAGTGCTGCAGTAAACATAGGTGTGCATATATTTTTTTCAAATTAGTGTTTTGTATTTCTTTGGATAAATACCCAGGAGTGGGATTGCTGGGTCATAAGGTAGTTCTATTTTGAATTTTTTGAGGAACCTCCATACTTTTTTCTGTAGTGGCTGCACCAATTTGTAATCCCACCAACAGTGCAGGAGGGTTCCCTTTTCTCCAAATCCTCTCCAGCACTTGTTGTTTGTTGACTTATTGATGACTGCCATTCTGACCGGGGTGAGGTGGTATCTCATTGTGGTTCTTATTTGCATTTCTCTGATGATTAGTGATGTTGAGCATCTTTTCATATGCCTGTTAGCCATCTGTATGTCCTCTTTGGAGAAATGTCTATTTATGCTCTCTGCCCTTTTGTTAATTGTATTGTTTGGTTATTTGGTGTTGAGTTATATGAGTTTTTTATAAATTTTGTTTATTAACCCCTTATCAGATGTATCTGATATCTTCTCCCATTCAGTACGATGTCTTTTCATTTTGCTGATGGTTTCCTTTGCTGTGCAAACACTTTTTAGTTTGATATAGTCCCATTTGTTTATGTTTTCTTTTGTTTCCCTTGCCTGAAGAGATATATTAGTAAAAACATTACTAAGGGTGATGTCTGAGAGTTTACTTCCTATATTTTCTTCTAGGAGTTTTATGATTTTGGGGTCTTACATGTAAGTCTTTAATCCATTTGAGTTTATTCTTGTGATATAAAAAGGTGGTCCAGTTTCATTTCTTTGCATGTATCTGTCCAGTTTTCCCAGCACCATTTATTAAATAAACTGTCTTTATCCCAATGTAAATTCTTGCTCCCTTTGTCATAGATTAAATGATCATATGTAAATGGATTTATTTCTGGGCCCTCTATTATGTTCCATTGATCTATGTATCTGTACTTACACCAGTACCATGCTGTTTTGATTACTGTAGCCTTGTAGTATAATTTGATAACCTGAAATATGACACCTCCAGCTTTGTTCTTATTTCTCAGGGTTTCTCAGAATCAACATTCTAGATTCTCAGGGTTGACATGGTTATTTGGAGTCCTTTATGTTGTAAAGAACTATGTAGGGTGTCAGATGGGTACTGGACTCATCAGAGGGATCACCCCATAGATTATATAAATGCCTAACCACTGCGCTGTACACCTGAAACTAATGTAAAATAATATTGAATGTTAACAATATATGTATTTTCCCCCATGCGATATAAAGTACAGCATAGGGAATATAATCAATAGTGTTGTAATAGCTATGTACAATGTCAGAAGGGTAGCAGACTTGGTGGGATTATCACTTTGTGAGAGTTGTAAATATCTAATCATTATGTTGTTTTGTACACCTGAAACTAATCAAAAGAATGTACTAAAAAAGAATGGCTAAGGCAATTTTGAAAAATGAGATTATGAGGGGTGTGTTGTGAAAGTAAATAAAACTGTAATAAGTAAAGCAATCTGGCATTTGGACAGTTAGACAGAAAACTAGATTATAATGGAATGTTCAAATCCAGACCATAGAATATATGAAAACTTAATATGTGGTAAAGCAGATAACCCTAATGATTATGAGAGGAATGATTTATTTAACATATTGTTTGAAGGAAAGCTGCTGTGTCATTTAGAAAAAAAGTTAATTGAGGTTCTCAGTACTTATCATGTAGCAAAATTCCTAGAAAGCAGATATGTTTGTGTGTACATATATATATTCTGGACTAACTTGTGTCCTCCAAAAAGATAAAACCCTGTTTCAACAGCCATAGGAAATAATNATATATATATATATATATATGCTTATATGTATGTACATAATTATATTTTTAATGGTTGATTTGGACATTGAAGTGCTAAAGCTAGCTAGTATAATTTGAGGAAGAAGCTTGAGTGGCACCTTGTCTTAACAGGTTTTAAAACATTTTATAAAGCAGTGATGATTAAAGCAAAAAGACCAGTAGCTCATTAGCACAGAATGAGAAATTTAATATATACATTTATGGGAAAATGGAGGCAAGCAACTTGGTTCTTTTCCACATGGACCTGCCTAGGCTTCCTGAGAAGGTAGTGCCTGGGTTCTACAAGTGAGCGTCCTGAGCCAACAAAGCCCAAGTGTGTGACATTTGTGTGACGTAGCCTCAGAAGCCCTACAGTGTCATTCCTGACAGACTCTGTTGGCCAAGGTGGTCGCAAAGACTTGCCTGGGTCCAAGGGAGTGGGACAGAGATGTCACCTCTTGATGGGAGAAAGGCAAAGTTCTAGGAAAGCATGTGCGATGGGAGATGTTGATACCGTCACAGGAAAATGGTCAGCCACAGTTGGGACTTGAGAAACCCTCGCCCTCTCTATATGTAAACCAAATTGGCTGTAATCGGCTTTGCTCCCTGGGTTTCTTGGTTGTCCTATTGGAACATCTCTGAACTCTCACTTTGCCCTCACCTTTACTTCCCAGCGATTATCTTGGGGCAAAATTGCTGGGCATTGGTGGTCATTTTATTTTGGGTGAAAAATTTGCTCTTGATTTCCATTAGGAATAAAGTCATGGTGAAATGAACCCCAAACATAAGCACACAAAGACTCAAATGTGAGACACAATGAATACCGGGTAGTTGATAGTTGTAGGTGATACAAATTTGAGGGCTTGTCCAAGGAATTGTGAGCATGCCACACAGCCACGCAGTCCACCTTCTAGATATTTCCAGCTGTGGAATGGCCGCATGAATCTTGAGCTTTCTCCACATTGTTTTGGGGGTTCAAGTCAAGCTCTACCCCACAAACCTAATTGGAAGCCATGTTAAATCTGTAGATGAGCAATAATGTATTGACAGATCTGACTCTGGCTTTGAGAAATTCCGTTTGTTCTTCGCACCAGGAGTCCCTTCCCACCCCCCCAATCCCTATCAACGATAGTCTCATTGGGTCCTCCGATAATGTAGAAGAATAAAAGATAAGGCTGTCTTATAGAATCTGAAGAAACTGTACTGACTTCAAAAAACCCTATACCATGGGAATCAGCTAGACCATGTAGTGTCTCAAGTTCAAAGGAGCAAACTTTGACAAAAGTGTATGTAAAATAGGAATTTTCACTGCTCACAGATCACCATAGCAACCATGTCCTATAACAAGTAGCTGTTGATACCAGAAGTGAATTTGCAAAAGTAACCTTTACCCCTAAATGGGGTCCTGATGGTTTCATACAAATAATTTCATGGCTTATGGTACCTGTGGGCTAATTAACACTTGAAGGCAGCCATTTGGAGAAAGGTCAGCAAATCTTGATACTAGAGATATTGCTCAATATTCTTTATGTCCTAATACTAATAAATAGCGTCAACCCAACCAATGTGGAGATGGCACAGCCTTATGCACCAATAAAAAATAAACGAAAATAAAAGTACTACAGCATCTTAGACAGTGAAAGAATCACAGTCCAAAGGGGAAAGCTGTGTGTGGCAAGTGGACCCTAACATACATAGTCTCAGGCTTTCTCATAAGATGATCAACATGTATTTGTTGAATAACAAAATGAAGGAAAGAAGGAAGGAATTGAGTTTATGTTTTAAAAACTTGAAGGTAGAAAAACTTGTAGAATAATGGATGCTTTTGCAGGGAGATGTTGCTATACTAAGCATTAAAGTATTCATTATTATTGCGTTTTTTGTTTGTTTGTTTTTTGTTTGTTTCTCAATAGGAGCTATGGTTTTTCGGACCAGGTCACTGGCATTTTGAGGGAAGGGCCAGTTTGAAATCACTGGCTTGATTTCACTGTGTTATTAGGTAGATCCATGAGCTCTAAAAAGATGATGCGTTCTGTGGTTTCACTTCAAATAATTCTGCTGTGGTTTAATAGCACCTGGACAACATTCTAGATTTCTGTTCTTTTTGTATTGTGATGGCTGATATCAGGGAGGCTTACCAAACACATTTTGGAATCAAATGAAAGAAGTTGTTAAGACTGTGTATCAGCTCATTCTAAACAGAGGGCAGGCTAATGCAATTGCAAGAATAATAAAAGCGATTAAAAAGGGTCCTTATAGAGTGCTTTCCCAAGGCACTTGGGACACTGAAGATATTAATTAATGCTTGTTAAAGTCCTATGGGGTAGGAAGGGGCAAGGATTTTTAACGTGTTTTATAGGGAAAATGAAGCAAGAACGCTTCAATCAACTCCCTTGTCGAAAGCAGTAATTATGTAAAAGCATCAAGTGGCAAGCCCCAAGCTCCTTTTTCTCAGGGCCGTGCTCACCCAAGCACAAGTAAAATTGCTCCTGAATTGCAGCCTTGAGTGAATTTCAGCAAGCCTCATACTTATCTCTCTTACCTTCACACCTTGTTCCTCAGATCAGGAGCCCTAAGCCCTTTCTTTGTACGCTGTGCAAACCCCAGCCCTCTACTTCCCTCCCTCTCAGCAGATGAAATTACCTCCTATTTCACAGAGATCCTTGAAGCCATATACGGTGAACTCTCAACCTGCCTCCTCGCTGACTCAAGATTTATTTTTATCCTCACCCATTTCTGCTCATTCCTCTTCCTGGTTTCAGAGTCTCATCGCCTTGAAAAGTTGAGTTTGTCTTCTCAACTCCGTGCATTACAGCTTTCTGGCAGGGGGCAGGGGACGTTCTGCCACCTGCCACCCCCATCCCTCGTACCTTTAATCTCTCCTCCTCCCTCAGCTCTTTGCTGTTAAGCTAAAATCAGGCTTAAAAGTCTCCTTCCCTAAAAATACTTTTCCTTGGCCCTGCTTTTTTCATGTGACTTCCTTATCTCTCTCTCTCTCTCTCTCTTCCTGTAGTTGCTTAATTTCTGAAAAGAGCAGCCCATGTTCTGTTCTTACGGATTCTTTGCAATGATCATTTGGATTGTTCTTCTTTTTCTGAGAGAGGCAGCTGGAGCTTGGGAACCAGACTGCCTGGGTTCAAGCCCCATGAGAGTAAGACAGGTCTTATCACTAACTACTCGGCTGTTCACTGGAAAAAAGGAGATCATTGCTTTCACGCTGCCTTTTCCTATTCTAATTTATACCATTCTGCAGTTGATCGCAGCTCTCCTTGAGGGAAACATCTCATTTCTTTTTAGTTTCAAATTTGAGCTCAGAATTCAGTTGCGCCTAATATAGTGTTAAGGAGGATGACTTACATTGTTGAGATTTAAATTTTTATTCTAATTGGAAGTGAGGGAAAGAAGAAGGATGACAACCACCACTACAAAGTGAAAAATATAAGTATGCGTAATGGCTGGTTGCCATTCACAGCTCTCCTGTTAAAAATCTCTGTAAACACAGAGTGGGATGATGACTTAGCGCTGTGGGGAAACTATCTTCGTTGGACGTTAAAGTAGCGATAAGGCAATATTACTTCACCAGTTACCTGAAGGTCTTACAAGCATTTCTTTCCTATGCTTGGTTTAAAATCACTGATCTGATCGATAAGAGGGATTTTAATATATGATGGAGATTGTTACAGAATAAGGGAGATGCTCTGTCTGAGGGGAATGAGAAGAAAGAGCAAAGGGCTAATAACCGTTACTGGTCGTAGTTCTTTGGGTAAAAAATAAGGCACCATTATATTAAAAAATGAAGTTTGATGACACTTGTAACAAGAGGCTGTCAATCTCAAGACACAAAAAAACAAAAACAAACCAAAAACCCAAGAGGACTTCAACTGATGCCTTCTAATGGGTGGCCACCAGATAAACATTCATTCATTCAACAAACATTTATGGAACACTTTCTAAACTAATCATCATTGGGGAGGCAGGAGTGAATAACACAGCTCTTGTTCTGAAGGAGTGCACAATCTAGGGCATGAGATAAACAGATAGATAAACAGATAGGTAAACAGTTTATGTGTGATAAATGCAATGAGTCAGGTTTCCCCGGAAGGCAGAAGGCGTGATGAAATGATACGGACTCAAGGAGCAGGGCAAGCTTCCTGGTGGGGAGGATAAGCCCAGTGTGGAGGAGGTGGTGAGGCGGGGCATTTGGGGAGAGATAGTATGGAAAAACTGGGGGAGAAAAGAGTCATAAGAGGGGAAGTGCAAGCAAGGACTGGAAAAGTAGGCCAAGGCTAGATCAAAATGAAATGATGTTGAAATAATTCCAGTGGCAATAAAAATGGGGGTGAGAAAATACAAATAAAGACTTAAGTATTGCAAATAAAAGGTTCTGGCGGGGAATGGGAAATGTAAGCCATTATTTAAAACCCCCTGGGAAGAGGATTGTAAACCAGACTGTGTGTGTGTGTGTCTTAGTCACCTTGACCAAGCGCAGTAATTCCAAGAACCCAAAAACTCTTTAAATGGTCTCTAAGGCTCCAGATCGTGGTCCTGACCACAAATCTGCCATGTCTTATGTTTCAAGGGAAACCCACTTTTTACCTCTGTTTATTTTTATTCTTTGTTCTTTGGGTCTGACTACAGGGCAATGAAGACTAGCTGTGTCTATTGAAGTGTAAGTCTGTTTGGTGTCTAGATATTCCTTCCAGTCACAAGTATAGATGTGGAATGCTCGAGATGGTGTTCGCTTTGTAGGTTGAAGTCTGGAGTGGCTGTATTTCCACTCTGCTTCTTGAAGTTTTCTTGCAGATGTTATAGCCATTGGAAGTGATACCTGATCTTTCAGGATCTCAAATGCCTCACCTTTGCAAAAGAATTTTCACAATGAAACTGGCAGTTTTATAATGAACTAAGCAGTGTTTATAAAGCAACAAAGAACTACTTCTTTACCAGTTTTACAGAGCGTAGAGCAACTTCTCATGCAGTTCTTGGCAAATATTTTTAAACATGGCACTGAAAATGCAAAAAAAAAAAAAAAGACCCAGCTTCTGAGATGATTGTTTCTTTTCTTTTCAGTTGTGTATTTTCTCTGTTGAAAGATAGACTTATGGGCAACAGTGAGAGAGGAACTCATATTTACTCAGCCCCTTGTTTTTACACAGGTTACTTCGCATATGTAACATATCCAGAGAGGCAGGAAATATTATTACCCCCCATTTTCTAGAGACGGGAACCAAATACCAAAAAGATTAAATTATTTGTAGAAAAGCACAGAACCAGTAAAAGAGCCATGATTCTAGGTCTTGACTTTCTGATTCTAAAGCTTCAACTTTTCCCATTATACCAAGTGACTAATGCTCACAGGACTCTATTCTTCCTCTTTTGTCAATAAAAATGTTACACATTTCATTGAAGTAAATGAAATATGCCCACAGAAGAAGTACACATACACCTTCAGGGTATAGTTTTTCGGGGTTTTTCGCAGACTGAGCACATCCACAAACCGTCTCCCAGATTGAGACACAAGAAGATCATCAGCAACCCCCAAAGTCCCTTCATGTTCCCGACCAGTTCTGAACCCCCACATCCCGAGTAACCACTATCCTGACTTCTACCATAGATTAATTTGGCCTCTCTCTGTACTTTATACACATAGATTCATATTATCTTCTGTTTCTGGCAGTTTTTGCTCAATGTTATGTTTGTGAAATTCATTCATAACATTGCAAGTCATTGAAGATTGTTCATTCTCAATGTTGTATAGTATTCCAGTGGGTGAATAAACGCCAATTATCTATCCTATTGTTGCCGTGAAATTGAATACTTTCCTGCTTGGGGTTTATATAGACAGAATAATGGTTCCCAAAGATCTCTACATCCAAGTCCCCGTGAATATGTTACCTTCCATGGCAAAAGGGACTTTGCCGATGTGATTAAGTTAAGATCTTGAGATCAGGAGATATTTCCGGATTATCCAGGTAGATCCAATGTAATCGGAAGAGTCATTACAAGAGCAGAGTCAAAGCCAGAGAGGAGGTGTGATCATGGAAACAAAGGTCGGAGCAATGCGTTTTGAAAATGTGTTTTGAAGATGCATTCTAATGATGGCAGTTGGCTGGTAGAAGCTGGAAAAGGCAAGGAAACAGACCCACACTTAGCTCCTCTAGAGGGAAGGCAGCTATGCTGAGACCCTGATTTTTAGCCTCTAAGACCCATTTGGACTTCTGAGCTACAGAACTGTAAGATTGTGCATTGATGTTTGAATGCATAAAGTTTGTAGTAATTTGTTACAGCAGCAGTAGGAAACATACAGGGCTGTTTTTTGGGCTTTTTGGGCTTTTTAGTACATGTATTTTGGTGAACATACAAACACATCACTGTTGAGTATCCCCAGGAAGGAGATTGCTGGGTTAGGTAGGATATGCATGCTTCAGTTTTAGTCAATAGTGTCAAAGATGCTTCCAAAGTGGTTATACCAATATATACTCCTCAGTAGAAGTTATGGGAGTTTTGATTACTTGTCATCTTTGCAAAATTTTTTCATTTTAGACGTTTTGGGAGTGTGTAGTGGTTTCTATTTGTGGTTTCAATTTGCATTTCCCTAATGACTAATAAGGTTGAGTCCTCTTTCATATATTTATTGGCCATTTGAATATTTTTGTGAATTTCTGTCTGTCTCCATTATTTTGGCACTAGAATTCCACTCAGCTCTGCTTCCCTGAAACTGTACTCAAGGCTTCAAAATTATCTTTCTCTGTTCTTTCTCTTTTCCTAACTCTCATTTTTCAATTGCCCCCAAAGAAACACATCACAAGCTGATTTTGACCTAGTCATGACTCACCGTTAGAAATCTGTGATAACCTCTTCTAGAGTTTTGCAATTTTAAAAGGGACTTTTTGGTCTAACTTTTTGACTGTGCCAACATCTATGCAACCTCTCTGCAACCTAAGTCTGCAGAGTAATACCCAACAACTCTGCATTTAGACCATTTGGGACTTTCCACCCCAAAGCACAGTCTATCTCATAGCCTCTCTTCTCTGTAGCCAAATTTGACTGTTAGCAAGGCGTTAGTAAGCTTGATGGTTTATGGAGTTCAGGCTTGGTGGGAGACACCAATATAATTGTAGTCCTTCAGTTTACTTCCTTGTGTTGTCTTTCAAGTAGAAAATCTTACAACATTTCATAGTTGTCGTTAAATATACACACTGATGTTCACAGGTGCATGCTTTGAAATTCATTTTAAATTAACACAGTAAATTGACTTTTTAAAAAAGTACAATTTTATGAGTTTTAACACTTATGTAGATTTATGTAACAATTGCCACAATTGGGTTAGGGAAGAGTTCCATGATCCCAAAGAATTTGCTTATGCTATTTTTTAAAAATGACATCCCCCTCCCACCTGTAACCCCTGGCAACCACTAATCTCTCTATCCCTATAGTTCTTGTCTTTTTGAAAATGTCATACAATGGAATTTTACAGTATGTAATCTTTTGAAACATGTTGCTTTCATGTGGCAGAATGCCTTTGTGATTGATTCAAGTTGCTGCATGTTTCAATGATTTGTTCTTTTGTATTGATAATTTTATCATTCCTTTTTATTTTTCCATTCCAGTGTAAGATGTATCAACAGTTTGATTATTTACCTGTTGAGGGATATCTGGATTCTTTCCAGTTTTTGGTGCTTATGCTGCTATAAATTTTTCTGGATAGGTTGTTTTGTGAACATAGGCTTTCATTTCTTTAGGGTAAATACCCAGGATAAGTGTATTAACTTTAAAAGAAACTGTCCAACTGCATAATTTTCACTCTCACCAGTAACATATGAATGTTTTAGTTATTCTTTATTCTAACCAGCACTTGGTATTGTCAGTATTTTTTTTAATGTTATCCACTGTAATAAGTAAGTCGTGATATTTTATCACGGTTTCAATTTGAATTTTTCCAATGGCTAATGACATTGAACATCTTTTTGTGTGGTAATTTGGCATTTTATATCCTCTTTGGTGAAGTGTGTGTTCATTTTGCCTATTTTTTTTTTAAAGAGTGAATTGTCTGTTTTCTTACTTAGTTTTGAGAATTCTTTATGAATTCTGGATGCAAATCTTTTGTCAGGCATATGACTTGCAATATTTTCTTCCAGTCTGTTGCTTGCCTTTTAATCTTTTTAAAAGTGTTTTCACAAAGAAAATATTTTTATTTTGGTGATGGCAAATTTCTTTCTCTCTCT
>NW_017731415.1:3415620-3425274 GCF_001890085.2 Hipposideros armiger
AAAAATTGTGTTCCAGGGCTGGCTGAGTGGCTCAGTTGGTTAAGAGCTCGCTCAAAAGTGCGAGCTCTGAGCAACAGGGTCGCCAGTTCAATTCCCGACCCAACCTGAGCTGCCGCTGAGCTGCCAACAGGTGGCAGGATGGCTCAGCTAAAAAAAAAAAGGTGTGTTTCAGTTTTATATAGAAATGGGGTTATTTTTTGAGTGTTCGTCATGTAGCCTGTGACCTTGATAAACTCACTTCTTAGTTCTAGGAGTTTTTGTAGATTCCTTGAGAATTTATATTTACACAATATTGTATTTCATCTAAGACTAGGAAGAGTTTTATTTCTTCCTTTCTAACCTGTATGCCCATTATTTCTTTTTCTTGCATTATTACAGTATTTGGACTTCCAAGACAGTGTTGAATAAGAGTGATGAGTGCAAATCCTCGTCTTGTTCCTTACCTAAGTAGAAAAGTACTCAATCTTTCACCATTAAGGATGATGTTAGCTGTCAGTTACTAATACATCCTGTTATCAGGTTAAGAAAGCTCCTCTCCCTTCTGTTTTCTTAGTTTATTGAGAGTTTATGATTAATGGATGTTAAATTGTCAAATTATTTTTCTGCATCAATTATATTATTTTCTCACCTATCCCCCTTTAGATATTTAATATGGTAGATTACATTTATTTTCAAATATAGAACCAGCCTTGCATTACAAGGATAAACCACACTTGGTCATGGTGTGTCAGTTGTTTAGTATATCACTGGATTCACTTTGCCAACATTTTGTTGAAGATGTTTGCATCTCTCTCCGTGAGGGATATTGGTCTGTAGCCTTGTTTTGTACTGTTTTTATTTGGTTTTGATATCAGAGTAATGATGGCCTCATCAAATGTATTGGGTAGTGTTCCCTCTATTTTCTGAAACAGTTTGTGGAAAGTTGAAGTTTGGTACAATTCTTCAGTGAAACCATAAAAAAAAACCAAGATTTTAAAATACAAATTTAATTTTATTTATAGTTATAGGACTATTTAGTTTATTTATTTCACCTTGGATGTTCTTTGATAGTTTGTGAATTTTGAGGAATTGATCCCTTTTATATAAGTTGACAAATTTATGTACACCGAGTTGTTCATAATATGCCATCATTTTTTTTAATGGGGTTCTCCATGATTCCTGACATTAGTGATTTGTGACTTTTCTCTTTTTTTCTTAAACAGTCTTAGTAGAGGTTTATTAATCTTATTGATCATTTCAAATGACCAGCTCTTGGTTTCATATATTTTCACTTTTGGTTTTCTGTTTCCAATTCCATTGATATGCTATTATTTTTATTAATTCCCTCATTAATCTTTGCTTTCTATTGTTTTAAAGTGTTAGCTTGGATTATTTATTTGTGATCGTTATTCTTTTCTAACATAAGAATTTAATACTGTAAGTTTCTCTCTAAGCACTGCTTTAGTTATATCATACAGATTTTGATATATGTTATATTTTCATTTTTGTTCAGTTCGAAATATTTTCTAATTGTTATAATTTTCCTTTAGGCTTGCTTTTTGACTCATACTGTTTATGACTTTAATTTCTAAGTGTATATAGACTTTCTTGTTATATTTCTGTAATTAATTTCTAGTTTAATTCAATTATGAGCTAAGGACAGACTATGTCATCCCAGTTCCTTTAAGATTGTAAAGGTTTGTGTTATGGCCCGAGGTATTTTCTGCTTTGGTTAATGTTCCATGTGAACTTGAAAAAAATGATTCTAATACATCATAGATTTGTGAAAGTAGACAATCCTGATTATATTATGCTCTTTCCAAAAAGCTAATTTGAAATGATCTTGACCTTTTTAATGTTAGTCGAACCAATATCACCTGCTTGGCAATATCTTAAATATATAAAAGTTAGAAGAGCTTGTCATTGAGAAAATCTTAGTCCAGTGAAGTTTCAGACATTTGCTAAAGCAAATGGGTTGAAGTTTTTTTCTCTAAAACGACATGGCAGGAATTGTCTTTTTTACAAAAGGCTTAGTTTCAGTGGATGGATTCTGAGTGGATGAAAACTGCTTCTGGGGTCCTTGTCCAAGGGTTTCTCTGCTTTGGTTTTCCTTCACCTCTGTCTCCGAGAAGAAAGGCACAGTTTCTAGAAGACAGAACATATCTATCTGTGACATGGAAGGCCGAAAAAGAAGAGCAGAGACAAAAGGAGACTTGTAGAAGTGAGGGAAACCAAAGCCTGAGAAAAATTTTTTCTTTTCCCCGGCAGCCTTAAGTTTTGGTCTCTCACTTCTACTGCACGTCTGATAGACTAATGATCTGATGGCTTGTGGCAAATATAATACAACAGTCTCCAGTCTGTTCCCCTAACTCACAGCCCAGCAATGGAAACCACACAGTACCTGTTATCTCTGAAACAACCCTTCCTGTTCTCAGTCTTTCCTGAAACATGAAAGGCTCGCCCTGGAGAGCAACATGGAGATTTAGCGAGAGGCTAGGAAGATGAGAGAAAGGACAAAAGTCCCTGAAAACATTTCCCTTGCTTCTTCTTATATCTGTCAAGTTAATTATGTCTCAACTGAAATAATAGATGGTCACCAAATTGAATACCATCCTGAAACCCATTCTCAGCATTCAACTACCATAGATTAAGTGCTTAAATTTTGAGCTTCAGTTTATAGCATCAGCATAGCCCTTGAATGAATTATGGACTTGTGTTCACTCCAGAACAATCTATTACCCTCCCCATAACAGAAAATGCCACTTATTGCAGTTTGTGCAAACTATAAATCCACACGTGATTACTTAGAGGCATGTAAGCTGTGGCTATGGTGCATACTGCTGCATTTGGTAATGGTGTGTGTGTGTGTGTGCTGGGGGTTGGAGGAGGGATAGCTATAGATGTTCTTTAGTCTTCATTTGAGTACTCACAAAAATTTTCGGAGAATTAATGGCGACCACTGTCTCTTTGTATTACAACATGGCATCTTTTGCAAGTGTTCCTCCGGGTCTCAAACAGGTACTGACCAGTCTCAACCTTTGAATGTGGTTTTAAATTGGAGAAATTGATTGTGCATGTTCCAGAAGGTGGTAGGTCTTTTTGTACAGGTTCCAACCCTGGTTGTATACTGGAGCCCCCTGGGAGGTGGGGAAGACTTTTGGAAAGCACTGATGCCTATGGTAAAACCCAAACCTTACAATCAAAATTTGGGGATGACACCCATACACTAGAACTTTTTAAAAGCCATCTTAATTTTAATGTGATGCCAGATTAATAATTTCTGCTTTACAGACTAGGAAGAGGAAGAAAACAGAAAGTGTAAAAGGAGAATAGTTGTGGGCTGTAATCTTCTCAAGTTAGAGTGGAAATGCATCTTGGGGATTTCAGATACAAGCAAACCCACAGGAGGCTTCTTAGAGCATTTTTGTGCACACCCTGAGGAGTAAGAAAAAGCTAAAATTAAGTGTGGCTGACAAAAAATAAGTACTTAATAAATCCTTGTTTCTCCCTTAAAAATTCAGGTAACTACTAGAGACCTGACATGCACAAATAAGCCCACACCAGACTTGCATAACACTTTGTCCCCATGGTTTGGTCCTTCACACAGTGCTTCCCAGGCCTGTGATGTCTGATCTGCACACTGGCGTGAACAACTGAGTCGGCAGCCCAACTGCCCTGAGGTCTGAGGGGTGAATATTTGATGGGAAACGAATGTGTCTTTTTGTTTGTGGAAGAATGGAGAGTTTGCAAGAATTGCTAGGTATTTCTTGACTAGAGTGTACCCCTCAAGATTATTGTCACTTTACCTATAGCATTAATGAAACACTGGAAGCCAACAAGATGGCTACCACCATCAAAAGGTGAATAATAAGAGCTGCAATTTGTCAAAATAATACGATGTGCATCTACTGTGCTAAAGCGCTGCTCATACCAAACAAAAACAGCTCTTTCTGTTTTTCTAACCACCTTGTAAGGTAGGCACATTTATTCCCATCTTCCATTTTCCAAGTGAAAACCTGAGATCCAAGAGATAAGTGATTTGCTACACCCATACTCTTAAACATCATTCTGTGCCACCTCGAGGTACCTCGTCATGTCCATTCTATTCACTCTCCATCTCCAGTCACTTCTTCCTGACTTTGCCAGGGGCAGACCCTCTAAGGAATATCGTACCCCAGATTTCAGAAACCTCCTCCTTGTGATTCAAATCCTGACTCTTCTTTGTGACTTTCCCTGACCACCATGTTGATCTCTTCTGCCTTGGAAGCCTGTAGCATTTATAATCTGCTCTGTTGTGTTCATACTTTCTGTTCCACTTTCTGTGGTTGGAACACCTCTTTCTCTCTATCCCCCTTTCTCTCTATCCCCCTTTCTCTCTCTCTCTCTCTCTCTCTCTCTCTCTCTCTCTCTCTCTCTCTCATCTTTCTCTCTTTCATTTCCCCAAGGAGACTATAACTCTTGATAGTCAGTCTGTGTCTCATGCTTCTGTGTTTCTCCACGGATGCCTTAATCATAATAGGGCTCAATAGGGCTGGTAATTAATTGATATTTAGGAGTTTTTAACAATGTTTCTTTCCCCTTGAGGAGTGGGATGAAAAGAGGTAAGCAGTGCACTGTAGTGGAAAAGGTGACATTTTGGGATAAGGCAGACCTGGTCTTTAGTTCTGGCTCTGACATTTATCAGCTGCGTGGCCATAGGCAAGTTATACAGTTCTCAGATTCTGTTTTCACACCTTTAAAAATAGCACAATCACGTTACCTGGCAGAATAACTGTGAGAATTGTATTATCTTGCAGAATGATAATCATTACCTTGCAGAATAAAATCTCTAGCCCAGGACCTGAAATTTGTCCTGAGGAAATGGTACTCTTTTATAGTTATTATTCTGTATCAAAACTGGTTACCAGTAGAATTTTTGATCATATATTTGTAAGGACAACATCAGGGTAGGTTCTGTTAAAGCGAGTTATCTTTGTGTGCTTATGTTTATGTCATGGTTGGGAGGAGTGTTGGTGATGGGCAGGTGGCAAAGCAGGTGAGTGAAAGGCCTCAGGTAGAGACTGCAGGAAGTCCCATTAGGGGAGGTCCACTCAGTCATAAGAACCCACCCCGGCAGTCAGTTGGAGGAAGGGTAATACCAAGAATATTGAACAGGGAATCAAGACAGCTAGGTTTACTGCCTGGCTGTGTTACAAACTAGCTGTGTGACGATGAACAATAGTCAACTCCATGTCGGATGAGCCCCAGCCTGTACAGGAACCCCTTTGCCCTGAAATCTACTTAAAGATGCTTTCCTCCTTGGTTTTCAAAAACAATAGAAATGACTCATTGCGAATGACAGACTCATTTTCTTCCATGAAACAACAGTTATGCAAGGTTTATTAAAGAATGAACCTAAGAAAATTCGCTCCTTTGTACCTCCTCTCACATTCTTCTCTCCTATTACCTATAACTGATCTGCTTGTTTAACTTACCATCCAATCGTTCCAACAGAGACACTCTTGAGAGTGAAAGGGGTTGCTACTGACAATTAAGCTGCAACAACTGGTGTAAACTGGGATTTTCCTGGACCAACCAGGATGTATGGCCACACTGCCTCTGACACTTGATTGCATTTCTTTATTTACCTGTCTACCTTCTCCACCAGATGTGCTCTCTCTGGGGGCAGGACCATGTCTTGCTCATCTCTAGATCCTCAGCGCACTGTACAGGATCTCAGACATGGCGGGTGCTCACTAGATGTTTGGTGAATGAAGGAACTTTTAAATGAACTAGTTGGGGACATATTGGTGGCCTTGAGCAAATCACTCCAGCTCTTGGTGCCTCTGGAAAATGAGCGGTGGACTGATGGTCTTCAGGACCCTTCAGCCACTGATTCTTCCATGTCATGCAGTTTCTGCTTCCATCTTGTGCTTTGAGATGACTGAGAGATGTGCTCTGCGGGCATAGAGGAGGAGCTGGCCCTGAGTTGGAGCCGATGGTGAGATGGCTGTCAGTACCTGCCCTTCTCAGAATCCAGGGAAAGATCTCCTCACATCTATGTGAGTATGAATGACAGAAAGAAGAAAGGAATTAAGAAAACCATGTCTGTGCCTTTCTAATTTATGGTTAATAAAAAAAAAATGAGGCATAGAGAGGAAGCTCAGTGGTGCCAAGGCCATAGAATAAATTGCTGACCAGGCTAGGAAGAACCTCAGACAGCTATTTACTTAGGGATTTCTTTCAACCTGAGCTGGGGGAGCTGAGCCCAAGGAGTTTTCAGCATTAGCACAGGGCAGAATTTTTTTGTCACTGGCAGCCCTTTCAGGGAACCATAACTGCAGTCATATTGAATCATGAACTAGATTAGCCACATTAGAGGTTTAGCTACAATATGTTTCAAAGTTAAAACACAGGCTGTGGCAATGGTATCAAAACCTGTAATTTCTGATGCAAATGAACGACATGAAAAATGGCCCCTGGCTACTGGGATAGACAGAGGAATATGTGAGTGAAATAACATGGCAGTTATGTCAAAACTGGAAGAATAACTATATTCCAGAATTGTAAATTATTATCATAACCTACTAGTAGAGTAACCCATAAGGTAAGTGAATGTGGCTTTTTTTTTTTTTTGGTACCTGGATAAAATTACATTGTCAATTTTGTTTAGTCCCTCTTTAAAAACCTGAACATTCATTTTTGAAAATGTGTGTGGAACATAAGGTGACATTTGGAAAAAAAGCATAATTTTCAAAAAATACTGATCCCATTAGTTCTTATATTACAGATGCCCATGAATTTAACTTTTATAGAGTTGCTAACACATGGAAGGCATAAAATGGACTTTTAGCTACCTTGTGTTTTCAACAATGTCTCAGGGAAGTACCTGAGCTTTATAAAATGTATTTTTTTCGGGGGGCGGGGGTAAATTGTGGCATTGGTGTTCATGGGCACAATCCCATGGAATCAGAAATCTCTAACAGAACTATACTGAACCTAAGTTTACTTATCTTTAGAATGGGGATAATAATACCTTCCTTACAGGACCCCATAAAGATTAGAAATGATAATATGGGTAAAGTGATCAGCATAGTACCCTTCATATAGATAGACACTCTGTAACGGACAGCTGATATTATTATTATATAATCTTATCTTATGTTTGATATGTGTACTTTGAGATTCCTAGTTTTAGGATCAACTCAGAGGTTAAAGCAAATATACTGGGTTAAGTACTTTGTTTACTTATTTAAATTTTGTACATGTTTGAATTGACTCAGATAGTGGGTTGTTTGTGTGTGGAGTGAATTAACTAATCCTGCCAAAGGTAGAACTTCAAAAATTTTTTTTAACAAACTAAACTGTAGAATCCTCCCAATCTGATGAAAAATACAGGTATATTTCATCTTCATTTATTACAATAGCATTTGTGTATAAAATATATGCATAAATACCATTTACTAAAGGTTTTTGCCCAAGGTTAGTTTTAAGTAGAGACACACATGCACATGAAACAAATAAATTTATTTATTTTGAGAATTGCACATCTATCTCAGAGAGCAAGAAACAAAGGTGGGCAATAATGTAGCTGATAGTAAGGTTTTGGAATTAGGCAAACCTGGGCTTGATTCTTGGCTTTCCTTCTTGCTGGCTGTGTGCCCTTAGACAAAAGCCTCTGTGTGCCTCAGTTTTCTCATCTAGGAAATGAAAATAATAGGTACTACAGGATGATCATAGGGATTAAACAAGATAATGCATATAAATGCTTGGCTGGGTACCTATCACATGGTACAGTCTCCATCAAGAGTGTCTGTTATTAAATAAGTCATACGGGGCCTGAAACTATAATTTGATCAGAGGGCAGCAATATTTGCAAGGTTATTCCATACCTGAAAATCATGTAAATATCCACATAGTTCTTACGAGATAGTCAGAAAAATGGATCTAATTTCTATGTAGACAATAGGATCTTTTTGGTCGTTTTCGTGACTCTAGTCATTCACTTGGTGTTTCAATATATTTCCCAACTCTCCAAAACCATGGTAGAAAGAAAAGCAAAACTGAACGTTGTACAAGTAGGTGGTAAACTTCATGTTATATTTAGAAGAAGTAAAACCAGCTGGTGTTTTTTTGGTTTTGCTTTTTTTTTTTAAAGAAAACTTACTAGTTTGCTACCAGCAAGTAAGCATGGTCTTTCATAAATGTTATAGGTAAACTTAGTTTGGTTCAGTGCATGATGCTGCTCTAAGAACCTTTCACAACTGTTATTCTGGTAGGAAAGTGTGGATATGATAAAGAAGTGGGACCGGTGTTGGTAAATGTGAGGAAAGCTAGTAAAAAATGTTATGGTCTGAGTGAACATTTTTGTAGACCAATATATGTATATAGAACTGGTTTGCTATCTGAGGATTTGAAAATGATCTACTTTGTCATCTAATAATTTGGGTCATGGGCCTCATTTCTTTTGTTAAAACCCTCAAATTCAACAATTTGCACTGCGTTTTTTTCCCCATGGTGAATATAATGCATTACCATAATTCAAGTCATATTCAGTCAACTCTGTGGTTTCAGGGAGCCCATACATTTCAAATTTACTTCCAAGGTCATAAAGCCATCCCCTATGGCAAGTGCAAAATGCCTTTGATGTGGTGGGTGCCACATCTGTGCAGACAGATGCACTTAACTCATGCAGTGCTTTGATTTCACGTTTTGGTTGAGAGGTAAGGTCTTTTGAACCCAAGTACATTTAATGTGAAGTCACATTAAACAATTAGGCAAATGGGCCTTGGTGGTGAGGGAGACGGCACCCTGGTGATAAAATCTGTCCTGGAACACCTGACAAAGAAAAAAGAACGATGTGTGTACTGTTGTTATTGTCATTATCTCGGGTTACATGCCAGCGGTAACTCAGCTTCTGAAATGCAACATGCTCAACACTAGATCTGCCTATCTTCTTGGTTTCCCTGAGTCAGTGAGTGGCACCAGCATCTACTCAGGTGACTGTGCCAGATCCCCAGTGTCATTCTTAATTCATTTCCCTCCTTTATCTCCATATCCAATGGATAACCAAGACTGGCTAGTCCTCAAGTTGCTCACACCCATCTAGCACTGCCTGTCCTTACTTCTTGCTTGGATAATCACTATAGTCTTCTGATTTTCTTCCTGATTTATAGGCTTACCTAACTACTCCAATCCTCCCTTCTGGAGGAGCCATGATGAAGATTCTAAGCTCCTCCCCTTCTTAAAGTGCGTTTATGGTTTCTTGCTGCTCCCTGCATAAAAAAAGGTGCAAATTATTTTTATTTGGCCTTTAAGACTCTTCCTGGATCTCAGAGTCTCCTATTGCATCACTTTCTACTTTGCATTCCAGGTCTTTGATGTTCCTTTTGGATGGAACACATTCTTCCACACTGTCTTGGCTAAATCTCATTTCTTTTTTGGGGCTCAGCTGAGATATCATTTCCTCTGGAAATCTTACCTGACTGGCACCCAGAACTCTGTATCAGGACTGAGTGGGTCCTCCCCTGCTCTCTGCACCAATATCTGCACAGGACCTCTCATGCATATTCCAATTACTGTTTCCATATCCACATCACCTGCTGACTGTAAACTCCTCAGATGAGGGAACGGCTCCAGAACCTAGCAGAATGGCTCATATTCCGCGTTCAAACAGTGCCTGTTAAATCCATATAT
>NW_017731415.1:3429709-3437225 GCF_001890085.2 Hipposideros armiger
CTGCCGAGCTGAGCAGCCGCTGAGCTGCCAACAGGTGGCAGGATGGCTCAGCTAAAAAAAAAATAAATGAATAAATAAATAAATAAATGGAATCATGTCAGACAATTAAGCTCGCAAACTCTTCCTAGAAAAAGTGCTACATACCTCATTGCTGAATATCACTACAGTCACCTTTGAAGTACCCGCCTTGGGAAGCTATGCACTGAGGCCAGTGCCTAGTCCACCCTTGAAAGCAATTTGGAATTCTTTTTCTGGAATGGTCAGGAGAGCTGTCATCATATTACCCTTGATGTCTTGAATGTCATCAAAATGTCTTCCTTTAAGTATTTCCTTTATCTTCAGGTAAAGAAATAAGTCATTGGGGGTCAGATCAGGTGAGTAGGGAGGGCGTTCCAATACAGTTATTTGTTTACTGGCTAAAAAGTCCCTCACAGACAGTGCCGTGTGAGCTGGTGCATTGTCGTGATGCAAGAGCCATGAATTGGTGAAAAGTTCAGGTCATCTAACTTTTTCACACAGCCTTTTCAGCACTTTCAAATAGTCAACTTAGTTAACTGTCCAGTTGGTAGAAATTCATAATGAATAATCCCTCTGATATCAAAAAAGGTTAGCAACATTGTTGCAACAAGTTTCCGAACTTAATTGTCAGACGTCATATAACCTTTTGGTATTGACTTTTTTTCACTCAGTATAATTTTCTGGAGATTCACCCAGGTTGCTGTGTTTATAAATACTTTATTATCTTTTATTGCTGAATGGTATTCCATGGTATAAATA
Organism: Hipposideros armiger; assembly: GCF_001890085.2. Lineage (NCBI taxonomy): Eukaryota > Metazoa > Chordata > Mammalia > Chiroptera > Hipposideridae > Hipposideros > Hipposideros armiger. The sequence continues at coordinate 3,430,487 of NW_017731415.1, forward strand.
TACCAGAGTTTGTTTAACTGTTCATCTATTGAAGGACAACTGGGTTGTTTCCAGCTTGGGGCTTTTGTGAATAGAATTGATATAAACATTGATATACAGGATTGTGAATGAACGTAAGTCTTCATGTCCCTGGTATAAATGATCAGGAGTGTTGTTGCTGAGTCATATGGTAGTTGCATGTTCAGAATTTTAAAAAACTGCCAAATTATTTTCCAAACTGGGTGTATCATTTTACACTTTTGCCAGCAATGTGTAAGTAATTCAGTTTCTCCTCATCCTTGCCAGCATTTGGTGTTCACACTATTTTTTATTTCAGCCATTCTGATAAGTGTGTAGTGATATTTCACTGTCGTTTCAATTTTCATTTCCCTAATGGATCATGATGTTGAACATTATTTCCTGTGCTATTTGTCATCTGTGTATTTTTTTTTAGTAAAATGTCTTTTCATGGCTTTTGCTTATTTTCTAATTAGATTGTTTATTTACTATTGAGTTTTGAGAGTTCTTTATATAGTCTAGATATTGGTCCTTTCTCAGTCTGCAGCTTGTCTTTTCGTCTTCATAGAGCAAACGTTTTAAATGGTGATAAAGTCTAATTTTTCTTCTTTTTCCTTTTATACTTTGTTTTTGTTGTCAAGATTAAAAATATTTTTCCTAGCCTTAGATCCTGAAGATTTTCTTCTATATTTTTCTAAAGATTTTATAGTTTTACATTTTATACTTGTCTGTTATCCATTATGAATTAATTTATAAAGTTAGACTTATTTTAAGGTTCATATGTTTTGCCTATGGGTCTTCAATTGCTCCAAAACCATTTGTTGAAAAGACTTTTCCTCATTGAATTGCATTTGTACCTTTATAAAAAAATTACTTGGGCATATTTGTGTGGGTCTATTTTTAGGTTCTCTATTCTGTTCCACTGATCTATGTGTCTATTTCTCTGGCAATACCATAGAGTCTTGGTTATTCTATCTATATAAGAGGTCTTGATATTGGGCAGACTATTTCATTTCACTTTATTTTTATTTTTCAAAAAAATTTTTGGTGATTCTAATTCCATTGTCTTACCATATAAATTTTGGAATGCTCTTGTATGTATCTACACAATCTCTTTTTGAGATATTGATAGAAATTGTGTAAAATTGTATATATATTAGAAAAAAATTGCATATTTACTGTGTTAAGTCTTCCAGTATATGATTACATTTGTCTTTCAGAACTTCCTTGGTTTATTTCATTAACATTTTATAGTTTTCAGCAGACAAGTTCTGTACATGTTTTATTAGATTTATACCTAAGAATTGAATTTTTGAGTGATTATAAGTATTGTTATATATTTAACTTCAGTTTCCATGTTTTTGTTGCTAGTGCATAAAAATAAAATTAATGTTTTTATGTTTATCTTGAATTTTGCTACCTTGCTAAAACTACTTATTACATGTGGGTTTTGGGTTTTTTTTTGTATATTTCTTGGGGTTGTCTATATAGTCAATTATGCCATCTGCAAATAGAGGCAGGTCTATTTTCTCTTTTTCAATCTCTGTACATTTTATTGTATTTTCTTGTCTTATTGCACTGGTTAGAAATTATAGCAGTATGTTGAATACAAGCAGTGGGAACAGATATCCTTGCCTTGTTTTTTATCTTAGGGGAAAACATTCAGTATGTTGTTATTAAGTATGATTTAGCTGTAGGTTTTATGTAGGTACATTTTATTAAATTGAAGAATTTTTTCCTCTATTCCTTTTGTTATCAGTTTTTGTCATGAGCCAGAGTTGAATTTTATCAAATGCTTTTACTTCATCAATTGGTATAATCCTCTTTAGCCTGTTAATATGGTGAATAACATTGATCTATCTGAAATAGTTTTTTATCTTGGGATAAACTCCACTTGATCATGATGTATAATTCTTTTTATATATTGCTGAATTCTATTTGCTAATATTTTAAGAATTTTGTATCTGTAGTCATTAGTAATATTTTTTACTCTCTTTGACTGGTTTTGGTAGCAGGATAATAATGGCTTTATAAAATGAACTAGGAAGTGTTCCCTTCTCTTCTATTTTTTGGAAGAGATTTTAATTTTGTTAAGCCTTCTTTAATGTTTGGAGTATTTTTCCAGTGAAAACTTTGGAGCCTGGGGATTTCCTTTTTGGAAACTTTAAATTATGAATTTAATTCCTTTAGTACTTAGAGAGCTATTCAAATTATTTTATTTGGGTAAGTTGTGCTAGTTTGTATTTTTCAAGGAATTGGTTCATTTTATCTAAGTTGTCAAATTTATATGTGTAGAATTTATGGTTTTCCCTTATTATTCTTTTTGATGTCTGCAGATTCTGTAATTAAGACCCTTTTTTCATTCCTGGGATTGCTAATTTTTTTTTTCTTTGTCATTACTCCCCAGGGGGTTGGAAGTCCAATCTCCCCCATTTGTTTTCCACTGACACTTTGGCAGAGACCTGATGAAGGTAAAATTCCTGGCCCTCTATTCTGCTCTCTTTCATACCACCTTGGTGAGAGGGTGGTTTGTGAGGGGTAGGGTGACTTGTTACATTTAGGTGAGGGTAGAAGTCTAGGTTTCTTGTTTGCCTTTGTTTCCTTGGGAGGAGATGGGGCCAGGTTTTTATGTTTGTTTGTTTGTTTTGTTTGTTTTGTTTTGACAATGTTTGGCTGGAGTAGAATGGTTATTGTCTAAAAGTTTTCTGTGTTGCTTGGATGCCCCTTTGACTAACGGAAACAGGTTTTGATGTTTTCATTTTTTTCTGAACCTGTTGGTGTTTCCAGATTGACAGCTTCTTCGGCTGTAAGCCTGAGGTATATCAGGGAAAACCAAAACCTAAGGAACTCACCACTGTGTCTTTCCTTCTGTTCTGAGGTCACCTAGCTGGTCTGCTTTATTCTTTCTGCCTTTCAGAGTCTTCTATATTTGTTTATATATAATGTCCAGGGCTTTTAACTGTACTTTGTGGGAGAAGTAGAGAAAAATATATCCATTCTATCTTCCTAGAAATAGGAGTTAGATAGTAATTTTTATTATTTTTCTTTTCATGCCCAGCACCTGTTGGGGGTATTTAATGAAGGTTGTCAGAGATAAGGATGGAGAAATTCCTTTTAAAGTGTCAAATAGAAAATAAATGTGACATTATTATTTTTCTATCATTTTNGAGGGCAGTGTCACTGGCCCTCATATGTGGGATCCGAACCGGGGCCCTCTGGCATCCCAAGCGAGTTCTTAACCATCGCGCCACTCGGCCGGCCCCCATATATAATTTTAAAAATGACCACTCTTTCGCCCTACAACTAAGTGCCAGACCTTGATATAGGCTTCTCTATGTACCTGAGTCTGTGTTGGGCATAAGAAAGCCTCTTTTACAGAAATGCCACTGGAAAGCTAGGTTATTTTGATTTAGTGAAATATTATTAAAAGATATTGGAGCATGAAGTTCCATCTCTCCTCTGCAGGTAGTGGAAGTGGAGCAGAACTGATTGACGCAGAGTCGCTGGCAGAGAATATGCAAGGGAAAGAAGTGCTGGGAAAGCAGGCACAGTGGAAAGGATGTTTTATGCGAACATCTCTTTCCTCTTCCCAGTTTCTAGATCTTTTCTGCATTGTGATATTTCGTTAAGTGAGAAGGGCATTCATTTGTCATGTATACCAGTCATTTCCAAGCACTGTCATTTAGGCAAGGCTGAGTAAGCACCAACGGGACTACAAAAGACCATGGTTCTTGCCCTAAAAGATCATGGAAGGTTGAGAAGATGAGATTTTAATAGAAGTGTCACTTAGAAAAAGAGTCAGAATGGGATTTATTTAGACGGTGGTGACAACTGAGGGGGAAGTGCTGCATAGAGAAGATGCTGTTTGGGCAAAAGAATTGCAGATTTCCCAGTCGCTGCTCCTGTATTGCCCTCCGTACATTGAAAGCAATTGGGGCACTGGAAAGAGTGTGAACTTGGAGCCATTTGAATTTGTGATCTGCCACTTCTTTGAAAAGCTGTAGAACATTGGGAAAGCTGTTGGATCACTCTGTTCCTAAATTTTCTTATTAAAAAAAAAAACTGGGGATAAGATATCCTTTATTAGGTTTTCATTACGTAAGCCCACCTGTGAGTTAACATGACTCATGTAAAATTGTCTAACATTAGAGCTATTTGTGTACATGTCACGGCTCAGAGTACGTAGAAGTTGTGACATGCCTAGGGATTAGAAGCAACACTTAGAAGACAGCCAAGTTTTAAAGGAAGATTCAAGTGTGGAATAAGTATTGTCCAGGATGTAGGAGGCAACATTGTGAGGAAACGAGCTAAGCAGCATAGAGACATCCCATGCAGGGACTGGGAGGCATTTGTGGGGGCGACCAGGGAAGATGCCTAGTCAGGTACTACCTGGGCTGGCCAGGCAGGAAACAAGGTTACGTATTATGCATTGTCCGCAGAATTCTAAGATAACCCCGATTGATCCATGCCCTTGCATAACCCCCTCCCCTTGAGTGTGGGTGTGACTTGCAAATATGATATGGGATTTCTTTCCCATAATTATGTTACATTACATGGCAAAAGGGATTTTGCAGATGTAATTAAGGTCAACTCATCAGTTGACTTTGCATTGATCACAAGGGAGACTATCCTGGGTGGATCTGACTTAAAGAGGTGGGTCCTTCAAAGAGACAAGAAGCATTAGCAGAGTCTCTCCTGCTGCCTTCAAAAAGTAGGTTGCCACCTTTCGAGATGAGGGCACTTCGTAGAAAGGACCCAGGGGCAGCCTCTAGGACCTAAGAGTGGTCCCTGGCCCACAACTGGCAAGAAAACGGGGACCTTCGTCATATAACCACAAGGAAAGGAATTCTGCCAACAACCAGTGAGCTTGGAAGAGGATCCTGAATCTCAGATGAAATTGCAGTCCTTGAAAATATTTGGATTTCAGCCTAGGGAGACAGTGAGACCTTCAGGGACTGACTAACCTGTACCCAGACGCCTGACCCAAGAAATCTGTGAGAAATCTGTGTGTGTTTGTTTTGCAAGAGCAGAAAACCAGTACACTTACTCTTCCTTGTCTACTCCAGGTAGAACTACCTGTTCCATCCTTTTGGCTCCTGTAGCCTTCTGGTCACTCATTAGGTAGAGCCCCAGTCACCATATTTTGTAATGTTGGCTGAAGGCTCAGTCTTGCTGTGAACTCTTTATAAGGAAGCAAACTCTTTATAGAAGCTAGGGGTAGTGGGAAAAAACCTTTGACTGCTCTGGAATCAAGGAAACGTATGTTATCTTCCTGGATCCGCCAATTAATTGCTTAATTTTGGCAACCTGTTGAACCTCTCCAAATGTCAGTTCTCATGAACCAAATGACAATAATACCATTAGACCAGTGGTCCTCAAAGGGGAGCAATTTTGCAATTCCCAGGGGACATTTGATAATGCCTGGAGGCATTTTTGACTATCCCAACTTGGGGTGGAGGATGCTTCTGGCATCCAGTAGGTAGAAGCCTGAGATGCTGTGAACTATATTGTGCAGGATAGTGCAAAGAGAGCCCCTCTTTGAGAGGACTCTCTAAATTATTAGGGAGTACTTTTAATAACTATGAATAGGCTTCCTCTTTCCTTACATGATCCCCAGCTTGTCTTCTTGCCTCTTTCTTGCTCCCCCAAATCACTGCATGCATTGAGATGTTACAAATGGGAATTTTTGTGCAAGAAATAGCATGCAGTCAGGTGATAGTTTGAGAACCATCGGCTCGAAAACATAATCGATACTGAATGATTCCCTTTTTCCTTTCTGAAGCCTATGACTTAGTCTTATCTTTAACACACACCTGAGTGCCTAACCTATATCAGGAATATCATCAGTGCTTACTAAATGTCTGAATAGATGAATCTAGTTTTTTTAAAAAAATAACATTTTGGAATTTATTACTTCTTTAGACTTTTGCTCTAGTTATGTTATAGAGTTTTGCTCCAATTATATTTTGGAAATTAAACCTTATGGTTAAAATGAAATAAGAGTGAAATAGCAATTGGAAACTATTACATTGAGCCATTGACTTCACTTTTCTGAAACTTCTCTAAGGGAGACACAGCATCTGTCTCATAAGATTGCAAGGATTAAAGAAAAGCTGGTAAACTGCTTGCATCTTTCCAGATTCAGCTCAAATCTCAGCTCATTTGGGAGGCTACTCCCACGGTGACCATACTAGTCTGCTAAAGGAATTGCATCTCCGTGTCAACGATTGCATGTATTTATGGCACACTGATTTGTTTGCGCTTCTGTTTCCTCCACTTGAGTGACATGTGGGTCATTTTTTAAATTAAACTTTTAAATTTTGATATACTTACAAATTCAAATGTTTTAAAAAATAACACAGAAGATCCTATGTGTCCTTCGCTCAGTTTCCTCAAAGGTAATAGCTTACAAAACTATGGTAGCAAATTACAACCAGGGTAGTGACATCGACAGCCAAGATACAGAAACTTTCCATCATAAGGATTCCTCATGTTGACTTTTTACAGCAGCATCCACATCTCTCCCCATTCTTTACTTCCTGGTGACCACAAATCTGTTCTCCTTTTCTATTCTATTTCAAGAATAATATTTAAATGAAATCATGTGGGCCGGCCGAGTGGCTCAGTTGGTTAAGAGCTCGCTCAAGAGTGTGAGCTCTGAGCAACAGCGGTTCGAGTCCTGCCGAGCTGAGCAGCCGCTGAGCTGCCAACAGGTGGCAGGATGGCTCAGCTAAAAAAAAAA
>NW_017731415.1:3441432-3471159 GCF_001890085.2 Hipposideros armiger
CTCATTTGATTTTATTCACGTTAACTCTAGCAAAGTGGAATAGTCATGATGGGGCAGCATAAAAGCAACAAGTTCCATTAACACAGAGGAGCTAATGCCACAAAGACTAATGTTCATTTCAAATTGCCTGGTAAACAGAAAGTACAGGAAAAATATGCCTAAGTGAGCACTGTTTCTTTTGAATTAAGGCAAGGAGATATTTGGTTTTGTATTGATATATAGCCACTCCCTATTTTATCAGTAAATCTGTCAGGACTGGGTTATTATACAGAAAAGATGTCACTGAGGGTTGGACAGTCATGTGACCTAGGAGCTGCATTAACATGACAATGCCACATAGCTGAGATAGATACTGAAAGTTGCTACTTTTTGAGAAAAGAAACAAAGCAAGATTAACTTTGTGGAATAATGAATACTTACCTGCATGGTTGTCTATAAAACAAATGTTGGTAAGTTGAATTGCATTTTTCTATTTGGTTTTATTATGTATTTATATATACTATGAATCCTCAGAGAGAAATCCTCGGCAAATAGAGTATTCATATCTTAGTCTAAACTTTGCCTGTAGGAAAAGTTTAGCATTCCCTGACCATACATTGCACATCCCTCTCTTATAACATTCATCCCACAGAAACCAAAGAAATATCTGGTTCTACAGCCTTGTTGCGATTCCCAGTTAAACACTGCCTTTGAAAATCTGAGCTTTTATTTTCATGAAACCTATTTTCTTTTTTTGCAGTGCTTTCTTGACAGGAACATATCCTTGAATTGAAATATTTGAAAAGATATAAAATTATTTTATGTTGTTAAATATTTTGGTTCAGTGGTGGTGTCTCTATTTTTTCCTGATTTTCTATACTGTTCACAGAACCAAGTAAAACAAGCATCACCCTTCAGCTCTTTCTTGCCTTTCATTGTCCATCTCTCAACTTGCTCCCTTGTTGGTGAGTGAGCGGGCTTTTTCCTTGAAAATTCATCATCCTGTTCCTTTTGTTGTAGCCTGCATTTCACCATTAATAAATGGACCTTCACTGGAAGGAAGGTGGGCACAGGCTTATTGACTATCGCCTTATCTGAAGGTACAGCCTTGGATCCTTTTCTAGGCTGCAGTAAAACTAGCCATGTGATCATGATTCAGTGTTGGGCAGTCATAGAAATCAACAGCATGAAGTAAGTGCAGCTACATTCTGAAGCTAACACTTCAGCTCATGCAAATTGTTACATCGTCTAACTGGCCAATGACTGTTGGGTTGCCGGAAAAGTCATGAGGCATTTTTGCAATGAAAAACATAGAAAAAATACCTCATGGCTTTTCCGACAACCCAATATTATTCTCCCTGCCTAGAATTTTCTTCATACCTTGTTCATCTAGCTTAAATGCCACCTTCATAGGTAAGTCGTTGCCTGTGTTAGGTCATTTTCTTCTATGTGCTCCTAGCATTTATTGTTTCATTTATTCAATCAACAAATATTTATTGTGTGCCAATGAGATATTAAGGATGATTTTAAGCTCTTTATATTCTAGCACTCTGGCAATAATTATTCAAATTCTTATTCATTTCACATCTATTGAGCACTGGAGGTTTGGCAGGCTTTGTGCTATGTATATTTCGGTGCACTGTGAGCATTTTTGCTTTTAGTTGCTTCTTCTTTGTATAGATTGTGAAATTTTGACCAGATTTTAACCCCTAGAGAATAGAAACAGTGTTTTATTCACTTATGTGCATGTTGACTCTAGAATCCAGGTACATAGTAGGTGCTCAGAATATATCTGATGGATGGATGAATGGATGGATAAAACCAGGCAGGACTGACTTTGGTAGTAGAGAAAGATCTGTGTGTCATTGCATATGAAATGGTAAGGTTGTCTCTGCTTGTGGTGTCTGTGTCACATCAATTCCATCACAAGCAGATCCGGCCAAATTAACTCTCCTCAGGCACCGAGATGTTTTCCCTCAATCAGATTATGTGCCATTTACCAAATACTACTTGATGCCAAAGTATGCTCCCCTGATGAGCATGACATTTTATTTGCATGCACATAAGCAAGTTCACAGTGTTTAATTTGAAAGTAAACCCCACTAAGAATGCATTTGTTTGTATGTATTTAGATTAATTTAGAAGCTTTGTTTGGATGGGCACATGGGGGATGATCTGGGACATAGAAGCCTGGAAAAGCTGATGAAAGCTGGTTGGTTTTCCCTTGAAAAATGCATTTTGGCTGACAAGAATGTGACCTTTAATCACCCTCAGACCTCTTTTTGTTGCTTTTCCAGAACATTCTATGAGTAGAAACTCTCAGTCCCCTTGAGTTCTTTTGTCTCGATTTTATAGACTGATTACACATGCCTTCTGTGTTAGAGGTAAGTTTTCTGGTGTTTAGGTAAAGTGTGTAAGAAGGAAGCTTGCTGGTGGTCAGTAGGGAATGTTTGAGGGGAGTTTGCAAGGATTGATATGTCCAGATTACTAACAGTTAAAGAATAAGTGTCACACTCCTTCAGGTGAATTTCAGTTATTACCAATTCATCAAGGGAACTTTATGCTGTCTTAGGCTGGCTAATGCTTTTTCTGATTTTCTCAAAAATGTCATAAATGAGGTGGGTGCAGCAAGAGGTTCAGTTTTGCTTTGATGCAAAGTTGCCTCCACCCAGAGAGTGAGGCATCCCCACCCTTAGTTTGATGTGTTTTAAGTATTTCCTCTGTTGGTAGAAGAGCTAAAAATGAAAAGAAAACAAGAAGTCAATTTCTGTTTCTCAGACCCAACTACACTGCATGGTGTCTCTATTTAATGGATGAGGCATACCTCACAGGCGTTTTCTGTAGGGAGACTTGACATAGGTAATGAAATAGGAAACCCAAAACAAACACCGAGGGAAGGAAATGGTTGGTTTAGCACAGTGCCAGGCACCACCCAACTATTGCCTTCATTTCAAGGCAGTTAACAAAGAAGGCAGCCTGTTCCTCCTTCAGGTTGTCTGTTTATTTTGCAATTAACCAGGAAGAAAGGATTTGGGGGGAAGTTTTTGACTGAGGGTTTGTAATTTAAATGGAAGCTTCTGCTGCAGGATTAAGAGCATAACAAAGAGATGGTTTATAGGTTTTAGTTCTATGTAGCTTGTAATGGCTTTTACTTACGGAGCAGATTATCCTATACCCCTGTAGGTTTGTGCTGTTTCTTTTTTTATGCTAATTTCAGCATCACACAGAAACACCTGAATTCAACCACAATATTGGGGGTGAAAACAGACATATATATTCACATATACCCACAGACCCTTGAGAATATTTTTCTTCTTTTATTCCTATGAAAAGTGATTTATAAGCCAACCAAGAAAAACCTCAAGTTAGTGGTGTGGTGAGATTTATTATTACGACCCAAAGTCAAGGAGGTTGGAAGGATTATATTTGGCTGCAAGTTTCGTCCAAATCACAGTGGTTTGGAAATCACCTTAAACTCAATTTTTTTCCTTTTCTTTTCTACTTAAACCAGCAACTTACATTCACGCTCATCTGTAGGAGTTAAGGTAATTTCAGTAGAGCTTTCGCTTTACGATGTTGTAACATTGGCTTACTTAACTCTGTGGGCAATGCTTCCACAGTTTTCTAATTTCTCCCACTCTGCTATTGAGATGTGTATATTTTATATCCAGTGCTTTTCCTCAGGACATATGAATAAAGTTGGTCAATCACATTTGCTATTTAGAAGACAATAATTACAATACCTTGCTTTTGTACAGTGCTTCAGTTTGTAAGGCATTTTCACATAGTTAAATCATTTGATCCTTGAAACAGTCTTTTGAAGTGAGCAAGGAGAATATTATTATCTCCGTATTAGAGAGGAAACAGGTTCGAGGGCGTTAAATGGCTTGTCCGAGGTCACATGACTAATAAGAGGAAGAACCAGGATTAGAGAATATGAGCACGGCTGCCCACTAACTGCAGTGCCCCTCAACTCTGGTTGGACCAGAATCCAAGGAATAACGTGATTTTCTCTTAACAGACCAAAAAAAAAAAAAGGTCCTTTTTGCATAGTGCCAAAGACAAAGTATATACTCTTGAAACTATCTCAAAAATACCTAGAAAGCAATAAAGCAGCAAGTTACTCTGAATAAGATACTTAAAGTTTTAAGGGCCATACCTTTAGGCCCTTAATGAGGGAGAAGATACTCTAAAAAGCAATTTTGAAAATTATTGCTTGTGCATGATGAATTTGAGTCTTCTGAGAAGCAGACACTAAGACATGATTAGATATATAAGAGATTGACTAGAGAAATGCCTGTGAGGGAAAAAGGGCGGGCAGGGAGCTGGAGAAGGTGGAAAGAGCCTTCAGAGCAAGCTGTAGGTCTGACCCCTGGGAAGGAGAGAGAGAGGGCAGGTAGGGGGGTGGGAAGGAAGAACCTCAGACAGCAGTCTGGTTATAAAAATGTTTGCAGTCAGGTTGGTCCTCTATCTCATAGGATGAGGTCTGTGTTAGTAAACCTACATGGCTCAGGCACCAGCTGGGAGTAGCCTATGGGTAACGTGTCCCCAGTGTAAACATGATGGTGGAGTCAGCATAGCAGCTAGGACCAGTCATTCAATTCTATGCCCCACAGCAGAGGTCTGAGTGGTTTGCTTTCATGGCCACCACTTGTACAAGGTGTGATCAAAAGATATGGTGAATGTTTAAATAATAATAAAAATTATTATAGTAAAAGGCACATTGCCATTAATCCCCCTCAAAATACTCCTCCTCGCTGCAAACACACTTATCCCATCATTCTTGCCACTTTCTGAAGCAGTTCTGGAAGTCCTCTTTCTTGAGTGTCTTTAGCTGCGCTGTAGTGGCTGCCTCGATGTCCCAAATTGACTAAAAATGTGTCCTTTCATGGTCATTTTACTTTGGGGAAGAGCCAGAAGTCACACGATGTCAGATCCGGTGAATAAGGTGGATGAGAGCACACCGTAATGTTTTCATTTGACAGAAATTGCTGTATCAGAAACAATGTGTGACACCGAGCATTGTCATGATGGAGGATGAAACCGTTTGCCCATTTCATGTTAATGGGTTGTCCATGATCCATGATTTACAGCACACTTTAAAACATCTCTCAACCGTAGCTCACACCCAACTGACTGCATCGAACAAGTTGAAATTTGCCACACATTGTTACTAAGGTTCAATGTGCTGCTTCCTGTATTAAAGATCTCTGCCTTTTTGTTGGATGGCACTTGGTAGCAGCGTTCACTGTAGTTTTTTATCACAATAGAAAGGTTCCATGTCACACATCGCTTCTGGTATGTGGCAATTTCTGTCAAATAAAAACATTACTGTGTGTCCTCATCTACCTTATTCACCAGATCAGGCACCATGTGACTTGTGGCTCTTCCCCAACGTCAAAACGACCATGAAAGGTAAACGTTTTGGATCAATTCAGGAGATCGAGGCAGCCAGGACAGCACAACTAAAGACACTCACGAAAGAGGACTTCCAGAACTGCTTCAGAAAGTGGCAAGAATGATGGGATAAGTGTGTTGGATGCGCAGGGGAGTACTTTGAGGGGGACTAATGGCAATGTGTCTTTTACTGCAATACATTTTTTTTTATTCAAACATTCACTGTATTGTTTGTTCACACCTTGTATGTCATTGTACGACATTAATTTTTCACCTCTTTAAGAGCAGGAGTAATAAAAAACAAGAGCAAATATTCTTAGCAAAATGCAAGAACACTAGGAATACAATTAGGTGCACAGTTATCACCATTGCCAAACTGGGCTCTAATGTAAGGGAAGTGCTAGAATTCTGGAAGACTTCGATTTTAGTTTTTCAAAGGCTTTATTTGTAATTCTTTTTGACAACCAAACTGTGTGCTCTGTGAAGGCAAAAACAGTAAACTATGTTTGTACTGCTAACACAAGAGCCTGGGCCATATTAAATGCTCATAAATTATTGTTGAACAAATGGATGATTGAAGTTAAATGATAAAGAAAGGGGCAAATTATCATTTCTGAATGTTTTTCATTCCTCCAGTATTTGAATGACTTCCAAGGATGTTTCTCTATTAAGCTTATTAACAGTGAACTCTAACTTCCTGGGTTTGGGGCGGAGGGGCAAGGGCCACTTGAGACTTTTTAAGAAATCCTTAAAATCAACCTTCTCTGGTTTAATGACCTTGGACCTGAGGACTTGCGTAGCTGACTTAGCCTTGCACAGTCACCTTTTCTACGCAGTGGTCTGTAGATGGACAAGTGTATTTGCCTAAAATGCCTTTCCTTTCCTTAGCATTCTAGTTTAAGCAAAGAGGTGCTAGGGATGGTAAAGAGAAGGAGATGGAAACTCTGGATACATAGCTGAGGCCATTCCACATTTGTAAAATCAATAGCAATTCAATACTTAAATAGTTTTTTCATGAGTTTCAGGTTATGTCAAAGTTTATTTGTGTGGCATTTCATTGCGTGTTTCTATCAACAGGGCCCATAATTCCACATGCCCTTCAGGTACCTTTGGTTCTTCCTTTCTCTCATATCCAACTAGTCAAGCAGTACTGCCAATTCTTTTATCGGAGTGTCTGTTAAGATCTTTACTCCCATTTTAGGAAACATTACTTAAGTGCCTCATTACTATGAATACCTCTGATGGGGTGTGTGTGTGTGTGTGTGTGTGTGTGTGTGTGTGTCCTATTCACTGCTATGAACACTCCTCACATCCAAGAACTTTCATCTGTGTGTAGATAAGAAGTGTCATGTGCACTTGGGCTTCAGTCTCAGATCTGCCTCTATCTGGCAGTCGACTTTAATGCAGATCATATATCCTCTTTCAGTCTCAATCATCTCATCCATTAAATGGGGATAACGGCCTGTCCCAGGGGTGGAAGTGGACTTGAAGTATACATGGGAGTGACTACTACAGTACCTACATCATGATGGTTTCTCCCTGCTGCCAGGGAGCATAGATAGCATTCCTGATTCAATGGCCTGATCACTCTTCTAAAAAGATTATTTCACTCATATCTTCAAGGCAACTGGGTCCCAACTGGCTGCCTTTAATTCAAACATCTTCAACGGTGTGAACTCAAGGAACCACTGAACAAATTTCACCTTTGTCAGTCTGTCATTCAGTGTCCTCGCTAAGCTGCTCTTTTCTTAAATTGCTAATATTACCCTCCATTATTTTCTTAAAGAAGCCCTCCTGCTCCAGTTGAGCTGGTTTACTCCTTTTCCCTTTTATGCCACATATAGGCTCATCTCTGCACCTCAGTCACACCTTTGAAGGTGTCTTTGAAGAGTTGGAGTCCCCTCTTCTTCCAACACCTCAACCTACAACACATAGTGATCCCATTTCATTGTTTAGCATGTGATCCAGGGGACTTACCTTACCTGTCTGGGCCTCTGTTTCCTTATCTGCAAAGTGATAATAAGTAATGCTCACATCACAGCATTGCAGAGAGGAGTAAATCAGATAAGATAAATAAAGCACCTTGAGAAGTTCCTGGCACATAGCGGGGGCTTACTGAGTATGAACCATTGTTACTACGCCTGCTTTGCTTCTAAACTCCTCTGCACCCTTGGCCCCAAACCAAACCCTGGGGGGTGGAGCACCCAATATGGACATATGTATTTTCTCTGTTTACTTGTACTGAAAGTAAAACTTCTAACTTGAGTCCCAAAATGATGTTACAATTAGGTCTGCTATATATTTGGGAATTAGTATAGCTTACAAAACAAATTTGTCTATCTTTTTAGGAGATTTTCCAGTCTCTCCAAATGAATTTTTCAATGTTTGAGGACAGAGATAGTGTTTTTTGTTAGTGTCAAAAGACAGAGCTTCTTGTTTTTTAAGGTATAATTTATGTTGACATAAGAATGTCCAAACCTATTGAGAATTTTTATAAGAGTTTATTTGAGTCAAAACTGATGACAGTTGCTGGGAAGCAACATCTTGAATGCTCCTGAGACTGACAGTTTTGCAGTTTCTTTTATGCATTTGAAACTATGGAGGGAACATAAGGAAGATTACATGAAGATGGGAGAAAATAGGGTGAGGATTGGATTACAGGACAGTGAACAAGATTGCGTGCGTGCTCTCTTGAGGGTGGTTATTTCAAAAGCGTGTTAACCTAGATGCACAGAAACAATGGACAGGCTTGGTTAGGGCAAAGATAAGCCTTTTACTAAATAAGTTACAGGCCTGGGGTGTGACTACACACCATGACCAGCAGTGAGAAATTTATGATCAGATCACTCTGGGAGGTTAATTTATGAAGAACCCACTTTTTGGCCACATTTACATATAAAATTCACCCTTTTCTAGCATGCAGTTTTATGAGTTTGGACAACTGTATGTCATGCAACCACAGCCACATCAAAAAATAGAATCCTTCCATCATGACTCTCCCCCAGTATTTCTCTGTGGTCCGTTGCAGCCAACCCCTCCCCGCATATGCATCCCCTGGCCCCTGGCAACCACTGATTTGTCCTCTGTTCATATACTTTTGCCTTTTCCAGAATATCATATAAACAGAGTCACACAGCACATATCCTTTTGAGTCTGGCTTCTTTCACTGAGCGTAATGCAATTGAGATTCACCTATGGTGCTGCATATAAACCTAGTTCCTTTTGATTGGTGAGTAGTATTCCATTGTATGGATGTAGCACAGTTTATCTCTTTACCAGTTGAAGAAAATTTGGGTTGTTTCTAGATTTTGGAAATTATGAGTAAGGGTACTATAAACATTTGTGTGCAGGTTTGTGTCTGATTGTACATTTTCATTTCACTCATATAAAATAACCAGGAATGGTATTTCTGGTTCCAATGATAACTATGTTTAACTGTATAAGGAACTGCTAAACCATTTTCCAGAGTGGCTTTCCCATTTTCCCCTCCTACCAGCATGATATGAGTATTTAGTTACTCCACGTCCTCGCCAATACTTCTTATGAAGAGAGTCCTTTTCACATAATAAGCACTGACTGTTTTAAAAGTAATTTCAACCTATGTTATTTAGGTAAATTCCATTCCTCTTGCTTTGACCACTATCCCAACAGCCTCTCTTATGAGATAACTAACTTCTGAGTACGACTCAATTTCTCTCTGGAAGCCAGCACACCTTTTCATGAAAAACAAAATATTAGGTTTGGCAGTTGAAGAAGCCACATAGGTTTTATGCTTCATTAAAACAAAACTCAAAAACCCAACACAATAGGCAGGAGGGTGGGGATTAATAATTTAGTATCTTCAATTTCTAGGGAGTAAAGAAATCCTCTGTATTAGTTCAGTTGAAATGGGACCCTGCTTTGGCTTGATTTCCCCAAGCCATCTATTTTCCTGGTTGCCTGATTGGACCATTCAGTGTTTTCCATGAGTGGGGTCTTTCTGACTGCTGTAAGGGGAGGGTGGTCAGAGATAGTATAGTAATGAGGCACTAACTAGGTGCTGACAAAGGGCTATGACTAAGGAGAGAGAATGTGGAAATGTGATAATGAAGAACTTCTAATTGGGTTTCATGGGAAACAGAATTTTAAAGATGGCCTACACTGAAAAGGAGATTAAAAGCAGCAGATGTTTATGTCTGTGAGAGTTGATGCCAATCTGCTGGAGTGGGCTGCAAAGGCTAGTGAGGGGAAGCTCTCGTGATTTACCTGCACTCATAGTCATGAGCTAAACACAAACCAATTAATCTGAGTAGAAACCAGGAGCCACTTTATTTAAATGGGGTGATAGCTTGGATCAAGATGCAGACAGAAAATTATAAACAAAGCAAAACTAAAAACGAAACCCATCTTTTCTGTCTTTACTGTAAACTTCTTGAGGAATCTTTAACAATTTTTACCAGTTTTTTTTGTCCTGACAATGATTCACCCATGAAAAGAGATAGGGAATATTTACTGATCGGTTTTTTTTTTGTAAAAGCAAAAGATGCTTAAAAAAAAAAAGATTCTGTTTAACACTGTAATCATGTCACACATGATTGGAATGGAGGAGGCCAAATGGTGTAGCGAATAGAACTTCCGAATGTGGATTAGAGAACCTGGATACTATACCTGCATTTGCTGGCAATCAACACTGTGATTTTTGGAAATACTTATTAATCTTTCTGCTTCTCAGTTTCCTTATGAATAAAATCAAGATATTTTAATGGGTGCCTTGTAAGATTCTCTCTAGCTTTAAGAATCCAGTATTCTAATGAGTAAACAGAATGCAAAAGATCAAGGCTTTTTGTTTTTGTTTTTGAAATATTTTTTCTATAGTTTTTGGCTATAGAGGTAGGAGGTAATCCTAGTTACCATGGCTTAAGGTGATGGGAATCCACTTATAAGAGCTGTCCCTTAGATTGTTTTACAATTCAGATGCATGTGTCATGGATGTTCAGAGTGGTGAATTTTTGTAATTATTTCCTAAAGAAATGTAAGGTCTCCATTGTTATCAGTGGAGAGATCAGCCAAGGAAAACCACAACATGACTATCTTGAGACTTAACTGGAATGTTATGCTAAAAGTATTTTCCGTTTTCCGTACAACTGACATAAGAATAGATGTACACAGTAACTTGTAATTTCTCTTGTTCTTCATTGCCTCATATGTTCTGTGAGTTACAGCAGTATGTGGAATTTCCCATATGCTACCATTTGATTTACTGCTCCTTCCAGTTGGGTTTTTACTAACCTGGGAAGGAGGAGGGTGTAACAAGAAACTGAAACTCATCATGTGGGAAAGGTCAAAAGAGTACTGAATTTAGGATAAAGGAGTGTCACAAAGCATCATGACAGGGTTGCATTCATTCCTATTGCTCTGTGAGTTCCCTCCTTCCCTGTATTTAGGTAAAAGCTTCAGAGTTAAGAGTATGGGGGCAGGATCCCAAGAGCAGTGGCCAACTCTCCTGTATTGAGCCTTCACAAATGAGACTTTGATAATCTGGTGGGGAGATTCTGTTTTATTAGGAGAGGCATCTTAATGCTGCTGAGCAGGGTCTGTTACGTTGGTGTTACAGCCAGAAGTGTAACAAGATGGAAAGGGAGATACAGAACAATTCATTCTCATTTAGGAAGTGCTTATGGCTTAATGACCACATCAGGATGTAACCATTGGGTTGCAGAGATCAAATACATGTTTACTTACAAACACATTAGATGCCATTTTACTATAGGAAGACTGATCAAATAAAAAAGTTTCTTAAGTGATATATCCTCTTACTGAATAACACTGGCAAAACTAAATGAGTCAAATTACATAAGAATATTGTAGATGTCTTTCTTTCTTTCTTTCTTTTTTTTTAAAAGATTTTATTGGGGAAGGGGGAGGGGAACAGTGTTGAGAAATTGGGGGGGGCATTATGTTTTTCCAGGACCCATCAGCTCCAAGTCAAGTTGTCCTTCAATCTTAGTTGTGGAGGGCGCAGCTCAGCTCCAAGTCCAGTAGCCACTTTCAATCTAGTTGTGGGGGGGAGGGGGGAGAGGTTAGTCCAACATTCCATGCAGGAGTTGAACCAGCAACCTTGTTAAGAGCAATGCTCTCACCAGCTCAGTGGTAGCTCCGCTCAGGCACAGCTCACTGGTTCATGTGAGAATCGAACCAGTGAATCTGTTGCTCAGAGCTCACGCCCTAACCAACTGAGCCACTTGGCTGACCACTAGATTTTCTTTTTCATCTAGAGGCATTATTTTTTAGGAAGAGTAATAGA
This sequence comes from Hipposideros armiger, assembly GCF_001890085.2. Lineage (NCBI taxonomy): Eukaryota > Metazoa > Chordata > Mammalia > Chiroptera > Hipposideridae > Hipposideros > Hipposideros armiger. The sequence continues at coordinate 3,453,092 of NW_017731415.1, forward strand.
GAAATAATTATAACGGAAATATTGATTTGGATTATGGTAGGATGCAGTACTAGCTACAGGGTAGGCATTCATGAAATACTTGTTGAATAGAACTTTGAAAATATTATCTACCTCCTTGCAAAAGAGAAGATATCTTATAAATTTTCTTATAAGATATCTATTAGCCAAGTAGTAGAAAGAATCCTGGTCTCACAGCTGCCACTAATTACCTGGTTAGTAATTTGGGTTAGTCATTTTAACTTATCAAAACTTATTTTTATTGCCTACAAGAGTCAACAAATAGTGGCCCACAAGCCAGATCCAGCCTCTCACCTGTTTTGTAAATAAAGTTTTATTGTACACAGCTACTCTCAGTCATTCACATACTACTTATTGCTGCTTTTACCTACAATGGTCAAGTTGAATAGCTGGACCAGAAACCAGATGGCAGGCAAAGCCTAAAATATTTAAAATTTGTGTTTTTACAAAAAAAATTTTGCTGATTTCTGATCTACAATGAAAGAGGAATGGGTCATTAACTTCCAACCTCTTTAAAAAAATTTGTGAGATCTATTTTTCAAACTAAATCTTATGCAAAACTCTAATATACAAAGTAGATGGGAAAAAAAAGTTTCTGGTGTTGAAGAAGTGATTGGGGTTGAAGGGATCTATCCAGTTTGTCTCTCCCTGTCTCCTAAGTTATTGCCAAATGCACTCCAGGACCCCAGTATGAAAATCCTTTGAAGAAATCATCTCTAAGGTATTTCTACAGCTCTGGAACTATACATGTAGTTTCTTTCTTTCTTTTTAAAAAATATGGGGAAAAGCGGATTTCAGTGATAGATTTACCTCTTGTTTTCAGTCTTCTATTCTTAGGTTGTGGCAAGGCGTCATTTGTCTTCAAGCCAACCTCAGCTGGTAGTGCTGTGGTGAAGCTACAACGTGATGTATGCTGTGTGGCAAGTCTTTAAAGTCCTCATGTTTCTTGGAAAACCTTTGTATACTGATAAAAGAGAAACTAAAGCTACACTTTTAAAACAGACCCCAAGGGTAGAATCGATCAAATTGTAATGTCGCAACTGCTACAGGCACGTTTGCCTTTTAAAGCAGGGACCAATGGGTAAACTGTTTATTTCTGTATACTTACAGCCAACATTTCTGATGATGGAGTTAGCAAAGGAATTGGATGTGGTCTAACAGCATAATAAAATCCAATTCAGCTAGTGTTTATGGAGTGCCCACAGGGTGTGGGGCTATTGTGTTAAGCAAGATAAAAACCTCGGTGTGATGCTCATTTTCTCAATAGTGCATTTCTAAGGCCCATTTTGCCTTCCCAAATAACCTGGAAACTTGCAGTTCATTGGTAAAAGTCCCCAGTGAAAGATATGTCCTTGTCCCTTGACTTTTTAGTATGTGAATGGGCAAAAATGGTAGTGAGGTGAGATGGGGGTAAAGAAAAGGAATTAAAGTTATGGACTACTTAATAAGTGTCTTGTGCCATACTCTCATAAAATTTGCTCGTTTATTTCTCAGGACTATCTAGGGAGCAGGTATTAAATGGTATTAATGTGAAAACAGTAACTTCTCAAAACCACATCACAAATACATAGCAGAATAGGGATTATAAGCCTAGATGTTTAAATGTATCAAATTGTATTGTCCATTAGCCTGGTTCAAATACTTAAAACACATAATATGTATTCATGTAAAATGTCCATGTGATTAAACATATCCAAAACCATATAAAAGTCGGAATTATCATTTCAAATGCATAGGACAGCAATACTTTGCATGGTAAATGGCCTATATAATTGGGAAAATAATCTTGGTCTTTAGACCAAACAGATAATAGATGGTTGTCTCAGCAAGAGATCAAGAATGAGAATGAGACTATATCCTTTCCTTAAGTCCAGGAACCAAGGGGAAGGGAATTAAGAAGTACAAACTTCCAATTATAAAATAAGCCATGAGGAGGTAACATACAGCATAGGGAATAGAGCCAGTAATGTCATAAGAACTTCGTACAGTGACAGATGTTTGTTGGACTTAGTGTGGTGCTAGGTCTATAAGTGTTGAATCACTGCATTGTGCACACCTGAAACTAGTATAATGTTGTATGTAAACTATAATTAAAAATACATTTGAAGGAAAAAAATAAAGGCTAAGAATCAACAGGCATTTTCTGTAAAGGGCCAGATAGTAAGTGTTTTTGCCTTGGTGGTCACCGTGATTTTAGCCATCACTACTCAGCTCTGCCATTGTAGCACCAAAGTAGCCATAGCCAACTGTAGGCAAATGAACATAGCTGTGTTCCAATAAAATTTTATCTATAGACAGAATTTCAGATAATTTTCATTTCATCAAATTCTTCAGATTTTTTTGTCTTTTTTTTTTAGCCATTTAAAAATGTGGAAACCATGATTAGCTCACAGGCTATACCAAAATAGAAGGCGGCTGGTCTTTGGCCTGTAGGCCTTGATTGGCAGTCCTTGCTTTAGACTGGTGGTTCACAAACACTGTAAAAATCAACTAAAAAGCTTGTTGAAAATGATTTCTCAGGCTTCACCTCTAAAGCTTCTGATTTAGGAGGTACAGCTTGAAGTCTAGAATGTGTATTCTTTAAAAGCCCTATAGATGATTTTTTTTGGCAATGTCAGTTTTCCCGATGGAAATAGGAGGCATACTATGATTAGGATAGCGCACAGAATTTTATATATTTAATTGAAAAGATGTGGCTGGGGTGTAGGTGAACCCTAAGGGATAATGCAGGAACCCAGGGCTAGCAGCAGAAGATCTGTCACCATTAGGCCTAAGGGTAAGAGTCCCTAGAAGCCAGAAACGCAGAGTTGGTGGAGATATCCACCTAGATTTCTGTGGTGTTGCGTGAGCCATCCATCCAAAGCAACTTCGTAAGGAGGGAGCCTGCAGAACAGTATGCTGACTTTACTTTTTTCCCTCTTTCAATCTCTTGGCAGTGGCTCCATTGATCAAACCCACCAGGAAGCAGGGAGCACTGGAACCCTAATGGTATGGCCTATACTGGTCAGCCTCCCAGCATAGGGCAGGCTGGAGAAAACTGGAGCATAAATCTGAAGGGGCAAACAAAAGATACCTGGATGAGTGGCACAGGTGTTTTTAAGAACTTTGGTCCTGGTCGCTCCTATTCTGTGGATATTTTTAATTCTAACTCCTGTTATTGCCCATGACCCCAAGCAGTAATCTCAGGTAATAGTTGACTCTGCAACCTCCTTGGCTGGCTGCCAAGCTATTAGAGGTACTTTTTTTTTTTTTTTAATGCTTTGATGAATACATGAGGGTTCTGGGCTATTTGAGATGTCTTTTAGTTTCGCAGAAACCATAAAATTGACCCACACAAGAAGTTGGTTAAATGGTTGGGGTCAAGGACCATGGATCCAAATGTCAGCAGTAGGTCCCAGTCTCTGATTTCTCTTCTGTTGATATAGTAGGGGGAAGAGAGAGGACATGTCAATTCTGGGCAGAGGGGAGAGAAGAAGAAAAAGGAAGGCCTTGGGGGTCTCCTGAGCCTGAAGCTGAGATCTCATATTCAGCTTAGGTGTCGAGGGTTGTACGAGTACCCATTGGTTAAAAGGATAAATCATGTTTGTTTAAGTGATAAGTAGTTGAGATTGAAAAAAGTTAATCTAATGGTCAAGAAGGGAAAATTTCAAATATGAATGTATGCTGTAATACACTGTAATATACATTGATATATTGAAACCTCAGGTATTATCAGAGGGGCTGGAAGGTAGGGAAGACCAGTGATTTGGAGCTGAAACTCTTGCTTATAGGATCATGATGACCAGGAAAAATCTTCTGGATTTGGTTATTAAAAAGTCAGTAGTGGTCATCAGTCGTACAATTTCAATGGACTCAAAGGAAAGAGATGGATTTGTGTGGCTTAAAGGGAGAGGGGAGGAAATGCAGGCTCCGGGGCTCACAGGCTGAGAAAAACTTTCATCAGAATACACACACCAACAGTCTCCCATCTGACAAGCAGCCAGGATAGGAGAAGGCAGCTTAGCTTCCAATGTAAACAAGGCAATGGAGTTTAAGAACACTTTGAGTTTCTAGAATTTACACTTAGTGATTGCCATCCCTGAAGAACTGAATCCTTATACACTAGTCCATTGGGAAGCATCGCTCCAACTTACCTTTTAAGGTCCTCCCATTTTCAAAGACAATGATTCCATCGCTGAAACGTAGTTTGCATGCTAGGAAGGGCTGAGCGTAAATGTTATCAAAAGGTTTAAGGTAATTTTCTACTGTTGGTTTCATGTTTGTTTGGAAGACTTGAGGAAAAAACTTCACAAACTTGGTTTATTCATTTTACAGCAAAATCCCACTTCTTAATTCTTTTATCTTTCCTGTAGATGCCTATATATTGCAGGACGGTCCAGTCTACTTTAGACGATGAAGAAAAGGAAATAAATATAAGCTAAAGGCTGAAAGCTAGATCTCTTGAGGTGATTTGGGTTCTTAAGGGTTGTGGAGCTCAAAGGCAAGAGCTAAGAGAACGTTTCTTTGAGAAGGAGCCACTGTGGTTTAAGACATTTTACATATCCATTTGGCTTTTGCTATTTGCATAATAACCACCCATTTATTTCCCCATTTGTCTAAATTTACACATTCACATGGTTCACTTTATACATAAGAAGACAGCATCCCCCCTTATCCCCCATCAGTATAAGTATAAAGCAATGGAGAAAATCTGTTTGCCAAATGAAAAATTTAAGAGATTTTCAAAAGGGGCAGTAATGAATTGGTGGTAGATCTGGGGGCTGGGGAGGGGGGAGAAAAAAGAATGGCAATATTTTAATAATTTTCCAATTAGTCAGTTTCCTCTTTGTCTTCTCCAGAAGATTTTCAATGGACTGTCCTAACCTCAAGCCAGAAAGTCCCCTTTTCTCTTTCGTATCCTGATTATCTACTAAGTCTTTGTTTCGTTACTTATTCTTCTGTTCTGTCCTTATGTTTTCTCAGAGCCACTTCCATTGGAACTTCAAGGTAGAATTTCAATATTTCATGAGGAGTTCACATATAAATTGTGGAAAAATCAGTTTTGCAAATTGCATTTCTCTTATTATTCTCTTCATTAGCACTTAAGCTGGGCTTGAGAAATTATTAGGCATTTTCAACTTGGAGATTCTTGGATAATAAGATAAAATATAAAAATGGAATTGGCACTGAACAGAAAAAAATAAAGAAGTAACTAACTGATCAATCACCAGAGTAGCTAATTACCCCCAAATAAGTTTCCATTTCTTTGATGAATTCTTTGGCTCTAGCTATCAGATTAATTATAGTGTATAAATCGAAACCAGCTCCTCAGAGGTGAGAAGCCACTAGAAATGCTCTTACAAAATGTTCAATGAATTCTATCTGTTCCTTAAATCATGAACTGCTACTTAATCACAGGTTACTTTTCTTTAGCAGCATAGAAAGGGATGACATAGTAACCCTTTGAAATTGCTGAGCCTGCTTATTTTAAAAATATATATTAAAATAACCTTCCTAGAGACATCTTTAAAATGAAACAACTTGTTGACTCTGTTGCTTAATTTAGTTTTAAGAATACACCCTGCCTCAATCTCCAGTGTTCGGTTTGGTTACTTTTTTTTTTACTTTTCATGCCTATAATCTGGTTTTACCTTAAAATCAAGCTTTTCTAAATATGATTATCTCATGAATATAGTTGTCTCCCAAATTGGGGACTGGTGGGAGGGCCGCAGAGGTGGGAGTTGTGGGAAAAAGGAATTAAAATAATTTTATCTCTTTGGTTTTCTTTAAATTTTTTTTTTTTTAATTTTAGGACTAGTAGATAACATGGAAAAACAGAGCAGGAAGTATGGAAGGAATTTTGATGTACTTCTCACCTTCTTAGAAAAGCATTTTTTTTTAAATTGGGGAATTGGGGAAGGGGAACAGCCAAGTTGTTGTCCTTCAATCTTAGTTGTGGAGGGCGCAGCCAGCTCAGCTCCAAATCCAGTCGCCATCCAGCCGCCCATTGGCAGCTCGCAGCCGCTCAGCTCAAGGTGCTGAATTCAATCTTAGTTGCAGGTGGGCGTAGCCACCATCCCATGTGGGAGTTGAACTGGCGACCCTGTTGCTCAGAGCTTGTGCTCTTAACCATCTGAGCCACTCAGCCGGCCCTAGAAAAGCATTTCAACAAATAATTTCAAACACACAGACACAAAAACAAAACCAAAAATCTGGAATGATGTTTTGATTTCCTATTTCTGTTCTTCCTACAGTCTTGGTTGTGCTTTTCCCCTCACAAATGCTTTTCTACTTTTCATAACTCTCATCACCTTTAAAGCCTGAGGAAATGCCTCCCAGATCAGATAGGAACCATGAGTAGGACTGTGATGAGTTACAGAACCAATCCCCACCTAAAGGAAGCGGCCAGTGATATGGGAGGAAGTTGGGCCCAGTGTTCTCAGATCTCAGTGTTTTCCAAGAAAATCTGGAAATCTGAATTTTTATGTGAAATTTCTTGAATTTTGAGTGGTGGAGACTAATTGAATTAAGGGAAAAACGCTGTGTGGGCCAATGGAACACACGTGCAGACCAGATTGAGTCTCCAGGCCACCACTTTGCAACTTCTGACAAACAGTATTATAGACTTTGGATAGATCCCTGCTCTAGGGACTTCAGTACCACCAGGAAAGGAGAAACTTTTGTTCATATGCTTTGATTTTAGTATAAGGAGAGAATGAAACTGACAAACTCATCAGTACATACATTTGCATGAAAGAGAGACCAAACTCTAGTTCATTGTCTTACTGGAGAGAGAAATGTGGACATATTATCTGTTTAGTTTTTTTCTCCCAGAAACTACTTTTTAAAAGCCTTCATTACCTCATGGAAATATCTTCTGATTTCACAGAGATGTTTGATTCATACATTTTTAGTTTTATGTCAGGGAATTAGGATCAGTCAGCATCAGTCGAGTACACTTTTCACCTATTTTAGCATCTATATTCAAAGAAGGCCTCAATCTATAATTATATACTTGTCTGTAAAAATTGTACAGCATGTAAGTCTTGGCTAATGTGGTGATTAACCAGAGCTAGACTTTTCTTTCTTTTTTGTTTGTAATTTTTTCTTTGGTTAATAAGACAGGGCAGAGTGATTAACAGTACCAGATTTCAGGTGAGGAAGACTTGAGTAGCAGTTAAGGAGGCCACTTGGACGTGAGAAAGACTTGAGTTTGAATCCCATTTGTATTTTTTGTTTTTTTAACAGCATGTCCTTGATCAAGGTTGCTAACATTGTTAAGCGTCCGTACTACCATTCGCAGTGTTAGTGGCTCATGTACTTTGAAGCTACTGGATGGATAGAGACTTGGTTAGCTGGTTGAGATGAAGGCTTTGTTTCAGGAGCAACTAACAGTGTGGGGTGAGTAGGTGGAGCCAGATAATAAAAGGTTTTGAATATCTGAGACAAGTTTGGAGTCTAGAGTCCAAATTCGAAGTCTAGCTTTATAGACTAGGTTAAAGAATAAAAACATTTGAGTAGTGGGCAACCTAGAGAGAGAATACTTTAAGAACAGTGATTTAGCAGTGGTGTCTGGGAAGGCTCAAACTTGGGTAACTGTTGCCGTAATCCATAGAAGAGATGGTAGCAGCCTGGATTAGATCATCGCTGTAGAAACAAAACAGGAAAATGGGCTTAAAAGATTGCAGTAGAAGTGACTTTCATATAAGTAGACTCAATCCGAAATTCTTGTGTTTGTAGAAAAGTTACACAGCAGATAATCGAAGAATTTTAGGATTATTTTAAAGGTAATTTATGGCTAGTGAAATAGAAAAGAAGGCTAAGGACTGAGAACTTAGGGTCTAACAAGTAGGAATTGGGGGGGAAATACTAGAGGAAAAGGAGAAGAAACAAGGAAGTTGAAGAAGAAATCGAATATTCTAGTAGTAATAGTTCTTTTTGTTTAACCGTTTCAAGGTGCTCTTACGTTTAATGCTATTGATATGATAATTCATATCTCACTTATCTTCTAGGAATGCAACAGGTTTCCTCCCCTCGCACACCTTCTCCATGTTTATATGCCACCTCAAAGTCTGTCTTCCCTAAGAGGCTTTCATCACTTGCTTTCTGTTATATGCCTGTCTGTGGGTCAATGGGGCGTTATGCAGATGAACAAGATCAAGAATGTCACAATCTGGTATAAAGCATATTTCATTTCCTCGTCTATTTTGTATGTGTCTCATATCAGCAAGAAGTCAGAGCCTATTTCATTTTCTTCTTAATGAGCCGAATGATTTCTTCCTTTTGTTAAAAATAAGACTGGCAGCTCTTGCAGGGCTGGGCCCTTTTTCTGCTGGTGCTTCTATGCAGTGAAATCTTATATTATGCCTATAATCTTGTCTCATGAAATATTAAATTGAACTATGACTAGATTTTTGCTAAATTTTAAATAATACTTCTTATTTATTTTTCCAAGCCAAACCATGTCCTTATCATTCACTCTGTTAAGTCAGAAGACCTGATGTTTGGTGTGTTCGTGGGTGAAGAGATGAAGGGATGAGGATAGAAGAAATATTAGGAAGAGTGACTTTGTAAGACTTATGACTTACTGAATGTGAATGATGGAGAAAGAGGGAGTCAATAAATTTCTGCCCTGGACTATTGGGTAGAAGGTGGTATCTGTTTAGCAACTTCAGGATTAATGGAATAGGAATAAGTTTAGAAGACAGAGGGATAATGATGATGCCAGGAATGACCATTGCTCCTTTATCTTCGGTCTTTTATACTCATTCTTCTTTCTACTGGCAGAGTATTTAATTAGGAGGGACGCAATCTCAGACCCTGATGAAAACACGTATTTCTCTCATTTATATGTTTCTCCCCTCATGCATCTTACACTTTGGGGGAAGGTGGGCAGAATTGAGAAGAGAAGCATGGAGATGAGGAACCCAGGTTTCCTTCAAGGAAGGACTTGTTGCCTCAGTCCTCAGCCCTGTGGAATGCCTGAGCAAGATGGGGATATAGGGGCCAGCCAAGTGGCTCAGTTGGTTAAGAGTTAGCTTAAGAGCATGAGCTCTGAGCAACAGAGCTGCTGGTTTGATTCCCACCTGGGCCAGTGACACTGTGCCCAAGCTGAGCTGCCACCGAGCTGCCAACAGGTGGCAGGATGTCTCAGCTGGTGAGAGCATGTGCTCCTAACAGCAAGATGCCTATTCCATGGTGGGCTATGCCCACCCGCAATTAAGACTGAACTTGGCACCTTGAGCTGAGCTGCTGCCCGGATGACTCAATGGATAGAGCGTGTGCTCTTAACAACAAGGCTGCCAGTTCGACTCCTGCATGGATGCTGGTTACTCCCACCTGCAACTAAGATTGAACACAGCACCTTGAGCTTAGAGGTCACGAGCTGCCGCCAGGCAGCCAGATGGTTAATGGTGCCCTCCACAACTAAGATTGAAAAACAACAACTTGGCCGGTCCCCCTCCCCAATTCCTCAACACTGTTCCCCTCCCCCAATTCCCCAATTAAAAAAAAATGATGGGGATATAAAAATCAAGGCATTTTGCACCATGGGAGACACTCTAATAGATAATACTCACTTTAGGGTGCTCTGCTAAGTTGACTGAGGCTTTGTGGGATTTACCATACCATTTGATTTCCTTCTCTGCCCCATCCTGTGTTCCCTCCTTCCCTAATAAAAATCTTGCACTCAGACTTCCTTCTTAGTGTCTGCTTTTGGAAAAGGTATCTTGTCACACAGACAGTGCCATGGAGAGTTTTCAGACCTCTCAGCATCCCTGGGATTGCCCTAGGAGTTCTAGAAGGAAGGGGTGAGGGAGTGTACCCTAGAACATAGTGGAATAAGGGGCTGCAGTATGTCCGAATTGTTACTGGCCTAATAGGATGAGGTGAGGCTACCTTAGCTTGGGAAGACATGAATCTGAGAAAACAAGTGAGCAGTTAATTTTATGACTGGATGAAAGGTACTTCCGATCTGCAAGAGGGCTTTAGTTGAAAACCAACATATTGCAGCAATTGTCCTAAATGGGAGCTTTCTTCAAATAAAGAATATCAAAGCAACCGTGGGAAAGTTTGAAGCAAGTTTAGTTGCTGTGAACCGGAACACTTTAATCTCTTATTAAATGAATGCAGTGTGATAATAATATAATGATACCTTGCATTTAGATTGCATATTTATTTTCCCTAAGACATCCCTAAAGCACTTTAATGCAATGTCTTTTTCCCTCTTACTGCTGACTTTCCTCAACTGGGGGAAAGAAGAATAGAGATAATTGAATCTTTAATAGCTAATGTCCCATTTTTTGATTCAACTGCTTCCCCAGTGCGCCTGTTTAGAGCTGTAATATAGTACTAGAATTATTTTACTTCCTGTTCCTTTGCCAGTCTAGGGGAGGTTGTCAGAATAAGAGATGAGGTGGTTTGTATGAATAGGGCAATGAGTGGTTGTGGGCACAAGCAACCTGGCTACTGAATAATTTACAAACAGAGTAACCTACCCCCAAATTGATACTAATTCCTAAGCTTTGATCACAATCATTAAAAAGCAGTCATTGTTGATATTCGTGTCTCCTCATAGCATGCTTACAAGGTTTTGTGCTAAACATTTTATATATATATATATATATATATATATATATATATATATATATATATGCTATTTTATTTATTCCTCACAATATTCCTCACAATTTTCCCTTATTTCATAGTGTTAAGAACTCAGGCTTTGTGGGATTGAGTCAGAAGTCCAAGGTCACACTGCTGCTAAGGGACATTGCTGGGATTTGAATCCAGTAGATATAGCACTCCAGAGATGGAACTGGTAGCCACACTGCTTACTGCCTCCCTGTTGTAGAACTCTCTTATCTGCAACTGTTATAGTGACTCTACAGTTGAAACAATGGAGTGTGTGTGTATGTGTGTGTGTGTGTGTGTGTGTGTGTGTGTGTGTGTGTGTGATGTGGGGTGAGTGTTCTAAGTGGGGGGAGAGGGGAAGGAGTCTACTGAAATAGCCCCTAAAAGAACAGCTTGCTGAATATGCTTAAAATAAAACAGCTTCACCAATAAAACCCCAGGTTCCTATGAACTCTTCCGTCTTCCCAAACTCCCTTTGCATGGAAATCTTTGGCTTTTCCAGTACAACTCAGGGAAAGAGATTTGACATCTTTAAGGATGACATCAAAAAATTAAAAAAACAGCAAACAATAAACATTGCCCAACTATGCTAAGTCATGCCCCAAAGGAAAGACAACAGGAAAAAGCTAGACTTTGCCAAATGGAAAAACAACTAAACTGGTAGACAGAAATGTTAATTTAGACTTCAAGATGATAAAAGACTTGTTATAAACAATGGGGATTGGAAAAAAGAAAAGAAAAGAAAAGAAAAGTTGTACTCAGCCAAATCCCTCAGATATATGTAAGTAACTAACTCCCACTGAGATTGATGGATGCATCAGTTTCTTCATTTTAATGAAGACTATTAGACTTTGCATGTTCACAGGGCTCTCTGTATTCAAGTCACTTTCTGGCTAGCACTAATGAAGCAACTCATAAAAAAGTCAAGTGCTGACACTGCAATCAGGGCAAGAAGTGGGTTCCAAATGGAAAGCGCATGGCTCAGTTCGCCCCCGGGTTCAATGCATTCCTCCCTTGGTCCCTCTTGGGAGGGAAGCAAGCATGTGTAGAATAGCTGACCCTATTTTTGGATTTGCACAAGGCCATTATTATTATATGTTTATTCAATATTGTTATCCTAGGAGCAATCTTCCCTAAATTGCTACCTTCTACATCTGATATTATTTAGAACAATGTACAATTAGCCACATTTCTACATGAAGAACTTTTCTTCAAAGCAAACATGATAAACTTCAGTAGCACGGTACCCCTACAAATAATGCTTGATTGAGGCTGCTTAATATAGTAATTTATTTATCAGCTTAAATGATCCCAGTCGTCTTTGCATATGTCAACATTCATTTGTTTAGTGTGTATATTAGGGTCAAAATCAGCCTCTCATTCATAGGAGTATTTCTCTATACCCACAGATGCATCTGAGTCTGCACTTGATATCGCCTCATGCTAATCTCTAAGGAAAATTTTCCTTTCTAATTAAATTGTTTTTATATTCTTACTGGGAGATATGTTAATTTGTATTGTTCTGATGTAATTACTTTTGTTTATTTTTGTCTCTCAAACCAGATTTTGAACTCTTAGAGGAAAAGTTTTCTATTTCTTTTATAACCTTGTTTCTTTCCCCTGTTCCAGTCACCAATAAATGCTTTCTAAATTTGCTACCCTGCAGAAGTGGTGTTAAATAAAATATTTGTTGGATTATTTTATAGATTTGTGTACTCAGTCAAATAGGACAATATCCTTAGAGGGAGAGCCTTGTTCCAAATAGGCTGAGTTTAGAAACCAATAAAAATGAAAAGCAATTTTGAAACTTTGAAGGGTATTGATTGCCAAGCACGGTTCCTCTGACAATGCCCCAGGATTGATGACCTCCTTCTATAGAGGTGTAGTCATCAGAAGAAGCAATCTTAGCAGCATGGGTGGAGGAGGTGGGACCTACAATGAGTCCATAAAATAGTTGTTCTCTAGCGACTCTGTCCTCAGCATCTCATGGTTTCACTTCTGACATTTCATTTATGGATATTTTCCATTGCTTTCTCCACTGACTTTTCACTACCATCTTTCCTCCTGTCATGTTATATTCCTTTAAATCTGCTGAAAGGGTGCCATTTTTGTTGAATGTGCCTTGGGGAGAAAGTGCTTTCCTTTAGTCCCGTCTTGGAGGTCTCAGTAAGGTTTTGCCTTTTCCCTGGAATTATGAAAAGTACACTTTTAATTTGAGAACTCAGTTCTTTAATTCTAGAAATTTCTCATCTATTTTCTATTCAAATATTGCTACTTCACCATTTCCTCTTTCTTTTCTTCTGGAACACACACACATGTGCATATATATATATATATATATGTATATATGTATATATATATATATATATATTCTAATATCCATATTGCTTAACTTCTCTGTCATTTTTTTCCTTTGTCCTTGTGATGTCTAAGGATGAATTCCTTAGTATTAGCCTTAATATTATTTTCTAAATAATTAATAGTCTCAAACCATGTCTACATCCTGGAGTATGATTCGTTATTATTATTGATATTATTTTAATAACTATTTCAATTACTACTTGTTTATTGCCAAGACTTCTAGCTAGTTTTTTAAACATCTACCTAATTCTGCCTGTTTTTACTTCATAATATGTTTATTTCATCTGAACAAAATTAATCTTCCAATAGTTGAGTATCTCTCCTAACTTTAGATTTCATCAGGTGCTGTAAAATTTTGGTTTGAATAGAAGGTTTTCTTGTTGCCCTTCTTTTCTTTTTTCCCAATAGTTTACCTTATTTTTGACCCAGCTCCATTTCAAATTTTTTTCCTCACTGCCATTTATTTAGGGGGCACTACAAATACCAATCAGATAAAGAAAATATATCCAACTAAAAACAGTATGAGGAGTTACAGAATATTAAGCATAAAAAGACACTCATAAAAGCTACTAGAAAGAAAAGACAAAATATCTAGAAAAAAAAGTATTTCTCTACGTCAGCAAAAATATATGAAAGAAGACAGTTAAGTAATAAAGTAAAAAAAGCAGAAGGAATGACCGGCTGAGTGGCTCAGTTGGTTAGGAGCTCACTCAAGAGTGTGAGCTATGAGCAACAGGGTCGCCGGTTCAATTCCTGGTCTGAGGTGAGCTGCTGCTAAGCTGCCAACAGGTGGCAGGATGGCTCAACTAAAAAAAAAAAAAACAGAAGGAAAATAATTGTCATCTTAGAACTTTATATCCAGCTAAACTGTCAATAAAGAGTGAGGGCAAAATAACCATTTTCAGGTATAAAATAAGCCATTACCCCAGACTTTAAGTAAAATAACATGAAAACTGAACTCAAAGGGAAAGCATAGTATACAGGAAAATAATTTTTAAATAGTTAAATTTAATTAATCATTGATTTTTAAAAATTATGATATCAAATTTTTCATTATTTTTGTGTTTATTTTCTACATGTGAAACTAACAATCTAGACAATAATTTAAAAATTCACAGAAAAAAAAGTACACTTTAGAGATGATGTCATATAGTTTAGAATAAATAGGCCATACATCTTCCATTTCTTGTTGGCATCTTCCATGCCATTCTCCCACCCCTTCCTGTTCTTAAGTGACTCCTGGGCAGGTTCAATGGAAACTAGTAGAGAAAAAAAAAAAATCACGGGTACAGCCAGCCTTTGCTGATTGATTATTTCATACTTGTGAAACAATTTTCTGTACCAATTATGTCTTTCCAGATGATAGAAGCCATTTAGTCTAATGACCATAATAATTAATTTTCATTATGAAGCAGATTGGTTAATGATGCTGAAGCCTAGATTTCATTATGGAAATAAAACACAAAACTTGCCCATACTCCCAGAACATAACTCTCAAGTTTGCTAAATCAGGGAGTCAAGGCAATCATTACTTTTCTTGTAGTCAGTTGAGGCAAAGTTAGGGTGAATGTGGGAAAGCTTGTAGCAGATTTTTGTTTTTATTCTGTTGCATTGTGAAATTGGCTGCAGTTCTCAAAAAGGATTCCCTGACCAGAAGCATCAGCATCACTTGGGGGTTTGTTAGAAATGCAAATTCATGGGCCTCCCTCTAGACCTACTGAACCAGAAGCTCTGGAGGTGGGGCCCAACCATCTGCATTTTCACAGGCTTTCCAGATGGTCCTGATGCAGCAGACTAAAGTTTGAGAACTACTGATTTAAAGAGCAAAGGAAAGACGATAAAATAGGCTTTCTTTCATCTTCTTATTCAAATATGGTTAGTATACAATATTATGTTAGTTTCAAGTAAACAAATAATTATTCAATATTTATATGCCTAACAAAGTAATCACCATGATAAGTCTAGTAACCATCTGACACCCTACAAAGTTATTATAATGTTATTGACTCTATCCCCTATGCTGTACATTACATCCCCATGACTTATTTATTTTATACCTGCAAGTTTGTACTTCTTAGTACCCTTCACCTTTTTTACCCTTATGCTTACCCCCTTCTCTGACAACCATCAGTTTATACCTATGAGTTTGTTTCTGTTTTGTTTCTTCTGTTTTTCAGATTCTACATATAAGTGAAATCATATGGTATTTGTCCTTCTCTGTCTGACTTATTTTACATAGCATAGTATTCTCTAGGTCTATCCATGTTATTGCAAATAGCAAGGTTTCATTCTTTTTTTACGTCTGAGCAACATTTCATATATGTATATATATCACATCTTTATTTAATAAAGGTAACTAGATTGATAAAGGTACCCATTTGATGGGTAACTAGATTGTTCCCATACCTTGGCTATTGTAAATAATGCCATATCTTTTCAAATTATCATTTTCATTATTTTTAGAGAGATAGCTAGAAATGAAATTACTTGGTCATATAGTAATTATATTTTTAATTTTTTGAGGAATCCCGATACTCTTTTCCATAGTGACTGCACCAATTTGCAATCTCACCAACAGTGCACAAGGGTTCCCTTTTCTCCACATCCTTACCAACACTAGCTATTTCTTGTTTTGTTTTTTATATATAATAGCCAATCTGACAGGTGTGAGATGATATCTCATTGTAATTTTGGGTTGCATTTTCCTAATGATTAATGATGTTCAGCATCTTATCATGTGTTAGTTGGCCATTTGTATGTCTTTCGAAAAAAAATGTCTTTTCAAGTTCTCTGTCCTTTTCTAATCAGGTTTATTGTTCGATGTTAAGTTGTGTGAGTTCTTTATATATTTTGGATATTAGCCCATTATTGGTTATATTATTTGCAAGTATCTTCTCTTGTTCAGTGGGTTGCCTTTTTGTTTTGTTGGTTTCCTTTACTGTGCAAAAGCATTTTTGTTTGAAAGAATTCATATTGTTAAAATTTTCATACTACCCAAAGTAATATGCAGATTCACTGCAATCCCTATCAAAATACTAAGGGCATTTTTCACAGAACTAGAACAAATAATCCTAAAATTTATATAAAACCACAAAGGACCCTGAATAGCAAAAGCAATCTTGAGAAAGTAGAGCAAAGTTGGAGGTATCTCACTTCCTGATTTCAAACTATACTACAAGGCTAAAGCAATGAAAATAGTGTGGTACTGGCATAAAAACAAAAACATAGATCAATGGAACAAAATAGAAAGCCCAGAAATAAACCCATTTTTTGTACATTCAATTAATATATGGTAAAGGAGGCAAAAATATACAATGGGGCAACAATAATCTCTTCAATAAATGGTGCTGGGAAAATTGGACCACTTTCTTATATCATATACAGAAGTAAACTCAAAATGGATTAAAGAGTTTTAAATGTAAGACCAGAAATTATAAAACCCCTCAGAGAAAACATGGGGAGTAAACTCTTTGACATTGGTCTTAGAAATATTTTTTGGATATGTCTCCCCAGGCAAGGGCAACAGACAAAAATGGGATTACATCACATGGGATTACATCAAACTAAAACAGGCTTTCCTGTCTTTTTAATGTTCCTTACTTAAGGTATTGGGGACTATCGGTCTTTCCATATCTGGAAGGATCTCAATGACAAAACCTGAGATCAATATTTGATATATCAGAGTTAATTGTCTATTATTTAGAATGTTCAACAAACAAGCTAGAATTCAGGCAGAGATTTGTAATGTGGGGTCGAGGGACTCTTCTAACCACGAGAATATACAATAAGTGGAATTCAATAGATCTCTGATCCCAGTGAAATTGTATGCAATCTTAAATATATTCACTTTTTAAGCAAGTATTTATAGACCTGTTCTGGGTGCTAAGGTTTCAGCAGTGATCAGAAAGGCAAACATTTGGTAACATTCTGGAGTGGAGAATCTAGGGGCAAACAAATAAACAAGTCTATAATGCCACATGGGATTCCATTCTGTGAAGATAAAGGAAAGGTGAAAATAGTGCAGAGGATGCTTGAGATGTGAGGGGCTGCTACTTTCTACAGTCGCTCAGGGAAGTTCTTTACGACAAGCAGACATTTCAACAGTATAGGAGAAGGGCAAGCAGATGTCTGGGGGAACAGCATTTCAAGCAGAATAAACCAGAAAATGACATGCAATCGATGTCTTTATAATCAGGTTTCAGAGAAAGTATGAAATTTGACTAAGGTCATAAAGCTAATAATAAAACCTAAATATACTGACTGGTTCTACTATGGTGTACTCCCTCTTACTATATCTCTCCAGAGGATAGTTATTTGAAAAGACCTGTGTCTATATATGCTTGATGGCAAGACTTGTGGTTTATGCATAATGGCAAGGGTAGTATATTATACCTCAGGCTGGGACTTTGGTTTGAACTGACCAGCTGCGGTTGCTCTTTTGGACATATGACTGACTCAATCACTTCACCTGAAAGTCATGATTATACAGCTCTTGATGCTGTTCAGAGAAGGAAGAGAGAACGGACAGAGCTTCCCTGTTTCAGCTACCATCCTTGGTGATATAATTTCTAAACTGTCATTGATTGAATGCTTACTATGTTCCAAGCACTGAGCTAAGTAAATTACCCAGATTCCATTCTTTTAAAACTCAACTTTATTTTTGGTAGTGATTTAGAACATACTAGTATGTGAGCTTCATAAGGGCAGCAATTTTTAAAAAGACTTTTATTCAAATATAGTTAACATACAATATTATATTAGTTTCAGGTGTATGCCATAGTTATTCAACATTTATATACCTCAAGAAGTGATCACAGTAAGTCCAGCAACCATCTGACACATACAATGCTATCACAATATTATTGACTATAGTCCCTATGCTGCACATTGCATCCCCATGACTTATTTGTTTGTTTTTTTTTAAAGATTTTTATTGGGAAATTGGGGGGATGGGAACAGTGCTGGGGAATTGGGGGAAGGGGAACAGACAAGTTGCTGTCATTTTGCTGTTCAGTCTAGTTGTGGAGGATGTTGCTTCACTGGCCCAAGTTGTCACCATCATTGCGCTCTTCCCGGGC
>NW_017731415.1:3471304-3475631 GCF_001890085.2 Hipposideros armiger
TTCAGCATCTTAGCTGTAGAGGGCAGTGTCACTGGCCCTCATATGTGGGATCTGAACCGGGGCCCTCTGGCATCCCAAGCCAGTTCTTAACCAATGCGCCACTCGGCCGGCCCACTTATTTGTTTTATACTTGGAACTTTGAACCTCTTATTTTCCTTTACCTTCCCTCCCCTTTTTAAATTTTTCAATTACAGTTGATATTCAGTTTATATTATATACATTTTGTATTAATTTTTTGTGTACAGCATAGTAGTTAGACATTTATATAATTTCAGAAATGATCCCCCTGACTAGTCTAGTACCCACTTGGCACTATACATAGTTATTACCATATGATTGACTATATTCCCTATGCTGTACTGTACATCCCCATGACTATTTTGTAACTACCAATTTGTACTTCTTAATCCCTTCCCTTTTTTACCCACAAACCCTCCCATCTGGCAACCTTCAAAATGTTCTCTATATCTATGAGTTTGTTTCTGTTTTGTTTATTTGTTTACTTGGTTCTTTAGATTCCATATATAAACAAAATCACATTGCATCTGTCTTTCTCTGTCTGAGATACTCCATTCAGCACAAAACCCTCCAGGTCTATTTATGCCACCACAGTTGGCAAGAAGTCATTTCCTTTCATGGCAAAGCAATATTTGATTGTACTTTTATATATGTACCACCTCCTCTTTATCCATTCATCCATCAACAAACACCCAGGCTGCCTCCACATCTTGGCCATTGTAAACAATGCTGCAATGAACATATGGATGTACACGTCTCTTCAAAGTTGCATTTTGGGTTTCTTTGGATAAGTATCCAGAAGTGGGATTGCTGCATCCTTCTTTATCTTTTGTCACAGCATTTGTTTTAAAGTCTATTTTGTCTGGTATAAGTTTTGCTACTCCAGTTTTTTTTTTTCCCCATTTTCATGAAATATCTTTCTCCATCCCTTTACTTTCAGGCTCTGTGTGTCTTTTGATCTGAAGTGAGTCTCTTGTAGGCAACATATGTAAGCTTCCTGTTTTCTTATCCATTCAGGCACCCTATCTTTTGATTGGAACATTTAATCCATTTACATTTAAAGTAATGCTGATAGATATGTAATTGCTGCCATTTTATTTTTTATTTTTTATTTTTTTTATTTTTATTTTTTTTTAGCTGAGCCACCCTGCCACCTGTTGGCAGCTTAGCGGCCGCTCAGCTTGGGCCAAGAATCAAACCGGCAACCCTGTTGCTCAGAGCTCGCACTCTTGAGCAAGCTCTTAACCAACTGAGCCACTCAGCTGGCCCAAATTGCTGCCATTTTATTATTCATGTTTTTTATCTTTTTTTTTCTTCACCTTTAAAGAAGTCCCCTAAGATTCCTTGTAATACTGGTTTGATGGTGATGAACTCCTTTAGCTTTTTCTTGTCTGGGAAGCTTTTTGTCTGTCATTTAATTCTAAATGATAGCTTTGCAGGGTAGAATAATCTTGATTGTAGATCCTTGCTTTTCATCAGTTTGAATATTTCATGCCAATCCTTCTGGCCTGCAAAGTTTCTGTTCAGAAATCAGCTGAGAGTCTTATGGGAGTTCCCTTGTAGGTAACTAACTACTTTTCTCTTGCTTCTTTCAAGACTCTTCTTTGTCTTTAACCTTTGGCATTTTAATTATAATGTGTCTTGTTGTAGACCAAAAAAATGAGGATAGTTTAAGGGGCCTCTAGGACAATATCAAGTGTACCAACATTTGCATCATAGGTATACCAAAGGAGAAGAGAGAAAGGAATTGAAAACCTATTTGAAGAAATGACAGAAAACTTTCATAACTTGGAGAAGGAAATAGACATACAAGCCCAGAAGGTACAGAGTCTCAATCAAGATTATTATTTTCTTTTTGCTGCTTTGATTGGGTGTTTTCTGCTACCTTCTCTTCTAAATTGTTGATTCGATCCTCTGCTTCACCTAATTTACTCTTGATTTCCTCTAATGCATTCTTCATTTCAGTTACTGTATTTTTTATTTCTGACTGGTCTTTTTTATGTTTTCTATATCCATCTTTATGTTTCTTATCTCTTTGTCAAAGTTCTCTCTGAGATCATTGAGTATCTTTATAAACAGTGTTTTGAACTCTGCATCTGGTAGATTGCTTGTCTCCATTTTGTTTAGTTCTTTTTCTGGAGCTCTGTTTTGTTCTTTTATTTGAGACATGTTTCTTTGTCTCCCCATTTTGGCTGCCTCCCTGTGTTTGTTTCTATGTATTAGGTAGGGCTTCTATGCCTCTTGGTCTCAGCAGAGTGGCCTTAGATAGTGTAGTGTGTTGTGGGGCCCAGTGGTGCAGTCTTCCTGTTCACCTGAGCTGGGGCATCCCCTATGTGGGTTGTGTGTACCCTCTCGTAGTTGAGCCTTGGTTGCTGTTTGCCTCTAGAGGCCAAGCTGTGAACAGAGGCCAGGTGCCACTAGTGCCGGGCTTTGGGCTGCTCAGCAAGGGACAAGTCGAAGCCAGATGCCGCTTGTTTGGGTTTCAAGAACCTTTGAAAGTTTTTAGGAAAGTCCATAGCATGAGCCAGACTGTTTGTACAGAAAAGGCACTGAATTTGCCTGAAAGTGGGGTGGGGTAGGATCTCATAGAATCACCAGGGTGAATGACCAGTGTTAGCCAAGTTGATGGAGACTCAGATATGGAACCTGCCTGCATCTGCATACCAGGAGGTGAAGGTCTCAACAAAGCAAAAGTGGATTCTGCCAGCACTTTTGTCTGGGAGAAAGCTGTCCATCCAGCCCTCGCCCTGAAGCCAGACAACTCAGTTCCTCCCAGTATGTCCCTGCTGAGGGAAGCCATTTTATGCCTGTTTTCACTGTTGAATTTTCATGGAGCAATGTTTATTCACAGTAGGTACACAATAAATGTTTGTCTTACAAAGGAATAAGGGAATGAAGTGATTTCTGTAAGTCATACAGCTAGCAAGTCACAAACTGGGATTTGAATCCAGTCTATGTAATTCCAAAGCTTTAACTACTGTGCTGCCCTCTGAGTTAACCTGGAATGGAATGATGGGGGAAAGGTGGAAATATGAAAGTTGAACATAAAAAAAGCAGTGTGGAAGAAGCAACTCATCCAAAGCTGTTAATAAAGCAAAAAGTTAGGCCTCCTCTCCATGGCTCACCTTGTCTTAGACTTTCTTGGGACTAAGCAGAACTCTGTAACAATGCCAGTTCTCTGTTCTCTGAAAGAGCAGGCTGGCAAGACTAACTCTCATGGAATCATTAGTCAGCAATACAGAATTAAGTGGGATGACATCTTATTTCATACTGTGTACTCTAGAGTTTGCCATCTTTGGAATCACAAACACAAAACTTGCAAAGTACGGCACTATGTTAGAAAATGAATATATATCAATATGAGAATGACCTTCGTGCTAGTTTTAATTGGTTTCAGTTAATCCAAATTGCCAACATTTCTGTTTTGCTGAAGCATACTATTCAAATGCAATATAATGCCTTGAATGTGCAGAAGCACATCCCCTCTGCTCCCCTCTCCTTTCCCCTTCTCTTTGCTTTTATCTCCTTCCCTCCCCTCTCTTCCATTCCTGTCCCTTTCCTTGTCTCTCCTTTCCCCCCATCCTTCTTGCTCTCTCACTCTTTAAATTTATTTTTTCATTTCCAACTTTGTGTTTGTAACCTTATAATGTTTCCACTGTTTAAGTGCATGGTGGAAAGTTCGCGAACTTAATCGTCCAAACTTGTATGTGGATTATGTAGATGTAATTGTACCCACCTTATACATGTGAAAACTAAGTCACTGCAGACATTATGTAATTTATGAATTTTGTGGTGAAGTTGGAAAGAAACCTACATTTCAAAACTTCAAACACCTTGTGTTTTTTGGTATGTTCACAAGTCACAAAGCAAAATCTCGGGTTCCACCATGGCTACTGATTTACAGTGTATACTGAATAATAATGCATTTATTCAAGTAAAGATCAAGGAAGATTAAGGCTAACTTAAAAGTCCTTACAGACTTAATATTTTAACTTAGGTAGTTTACTTTTCATCCATATTGTGGGAATAATAACAGATCTCCATATATCAGGGTTTTAGAAGTCTTTCACAAAGATAGGGTTATATTAAAAATATAATTTTGTGGGGTTAGATGGGCTTGGGTACCACCAAACATCAGGGGTGCCTATCTTTTCATAGCATCTCCCACCTACTCTTGAGTAAGGGTTACTTGGTGGTAATAACAATTTGTATTTGTGAACCTGTCCTGACAGGGGGATAAAGGCATGCTTGGTTATTGTGTGTGTGTGTGTGTGTGTGTGTGTGTGTGTGTGTGTGTGTGTGTGTGTGT
>NW_017731415.1:3475651-3489119 GCF_001890085.2 Hipposideros armiger
TGTGTGTGTGTGTGTATGTGTGTGTGCGCTTGTTTTGTAGAAATTAACTCTTCAGACCCTGCTGTTAGCCAGGAGCCTTTACCTGGAAGCATTTCTTTGGGTTCTGTGGTCTACCTTCCAAGAACACAATCTCTAAATGGCTAAAATGTAATTGTTTACAAAAGAAGAAGAAACAAAGGAGGGAGCTCATGTCATATTTTTTTCCCCCCAGATTAGTTAGACTACCAGTGACTTCTGCTTGTATGATAGCCAGCATTTTCTGGGGAACATGATATTAGATCAGATGATAAGTTTTTCCAAAAGATGTTCTGATAATGAAGCTGTATTTGAGAGGATAGCCACAAAACCAGTTCATCGCTTCTCATATCATAAGCATTGTCAATGTCCTGATTCTAACAAGGCTAAAATCTTTACATGCAGGTTATTCTTGGTGGAGACACTGCCCCTGTATAGTTTGGGATAAAAAAAAAAAATCTAAAGCTGTTAAATAGCTGAGTTACCTAAAGTGGAACATTTAAGGCACAGAGCACTTACTTTCTAAACATGTTTTAATATGAAGCATCTGGGTTGTCAGAGAAACTTGTTCATTTATAGGAAGGTGGTTGCAACACTAACTCCAATAAAAATGAATGGTACGTGTCCCATTAATGTGAAGGGGAGTCAGCGTCGTCACCGTCTCCCATTTTCTTCAACTGCCACACTCCACAAAACAAAATATGAAGTGAAACGTGACCACAGACCGTCTCCCTGTCGCCTAGTTTGGAGGCAGGGTTAGGCAAAGCAGTGGAATTCTGACCTGAGCTCCTCACTGCAGTTCCTAACCCTTGCAGCCCCAGGCACCGCTGAGTTGGAAGGGAACTCTTGGCTATGAACCTGGTTCAGTGTCACTCATGTCTAGTTCAATGACTGGATATAAAACCCCAGGTGAGACAGGAATGCAGAGAGCTGCTGGAGTTTTCATTAGTTCTCTTTAAACTCAACCATATTATGTCTTCCCCCCCCACCCCGCCTTTATGCATTTGTAGAGTTAAGGATTATTTGCTCAGTGCTAGTAAAATTTTCAGTTTGGGCCAGACCAGGATAATACTCTACTTTGGGTTTTCTCCTGCTGGTGGGTGGGCAGGCAGGGGGCATCCTTATTTGCCTATCTGGCAGCACTATTGTAAGTTATATTTATTGACTGGAAACTTGGCAAGGCTAATATTTTTTCTTGGTAATGAGACACTGCCCTCAATTTTTACTTACAAGACTTCACGGCAACCAGGTGGAACATACCTCATTAGCTGAGTGAATAATGAATACATTTTAAACCATGACTTAAAGGTGTTCATTTACAGAGTATTAAACAAAAAACAAAAAAAGAAAAAAAAAGGTTTAATGCAAGTCCCATTTTCTGCAGAATGAACTAAATCAAAATGAAGCCTTTTTTCTTTTTTGGGGGTCAACTTTATTGAAACTCATTCAACTTTCCAAGAAGTAAAAATTAGCTTCCTGTCTTAACTGTTCGAAATGATTGTCTGTTTCAGATGTTAAAGGATGTGATTTAATATCAGCAATAAGGCCCTTCTTCCTCATTTCGCAGGTGTTAATTATTTAAACACTACTCATTTTAATTTGTTTCCAATCTCCCTTTTGAGTGATTTGCTTTACAGGTTTCATTATGTGCATTTCTTGAAAAAAAAAATCAAAAAGGAGGCACACTGGAGCCCTCCAACTGAACCTCACAATCTGTGTATTGATAGGAAGAGTGAGGCAAAAGCTGTATTTCATGCATTATGATCATCATGATCTCTGCTGATGGAATATAATATACAATACATCATTTTTATCTTCTTTATAATAAAAAGTTGCTCTAGGCACAAAGCCTGGGGTTCCTGCATGCTAATGAACTTGGCTGACTGGACGAAGCCTGTGCATTTCCTCATCTGTCAATTAGGAACGGGACACAGACATCCAGAATAATTAACAATATAGGAGGTTATCTTTCTCCCAAGGAAACCACTTTTTTTCTTGTGTGTTGGTATCATCCTCGTTGTCAATTCACGCTGCTTTGTTCCCTCCGGCAAAACTGACTTCTGATGACTTGTTATAAACAGCCCTGGGCTTGTGTTCCCCCCAGTAAGGAGCTTGTCAGAGCTTCCTTTGCTCAGATGGTACGGCCCTGTGTGTGTGTGCTCAGATGGAAAATCAGCTTTGCACTGGGCAGAAATGCTGGTTGTTGCTTAAGTCAGGCACTCGTCTCAGTGCTTGATAGAAACTTTTTCAGAAGACTCACATCTAAATTTGAAAAGCAGAGGGATAAGGAGAAAGAGAAAAAAGCTTTCACAACTCCTCTGGGAAAGGAGAAACTGACAACCCCAGGTTTTTTTCAGTTGTACACAGCAGAGTAATTTCATCTCAGTGTGAAATGGAAAAGGTGGGTGTTTGTTTAGATTGAGGCCATTTGGTAACGATTTTAACACTCATTGGAATCTCTTAGCCAAAGTATTCCAGGGACAAAGTCTGTAATGAACACTTATCCTCCCAATTAAAGTTTCAGTCCCAACGAAAATGTTACCTGATAGCCGCCTTCTCCTATTTTCAGTTTTTTAGTCTTTGCTCTGTTTTTACTTCATGATTGGTGGCTCCATCATTTTTCCAGTGAAATTACTCTTCCTTTGCCAGCCCACTACAAAGCCAAATAGACGGATCTTCTAAGCTTAAGCATCAGGTTCATCACACTCACTGGCACTTCAGGTTTGAAGGCTAGAAGAACTGATTGAATTTCTGGAGGAAATAGCTTCATTTCCTTCACTGAGTGGAAGAAGGGTTCATTAAGTCTTTGTAAATAAAATGTTAATAAACAGCCTTAAATGTTTCAAACATGACTCAGTTATCTAAGTTAACTATTATTCAGTTAGCTGTTTTCCAAATCTTTGAAATCCCTTTGATTTTGGTGATAGAAAGAGGCCTGTGGTTGGAGTGGTGGCAAAAGTATGTAATCTGACATGCACTTTGTAATGAAAAGCACAATGAAATAGCCTTGCTTGTCATTCTTTCTGCATGTCTGCAGAGCCTGGGATGATAACATATGTGGCTTTATTGGAAATCATCACAAGATTTGAGTGGGGGTTGCGGGGGTTGAGGGTGGGGCTCATGTAGATCAGGAAAGGATGAGAACTCAGGCCTTTGAAAACATTTCAATGTTTTTTCTTTTGCTCATTTGTTTATTTAACAAATGTTAACTCAATGCATATTTTGTATGATGGGGAAAATACATGTTTAAATGAGACAATTTCCAATCTGGTGGCTCAAAACTGTGAACAAAGAATATTAATCAGTGTGTCACATAAGCCATATATGCAATGTTCCAGATGAGTTCAGAAAAGAGAGCAGCTTACTCTTTGGGTCGGGCTTCCCAAAGGAGGTAGTATTTGAGGTGGGTATTAAAATGATGAGTAGGCATTCATCGTGTAGAAATAGTGATGGGTTTCGGAGACTTGTGGTAGAGGGTATTCCAGGCAGAGAGGAGTACAGGAGTTTGGGGTAGCACAGATGAAAATGTCAGAGAGTGTGCAGGGTTTGGGGTCATGTCATGATGGGTTCAGATTGGGTAGGGCTATGCTAAGAAGTTTAATTTTGTTTTCCCCCAAGGTGAGTGAATTTTAGAAGATCACCTTGATGACTGAACGGAGAACATATTCAACAGGGGAGAGAGAATGAAGATGAGAGACCACTGGGGAGAAGGAAAAGGAACCAGGTGAGGAGATATTTCTGACCTCAGCTAAGGCATTGACAGTGGGTGTTAAGTCAAAAACTGCGAAGGGTCTAAATTTTATCCTACTTCCAAGCTAACACGTTAGCCTGACACAGTTTTATAAACAAATGCTGACAGCGGACAGAGGTCCTGGGGTTAGAGACATGCTTTATAACTCACAGCAAAATCAGCAGCCAGAAAAGCGACATGTATCAGTTTCCTATCACCAATCCCCGTAGGGTGACTCAATGAGGGTTGGTTGTTGCCTATATGTATAATGTAGCATACCTTCCTGTCTCTTCCAGAGAGAGAGAGAGAGAGAGAGAGAGAGAGAGAGAGAGAGAGAGAGAGAGAGAGAGAAATTACTCACTACCTGGACTGTAAGCCAACTTCCTCTGTGAGAGAGGAAAGACATCTCTGGGTTTATTACCCTGAGACATAAGTAAACGTCTCTGGAGAGCTGCGTCTCTAAATCTCTGCAGAGGGATACACTATCTCTAGCTTCCTAGGCTCTCTGCTGTTTACACAGGTCTTTTGCTCAGAGGGCCCACCACGTATAAACATGAGAAATCAATGGAAGATTGTTTCCCAGTATTGGAGATGGTGAGGAAGGGCTAAATTTAGGGAATTTATGAAGGAGAATTGTCAAAAAAACCAAACCAAACCCTGGAAACTGATTAGATGGGGCAGAGGCTGGGGAGTGAGGCTGAGCGAGGCCTCCGGTGTGACTGAGGTTTCTGATTTGGTAGTTCTGGGTGTAGGTTTGGAAAAGAAAAAGGTTTTTTTGTTTGTTTGTTTGGTGTTTTTTTTGTTTGTTTGTTTATTTTTTTGGAGGTGGCTGTGGTATCCTAGTAGATAGGAACAACTAAGCCATGCATTACTTAACTCTTATTTTGGGAAATGAACTTCAAGAGGAGTTTGACCTTGCCGAGAGTAGAGCTGTTCGCACACCTTCTATCTTTCAAATTGCTGCAGGAGCCTCAGCTCTTACCTCCTATGGAGCAGACATCTTTGATGGGCTCTGGATGTGTTCAGAAGTACAATGGTATAGACTGGGAATGCCAGCCCTTGAAAGGCTTCTGATGAGCCGCTGCAGTGGCAGAGACTTGGAACCTGAGAGTACATTTTTCATTTTTATGGATTGGTACAGCCAGGTGTGGTGGGAAGAGGTGGCCCAGGAGTTAGAGGTTCAGGGTAACAGTCTTACTGCATCATTGATTAGTTATGAAAGCCTGAGAAATCGCTAGGGTACGGGGGAGCTCCTTATATTTATCTTTAAAATGGGGAGAAGACTGCCTGCTGTGTGGTGTTTGGATGATCAAGTGAATAATAGTTCCTAAACTGTGATGATCTTGTGGTTGTAATTATTACCAACATTGCTACCGTTACCATTGAATTTGAAGCTGAATTTTCCATTCATGAAGGTGCTTAATACTCATTAGGTATTTGAAGTAAAAGGCATTGACACTAATTTTCTCCTTTCCTCTCTCTATGTGACAGACCATTTTCCTTCCCTTTGGAATCTCGTGGGATGGGTAATCATGGCTTTTTATACGTGTATGTGCCTTCCTCTATTATGTAAAGAAAATTCTAGAAAGCTTGTACCTAAAGATGTATAAGGCACATAGAAAATTGCGTTGCAAGTAGAAAGTATCTTATTCCCTTCCTCACTGGGTTTAAAACATTAGGGTTTCTTAGGGAAAATTTAGTAATTAGTGTTTTTTTTTTCTTCCTTAGACTGAGGTTTAGTTTTAAGTGGAAGCTTTCTTTTTCTTTGGCATCTATGGTATTTAAAATACAAACTTATTACCCATGGTATCAAATAACTGTATATTATCTAACATGCAGAAGGTACTCTGTCTGGATTGTTATTAAAATGTCAATTATGATTGCATCACTTTTGGGCTGGATATTTAATCTGAGAAAATAAACTAAGTACATACCCTCTTCCTGCGTTACAGGGCTTTGGATTCTAACATGCTTTCTAGTGTATAACTACATACTGGCTGCTAACTACATGAGACTCTACTTGATTCTAGTGTAATATATCGAACCCTTGTTACAACTTGCCTTCAAAAGTTCTCCTACCTTTCCTCTTTAGTCAGTTTAAAACATTACAAAGCTACACTTTATCTTTAATTATTGCTCTTTTACATACTAATTGCATAGGCCAGTGCGAGGTGAGTTCCTAATTTTTGTTTTGCTTGACCTTCTGAATCTGTGTGTTTTATCCCAGGCTTGAACACCTGGGGAAGGTGGGAGGTTGAGGAAAGTCCAGTTTGGTTTCCCAAGTACAAGAGATGGTATCTAACAGAGCTCCATTCTGATGTGTGGACATTTCAAGAAAAATGAGGAAAAGGTTGACGAGAGGAGAAAGAGTGCTTTCCAAAGAAGTACGGAGACACACGTTAGTGTTGCAAGGGATTTAAGTGATTCTTTAATCCACAGTGACAAAGAAACCAATTAACTGGACTCATGAAAGCCGCTTGTTCATCAGGGGCAAAGTTGGGCAAGACTATTCTTCCAAGTTGAATCTTGTAGCATCTGTGCTTCCCAAGTTGTGCTCCTCCTACCTAACGTTAGAGACAGAGCTCCAAAGAGGGGGAAGGCTGAGGGGCAGGAGAAATGTCAACTTAGGGAAGAGGTGTTAATGGAATTTAGCTCAGATTTCATTTCATGGAAAAGAGATCAGTCAGTGTTATGAACTACTAAATGTGACTAGATTGCCTAAGAACTAGTGAAGATTTACAAACTCCTTGGGTTATTTCCTCTGAATTGCAGTAGATTTTTATACAGTGATTCCAGTTTGAGACATGTTGGGTTGAATAATAAATCAGTGATTGTATACGGTTCTGTTTCACACCTGTTAAGAGTTAATAAATTGCAGCTCTTTTCTTTGCAAAACATTTTCCAAATAATCTAGATATTGCCCTGCCTTGGACATTACAAACAAATGCTTTGCACTTGGGACTTAAAACAGCCACTTGACTAGTTGCCGGAGTTGTGAGAATAATCACCCGAGTTCAAGACACCTGGAATCCTCATCAGCTCTGGGGAAACACTGCCGCCATTGTCCTTTAGAGAGTGCGAGCTAATTGTAGTTACTGAGCAGTAACCCTTTATTTGGGACTAATAAAATCATAACCTCATTGGAAAGTATGGTGCTTATACACTGGACTCTTGCATATGCTCCGTAATATCTGCATTACAAAGAGAAGAAAAATGGGAACTCTCTTCTATTGCTCAAAAAGAAAATGTATCTATTTATATGTAAGGGTTATAGCTACATTATTTCTTGAGCAAGATTATGCAGTGTGTGTGTGTGTGTGTGTGTGTGTGTGTGTGTGTGTGTACACACAGATATGGGGGCGAGTGAGCATGTAGTTCTGTAAAACCTGGAAGGTGGTGATACCAATAAGCAAGGCAGAGTGTATTCGGTGGTAGTGAGGGCAGCTTGTCTCCATCTCATTTCAACATAATAGGCAGGAGACAGCACAGCTGACTTTTCCCAAATGGCTAGTGCTGTAGCCTCTCTTTTTCAACGTCACTGGGTTGATCGATCATTAAGATGTCTCATGTTTTTAAAAAGAGACAGCCTACTGACAAGCAAAGTGGGTATTTAAAAAAAATCTGAACAGAGAAAAAACCCAGACAGACTGAAGGAAAAGTATTTAAACTATTGTTTTGGAAAACATGACTACCTTTGGCTAATCTTTTCATTCTAATAAGTATCAATGATTTCATTGATGGGCAAATCTCACTTTCTTGATAAAGCCCGCCTGACTGTTTGATGGGATCTCTTCCGCCTTGAGGTCCAGTGGCATCTATTGTCTGTATCACTCACTGGACAATGAGTCTCCTCTTGTTTTGATCTGATTTTTTGCTCATCAGTTAAACCATTTGTGGCAATTTGACATTGTTTTTGCTGGTAAGAAGCTCAAAATCTAATTGGGGGTAAGACACTCTTACATGTCTTGTTTTTTCTTAGCATAGTAACTTCCATAGGGTGGGTGCTAAAAGATATGTCTGCTGACTTGATTTGCTGTAGAATAACTTCAGTGGAGTTAAAGAAAGCAATTTTGCTGCTTTTCGCAGCAGTAAACAGCCATTAGTTTGTTATTGTAAGGTTGCCTAAGGCCAGGTTTTCAGATGAAAAGTGAGTGTGAGCCATCTATCAAGGAAACAGAATTATTTAGCACAATAAACATTTTGGTGTACATTTGGCCTGGAGGAAATTTTTTTCGATCTGTATGGCCCAGATTCTTCAAATAACGACTTATTCCTTATTCCCTGTGTTTATGTTTCTGGCTATTGGGGGAAATCTAAGTGTAATCTAAAAAGGCAAAAAGAAAAAAATACACTTTGAATGTAGACTAATGGTGAGTAAAATGCAAGGATAATTTTGAGAGTGTTTCTTAGAAAAATATCAATAAACATTCCAACATGAGCCGAGGACTCTCGGACTTAGATGTCAGGGTGAAGGCTCACACTGAGCTCTGCAAATGATTAAGATTACAGGTTGCTCCAAGCATCCATGTCCTGTGTGCCGAAATGTTTCTGTTCACAAGGTCTGCTACACAGAGAAGAGTGCTGCCATCCAGTGTGCCTCATGACCCTGGGAAGTTTCAAGAATTCTTAATCAGTTGATTTCATGTTTTTAGGCTAATTCCATTTCCTATTCTGAAGACGGAAAGGAAAACATCAGCGCTTAAAAAAACAGCTTAGGATTCTTGCTTTTATCTTAGAGAATGTGATTATTAATGGCTATTTTAGAAGTGCTTTTAAAATTTGGAAGCGTTTCCCCCCTCCTTTCTTATTCATGAATCCTGAAGCTGTAACCAGTAAGCCTTGTCTTCCAGGCTCGTCCCTGTTGCTGTTTCAGACCCTCAGGCAAGCCTTTCATCCTTCTCTGTATGCCACAAAATAGAGACGCTAGTTTGAGGCCTGCAGCTTTTTGTGTGTGTCAAAGGAAGCGTTCCGGACTCCTTTAATGCAGCAACACCCATTGGTCAAGCCTTTCCATAACCATCAGCCATCCCCCCCAACGTCCCTTGGTACCCCTTTCCTTGAAACCAAGGCCCAAGGAGGTCAGACAGCCTCTCTTGCTTTGCCAAGCATCACTCAGCCTCAGCTGAAGTAATGTTTACCTATATGATCATTCCATGCCATTTAAAATATGTAATGGATACTGTGAAAACAATAGGCATATTCAAGCTCCAATGCTGTGCACAAATGAGAGAAATATTCCAATACTCATATCAGAGCCTAATAGGTATAATTTTGCTCATGATAGAGTAATATGCAGCAGCTTTCCCCAGACTGCTGGGTAAAACAAAGAAGTGGTTGTCAACTTTTTCAGAATCAGATGTTAATGATATTTTGTGTCTTTGTTGAGTCTGTGGAAAGCAGCTACTGCACCTAGAAGGGAAATGACTTCCATACCAGCCGCCCTCAGCCAAAGTCATCCGGACTGGGAAAGCTGGACTGAGTCCATATTTACATTTCAGAGAGAGGTGTGAAAGAAGATTTCAAGACAGAATTGACTGAGCTGCCTCCCACTTGCCTTACCCTATGTTCCATCTTATCAATGCTATGAGGGGTCTTATTATTTCCAACATATAGAAGGGGAAAATGTAATGTAAACAAAGGGCCAACGTGTTTTGGCAAAGGAGGGAAGTGTTTCTCTGCATTTCGTGTATTTTTGGCAACCTCTGAAATCCCAAAGTCATACATCTTCCAAGGTTTGGAGGAGGGTTTATTCAAGCATCGCCTGTACTTAGCAGCTTGGAGAGCAGTAACTGTGCTGCATCTGTTGTAGCAACTAGCTATTTGGTCTTTTTCTCAGCGCCGGTTGTAAAGATAGTTTGCTTTTCACATCTTCCTAAAGCCTCCTTTTGCAACATTGTAGTATGTGTTTGCTTCAACAAAACTCTATTTTCATTTCTTTTAAGGAAAAGTTTTAATTCCAATTTCAAGTCCACCCAGAAAGTAGGGCTTTCTCAGTACTATGTGCCAGCCTCTGGGAATTAGGCCACACTTTGGCTTGATACATATAATTTTAATCTTAAATCTTTAGACACTATAACTAACTATTAAGTTTCTGACAGATACAGCCCTGAGAGTCAGATTCACAGCAGTCATAGAAAAACATAAGGCTTACTAAAATTTGAAAAAGCAGAAAGTATACCGCAATCACTTTTTAATACTACGCTTAGGTTGAAATCCCATTTTCACAACGACTGTAATATGTCTTTAAATAAAGACCTTCCCAAAGTAAATTAAAATCAGGGGATATTTCCCCCATCACGTGTGCTCCCTTATAAAGACTATGTCAACTCAACTCTGAAACTGTGAAAATTTTATTACGTAAATTAAATCACAAGCAACATGTTTGCCAATACGGAACCTCTTATATTTATATACGTACTTATGTCGGAGTTCCATCTAAGTCCTGAAATACTTTATAGACATGATTGTCATTGAACAACGTGTTGAGTAAGACATTTTCCAGATTTGGTCAATTAACGGGACTTTGGCACAACTAATTCAATCATTTCAGTTATTTTGAAGTCTGTTTCTGATTGCTGTAGCTTAGTGCCTTGCTAGTCCAAGTATTGTTTGTGGACCAGCAGCACCGGCCGCACTTGGAAGCTTGTACAAATGCAGAATCTTGGGCCCCAAATAAGACTGAAACAAGTGCCAATGCTGCCAACTCCACTTTAATACCAAGGACCCAGTGGATGACAAATTAGGTGTTCAGGTTATCGTGAGTGTTAGGTAGCTTTGGAAATATGTCTTCATTTTTTCTGTGGTCAGGAGGGAATTATTTCATAGATGATTAAATAATGTGGTAGCATCCTCTAAGTTCTGTGGTTTCCCAAAAAATCCTGCTTTATTTTTTTAAGAGTATGCTTTTGGCAAAATCTGACTCTTTATTCATTTATGAATTCCTAATTATGACTCTTGGGAAGAATATGCAGTTTGTCCATTCACAATCAAGTACCTCAATGCTTTAAAGGAAATACTTAAATATCATTGGAAATACAAAATAATAAAACAGTCGTAATAGTAATAGGTAATCTTTAGACAGCACTTAGTATGTGCAAGGTACTCTTATAAGCACTTTACATAGATAAACCCATTGAATCTTCCTGACAATTCTATGAGCTGTCTTATTATTATCCTGACTTGACAGATGAGGAAACAAAGACATAGAGAGATAACAACTTGCTCAAGTTCACATAGTTAGAAAGTGAAGGAGCTGGGATTATTTTGATTGCCCTTTATAAATACTAGGTGGTAATTAAGCAATGACTTTGAGCTGAGATGGTCTTTTAGGGCCAGTACACCCTCTTGTTTAATGTATGAGGGATATGAGGTTTTGAAAAAGCCTTTGGGCTTGCATAGCATTACAGATAAATTTGTGGCAATGGGGCATATATCTCAGCCCCCTTGTCGTTTATACATTTGGACTTCATAAACCCCTGGGAAGTAGGCAGGTACCCTGATGTCACGCCGATGATGGTCCCATTTTGCCTCATTACTTCAAGGAAAGAGATTGCGTTAAATACAGGTCAGAATGCCCATAAATTGGATACTCCTTGTTTTTCTCTCTTTCTTTTTATGCTTCTACTCAACACTGTCCAGACATGCACTATTGCGCTAATCACTCTTATTTGTGTTATTTTTTGACCTGTCTTCTCGGCACTAAGGCTAGAGAGCTAAGGCCATGTTTTATTCTTCTTTATGACCCTAATAATTACCATGGAATATGACACACTATAAGCCCTTAGTAAATCACTGTCAGGTGGACAAATGACTCCTCTCCACTGCTTCAAGTATGCAATCCGGATGGGTGTGACGGCCAGGTGGCTTGTTCAGGAATGGACGGACTATGCCCAAGGTAAACAGGGAGAGACAAGGAGTATGGTGTCATGGGCCATTGGTGGTGTTGGTAGTGGTTTCTGCATGTAAGACAACACAGCTCAGTGTTGAGGCATTGACTGTTTCTTTCCTGTACCTCTTCAAGTACATATTTTCTGTTTTTGGTTGTAAATTCTCAAAGGCAATAATTCCCTTTCTTTACTCTTTTTGTAGAGTACGCAGCTTTATACCCTACACAGAGTCAAATTGGTGAACATTTGCAGGGAGAATAATGAAATTGTTAATCTGCACTTTGCAGCATTGATAATATGAACCTTTCCTAAGAAACGCTCTCCTTGAAGAATTTCATTTATTTAACTAGGTAAATGGAATAAGCACTGAATGAATCTGATGGGCAGCATCATGAGAAATAATTAAAACATAGATGTTTCATTTTTTACACAGTTTTGAAATAAAGTCACAATTACTTTTAATGATGAAGTGAGCCTTTCCTAGTTTAAAGAGTCCATGGTCAGAGTGTTTCCCAGTTATTTTTGGGGAGCCCTGAAAAGTTGGCCCATATGTCCCCATAAAGCAGTCTGTTAGCTGTAGTTATCACTTGGCCCCTGCTTATTGCTTTTTTCTTGCTCTGACTTGTATTTATCCACAACTTTTGTCTGCCAAGCCTCTGGGTGAAGTGTCATGGAATTGCTGACTGTGACATGTACAAGGAAAAACGGAGAAATGTTATTTGAAGAACAATAAATGAGTCTTGCCCTCTCAGATGTATTTTTTTAAGTTGAACTATTTTGAATGACTTGCATCTTGTGATAAGAAATAATTCAGTGAGACTTGTGTATCCTTTACTTAGTTTTCTCCAGTGGTATTATCTTGCAAAACTATGGAACATTATCACCACCAAGATATTGTTATTGAAACAGTCAAGAGATAGGACATTTCTATCATCATGAAGATCTTCCATGTTGCCATTTTATAGCCACATCCATTCCTTTTATTCCCCGCTATCTGGCAGCCATTAATCTGTTGTTTTATTCTGTAATTTTTGTGTGTGTCATGAATGATGTATAAATGGAATCATATTGTACATAACCTATTGAGATTTGCCCTTTTTCACTCAGCACACTTCTCAGGACACACATTCAGGTTGTTGCGTGCATCGGTACTTTGTTCCTTTTTATTGCTGTGAGTAGTCCATGGTATGGATGTGCTACAGCTTGTTTATTCATCCTTTGAAGACTATCTGGGTTGTTTATAATTTGAGGTTATTACAAATAAAGCTGCCATGAAATTTGGCTACCCGTTTTTGTGAGAACATAAGTTTTTTATTTTTTGTGCTAGGGAATGTAATTGCTGGGTCATATTATAGTTACATACTTTATTTTTAAAAAAATCTATTTTCCAGAGTAGATATTTCACTGGATATATAATCCTGGGATGATAGTTCTTTTAATTCAGCAGTTGAAAATTTGTTTGTGACTTCTTTTTGGTCTTCATGGTTTCTGATGAGAAATTTGCTGTTAAAAGATTACCCCCAGACACCCTCATTATTGGTAAGGTATTTCTCTCTCATCACTTTCAAAATTTATTCTAGGTGTTTAGTTGTCATAAATTTGACTATAATGTATCTTGATGTGGATTTATTCTGTTTAAGATTCACTCAGCTCTTTGAATTTGTAGATTTATGTCTTTTGCAAAATTTGGGGGATTTTCAGCCACTATTTCTTTTTTTTTTAAAGATTTTTATTGGGTAATTGGGATGGGAACAGTGCTGGGGAATTAGGGGAAGGGGAACAGACAAGTTGCTGTCGTTTTGTTCTTCAGTCTAGTTGTGGAGGACGCTGCTTCACT
>NW_017731415.1:3489234-3512736 GCF_001890085.2 Hipposideros armiger
CTGCAGCCTATGCCGTCGCCAGCAACTCACGGCAGCCCAGCTCCAGGTTGAGCTGTTGTTCAGCATCTTAGCTGTAGAGGGTAGTGTCACTGGCCCTCATATGTGGGATCCAAACCGGGGCCCTCTGGCATCCCAAGCGAGCTCTTAACCATCGCGCCACTCGGCCGGCCTGCCACTATTTCTTTGAGTACTTTTTTAGCCCCACCCTCTTTCTCTGATGACATGAATGTTAATTCTTTTGTTATAGTTCCATAGTTCCTTGAGACTCTTAATTTTTTCAGTCTATTTTCTCTCTTTTTCAGGTTGGATAATTTCTATTGTTCTATCTTCCAATTCAATTATTTCCTCTATCTCTTTCATTGTGCTCTTGAGTTTATCTATTTAATTTTTTATTTGGTTATTATAATTTTTAGTTCTTAAACTTCCATTTGGTTTTTCTTTATATCAACTATTTCTTTGCTGAGACTTTCTATTTTTTATGTGTTTCCAGTGTATTTATAATTGTGCATCGAAGCATTTTTATGAGGGCTTCTTTAAACATATTTTTCAGTTAATTCTAACATCCCTGTCATCACAGTGTTGGAGTCTATTGATTACATTTTTTCATTCCATGTGAGAACATCTGATTATTGATATGAGGTGTGATCTTTGATTGAAACCTGGACATTTTCGGTATTATGAGACACTGAATATTATTTAAGTCTTCTGTTTTAACTAACTTATTTTGACACTGCTCAAGTAGGGGAATGGGGCAGAGGTACAATGAGAGGATAGAATTTCAGGTTCCCCACTGGCTTCCACTGATACTTCATTGGGGATGGGAAGTATCGTGGATACTATTGAAAGAGATTGGGGGTTCCAGCTCTACACTAGACCTTCATGAAAACTTCCTGGCTGGGAGAGGTAACAGTGCTTCATTTGCTCACCACATGGTTTCCATTGACATCACTGGGCACTGGGGGGGAAACAGTGGCCTCATTATCACTGGGTGATAGTGAAAGTCTTGAGTTTACTAGTCCTTTTCTGACATCACGCCAATGGTAAGGGGCAGGGCGCCTCCGTACTCTCATGTGGGGTGGAAGTCTAGATTCTCTGCTAGGCCATGGCTGGCTTGGGTGGGGATGTGGCCACAGTTTTTTTCCTGTATTTTTTTGGCAAAAGTAGAGAAATTATTGTTTAAAACTTTGTGGGTTTTTTTTTTAGACTGTTCCTTTCTGGTCTTTTGCCTAGAGAGAATAGACTTTGATGGAGTTTTTTTGTTTTGTTTTGTTTTGTTTTTTCCTTTTGTCTGCCCTTGTTAGTGTTTCTGGGTTGTCAGCTTCTTCAGTTCCAAATCTGGAATGTGTAAGGCAATAAAAAAAAAAAAAGCCTGGGGAGCTCACCACTATGTCATTCCAAAGTCCCTAACCAATTTGCCTTCTCCTATCTTTCACTGTTTTCCTTTGTTATTGTTATATATAACGTTTTATGGTTATTTTCTATATTAGTGGGAGTACTAGGGAAAATATGCCTACTCTTTTGAGAGCAGAAGTCTTCCTCTACCAATATTAACAATTGTTATAAAGATATAGAAAATTTAGCAAATTGTTCATTGAACCCATTACTTTTTGGTGAATAATCTTTTGGCCAATTAATGTTAGGTGAGTTGCCCTGGAACTGTTATATCAATAAATAGGAACAACTACCAGGGAAAACTGGTGGAAGAATTGTAAGAAGAATGGAACTATGCTTTGATATCTTTTGACTATTCTTGAGTGGTCATAGAAAACTATAGAAGAATAGTAAGAATACTTAATATTTTGATAGCAACTTCCTGTTACAGAATAATTTCTTAAATACAGTAATACCTTGGTTTGTGAGCATAATTTGTTCTGGAAACAAACTACTCATATTGCAAGACATCACTTCTTTGCCATGTTAAAATGTATTAGAAATGTTTGCTCATCTTGCAGAACACTCGCAAACCAAGTTACTCGCAATCCAAGGTTTTACTGTATCTGATATGTATAAATAATTCATATTCATACACCAGGTATCTGTTTGTGAGCAGTAGCTACAGTTTATTAGTTTAACAGTTTTAAGAGTAACTAATTAAGACAAACCATAGATGGATCCTTGAGAACAAGAAGGGTTCCCATAGGTAACTAATGCTGGGTTACTAAGCAAACTGAATTACTGAGATTTCCTTTCTCAAGTAACCAAATAATTTGTGGTGTTGATCTTTCATTTTCAAGGACTGCTGCTACTTCATGTCCTGTCTGTAGTAGTGATTCAAACTCTCAGATTTTTTGCTATGACACCAGGCAACTCATCCTTCCTTGAATAATGTCACACCATAGGTTGCAAAGCAGTGACCCATTGACTGTGCTCAGTGCACTGATAGGGGTATTTTATTCCACGAAATATTAAAAATTTTGAGAGAACTTCTAACTCAGAGGTGTGTAGTATATAATACTAAGGATTTCTTTTCTTATTCTGAAAAAATATTGAGCTTGCTAGTAATGATGGACCCAAAGTTCCTTGGCCAAATGTAATTTTTGAATTGAAGCCTGGTTAATTTCAGCTGGTCTCATTTATGTGATCTGTCAGTTCTTAAATGAACAAATTAAGTACTTCTTACAGAATACTTTTGAGATAGCTATATTCCTATAGTTACAGTAATATAAGAAAAGAATATGCTGTGAGATGTCCAGAATTGTATCCAAACATGTTTTTTCATTTACAACAAATATATTTCTTTTTTTTTTTTTTAAGATTTTTATTGGGGAATTGGGGAAAGGGGAACAGAAAAGTTGCTGTCCTTTTTGTTCTTCAGTCTAGTTGTGGAGGACATTGCTTCACTGGCCCAAGTTAGCACCATCATTGCTCTCTTCCTTGGTGAGGCAGATCAGTCGCCGGCTTCTGGACAGCTGCTCACCTTGGCTGCTGCCTACACATGGTAGCCCATGGCAACCCACTGCAGCAGGGGCTGCAACCTATGCTGTTGCCCATGACTCACGGCAGCCCAGCTCCAGGTTGAGCTGTTGTTCAGCATCTTAGCTGTAGAGGGCAGTGTCACTGGCCCTCAAATGTGGGATCCGAACCAGGGCCCTCTGCTCTCCCAAGCTAGCTCTTAACCAACGCGCCACTCGGCCGGCCCAAAACAAATATATTTCTTATGCTTCTAGTCACATAGTGTGAGAACTAGAAACTGAAATCAATTTATTATCTATTTAGTGGGTCTCCTAATTATTTTATTATTGCCTTGTCTTTCTTAGTGCATTTTAAGTTTTAGTTACATGCTTCAATGGACAATGTGTATAACATAGGCCATATTTTAGTAAATGAAATTATAGATTAGATTCATATCATAAGAGAAATTAATATGTGTTAACCATTATATGGTAAACACTGTGCTAAGTGATTATCAAAACTTAACTCAATTTTTCTCCCCACATAACCTAATTTTTACATTGGGCAGAAGGACACTAATGAAAATTAAGTGATGTGTCCAAAACCCGCACACAAAAAACTGAGAAAGCTAGTGTCAAGTCAGATCTGTCTACTTGGAAACTCATAAAATTCCTTCAAATCTTGTTTTTTCTATTTCTCTTAAAATCCCCTTCATTTTAGTTGACTTCGTTTACAGTTTTTCTTTTATTCGTGCTGCAATGTCAGTTACTCTTTTCCACAAACCATCTTTTGTGAGTCAAAACTTTTTTCTTAGAAGGCAAATTATATAGTAGAAGTTGAGGATATTTTCTGACAGATCTTACATTCCTTTTTTCTTTTCTTCTACCATTGTCCTCCCTAAAGCTCCGTATACATTTCATTCCTTAAAATCATGTGAGTTTGAACACTTCTGTTCTCTCTGTCATCACTACAGTGTCTCCGAAAAGAATCTCATTCCACATGCTTTCAGGCGCTCAAGGAACCAAAACATAAAAACCTGGAATTTGTCATTACCCACTTGGCCTATGGTCGATCAAACCCAGTAGCTTCCCTCCAGGAGAGATCAGTCCTTAACTCCTCAAAAGAATCTCTTCTCTCTTATGTATTTGGTAATTGGAAAATGCTGTTTTTTAGGTAAAAGATCCTGCTTCATTTGGACAGCAACCAAGTCAGCCATATGGGAAGGAAAATAATCTAGTGAGTTGCAAAATAAGAAATCATGGTCCATGTGTTCTTTTGGACGGCTTTCTTTGGGATATGAGGTACTATCTCTTTGAGTTTCAGTTTGCAGCTCTTTAATAAGGGGATATCCTTGGCTCTATTACTAAGATTTCAGAGTATAATGAAATCCCTTTACCAGGAGGAGCTTTTTTGGAGTACAGTAATACCTTGGTTTGCGAGCATAATTCGTTCCAGAAACAAACTACTCGTATTGCAAGATATCACTTGTTTACCACGTTAAAATGTATTAGAAATGTTTGCTTGTCTTGCGGAACACTCGCAAACCACATTACTCACAACCCAAGGTTTTACTGTATTTCCCTTTCCTGACCACCAAAGAATGTTATCAACTGATCCAATACTCCACAAAGTTAGTGGTTTCATCTCTTTCCATTTCATACACTGGTCCTTCTGCGAAAATGTGCTGAGGACTTTACAGTCTTGGATAAGGGCTTTGCTGCAGAAAAAAATTGGCCAACAGAAGCTAGTGATCTTTTTTCTTGTATTTATTCCTCTACTGCTGTGAGCTGGTTGGTCTTAGACCAGTGACTCACTGGAGAACAAAATATGGAAGGGCCAATGTCCATATTCTAAATACAGTGTGAAATTCACTGCCCTGGAGAGTAGGAAAGATCTTTTGAGAATGATTTAAGTAGGATTGTGTATAGAAGCAAGGGAATTAATAGATTTTTTTCTCTGGAATTAAAAGAGCTTCCTCCGTCCTTTGCACTTCTATAAGATCCAGAGGGAAAACATCACCGATGATGAGTGGACATGGGGCACTGAGGTTTTGTGACAATCTTTTCTTTGACTCCACATTCCTCAGAGAATCTTGATCACTGTACTTAGGAATCTGATCAGAAAATAGACAAAGTTGAAAATGTCTTCTGGAGAAATTGCCACACGAGAAGTGTAGCTGAACCCCTGGTTACAAAATACAATGTCTTGAACCTCATTGGCAAGGGGCCCATAAGGTCGGTGTGCCCTCTTTTCATGATAAGATTTCGTAGCTGTTCTTATTACTTAGAAGTCTATCCTTGTTTATCATTTATAGATTTGCTATTTTGCCCAGGTTCAAAATTTGATCACAATAGCCCAGTTAGTAAATATGCATAGAACATTCGACTAAATTAATTGGTTGTGGAATAGTAGCAGGAAGTATAATTTTAGTCACAAAAAGAAAAAAATACCTATGAGAAGCTGAAAAGAAATGAATTTTTAGCCTCTCTTGCATGAGACAGGGGTTGTGCATTCGTGGGATCCTCTTTTTCTCATGCTGAACCTGCCATTGACCTATAGTCATAATTTCGTCAATTATTTGTACATTTTGTAATTCAGACAAATTTTTCCTCTTTGCTGAGCCAGTAAACATCATCAACATGTTCTTAAAAATTTGTCAATATGGCAAAGCAAAACAGAACTCTTTGACTTCTTTCCTGAAACACCTGTGAACAACCCAAGGAAAGTCAACAGGTTTGTCAGTGTGCATGATAAATTTCCACAGCATCTCAGTAACGTTTAGGTAACCTCCCCAATATACTTTTATTAAATCACTAAGCCACATTTCCCTCTTTCCAAGGGTGGGAAAATACATAGGGAGATACAGGAAATGGGTTTTTGGATATTGATTCGGCTACTGCTGTGAAATTACAAATACATCATGAAGGCCATTGAGAGCTGTTTCCTCCTAATATTGGCTAATTTGTTAGCATGTAAGTGACCACTGAAGCAATTAATGAATAGCCACAATTTAAACCTTTTGCCATAATGGTTGCATATATCTGAATGAAAATACCTGAAATTTTTATACATAAAACAATGTCATTTATATACAGCAGCTCAAATTGTTATTATTAAATGCATAAAATAGTCAAAATGTGAACTTTTTGTTTTTTTGTGCGTTTCTGACACTTTTGAAAAAAAAACTTGAAATCAATTAACACAGGAAAAGGGTTTAAAACATCACATTCGTGTGATTTAATCACCTTTAAATACCTGAAGCACAATGAACAGATCCGGTCCATCTCTTGAGATGTTTCATGTAGTAAAACATTATGACAGACTTAGGAGTATTGGATTTTATAGTGACTTTATACTAAACATACCACATTGGTCATCTCTAACTGATAAAGCTTTAATTTGTCAGGTTATTTAAATGTGAAATGGTGACCTGAAGGAGCTTTACGCCCGATAGTAGCCAGGTGGAAGAAAGCATAAGAATAACAAGATCCCTGCTCCTTAGATGGATAAGAAAGGCCATATCTTTAAAATTTTTTAAATTTTAAAAATGTTAATAAAGTAGCAATACTTTTTTGGTCTTATCTCTTTTCTTTGGCATTATTTATTCAGTTAGGGTAAACATACTGAACATGAATTTGTAAAGTGAAGAAATTAACATGAAAGAAGTTGGAAATTATAACATACTGATAAATTTAGTTTGAACAACTATGGAGTACAGTCTTAATATGCTAAAATAGAATTAGAAATTAATTCATTTTATGTTCATGCAGATATAACAAAACTACTATCTTCACATAATAATAACAAGATTGTACAACTTTTGGAGGGAAATTTGGAAATACGTCTTTCCAGCCAACTAATTGTACAGTTGGGATATTATCTTAAGAAAATAATTCAAAATATGGCAGGAAAAGTTGTATCTACTAATACATGCATGGCAGCATTATTTATACTTGTAAGG
The DNA here is from genome assembly GCF_001890085.2 of Hipposideros armiger. NCBI lineage: Eukaryota > Metazoa > Chordata > Mammalia > Chiroptera > Hipposideridae > Hipposideros > Hipposideros armiger. The sequence continues at coordinate 3,496,088 of NW_017731415.1, forward strand.
AGTTGGAATTAAATTAAATTCCCAACAATAAGGTAGCTTATATTATGGCATATTTCATAGCTATTGAAGTTATCCTTCTGGGGTCTATTTACCAGCATGAAAAATTGTTTATGTCATAATGTTAAGTGAAAAAATTATAGAAAATTATATACACACTATTATTATAATTATTTATATGTTTATTATTTTTATGTGTTTGTTTAAAAAATATTTGAAGCAAAGTTATAACTAGGTAAAAACAATTGCACGAGAAAACAAACTTGAAGGAAACACACGTAATTGTGTGTTTGGGGCTGATTGTTCTATTTGCCATCTTTTGTAATGTGTTTTAATTACTCTTATAATAAACAAATATAATTAAAAACCAAATCTTACTGTGTACAGAAACTTCACTCCCCACCCCATAGAGAGAAATTTAGACAGAGGAAATTGTAGAATTACGGGAGGAAGAAAATAAAAGGTCAAATTGAAAGTTAATGACAAAGTAAGTGGTAGATGAGGAAATATATAAGCATATGGAGAGCCTTCTTATGGGATGCCAGGCAAATATGGACAGATACCTAGATGGCCTTGAATTTAACTAGAGGTAATTGAACTCTGGTGATCATTTAAATGGGGGAAATTGTAAAAAGAAAAAAATTAAAGAAATAAAAATAAAAATAAAAAGCAGCTAAAATATATGGTGGAAGCATGACATGAAAACAAAAAAATCATCGACAGGAGTGATGAGGGACATATTACCTGAATCACACACAGCTTCTTGAACAATTCTCACAGTGTCATCAATGAATTTTGGTGAGTGCTGAGTAGCAAGACAGCTTATCAACACTAAGTACTTGGATCCCAGCCAGGAGTTAAACCAAGGAATATTGGCTCAGCAAGTGCCTGTTCAAAGAATTGAAGGTAGAAGGCTATTTAGCAAGTTGTAAAATATTGACCTGAACTGATGGACACTTGTGAATGGAACATTCATATTCCACCTTTATAACTTTTGAAAGAGGAGTGGTATCCAAAAAATAACAAGCTATCCTTGAGTTGACCTTTGCAGATTCAAGAAAACAAATGTTTACAATAAAACACATGGGTTTTGAAACTTCATATACTGGTTTACTTGGTCTGGAGTTTCAAGCTTTCATATATCTACCAAATATGACTGCATATGATTAATAAATAATACATATACGAGATGGACAATTAAGTTCGCGAACTCATCCTAGAAAAAGTGCTACATACCTCATTGCTGAATATCACTATGAAGTACTCCCCTTGGGAAGCTATGCACCGATGCCAGCGACTAGTGTACCTTTCAAAGCAATTTTGGAACTCTTTTTCTGGAAAGGCCATCAGAGCTGTCATTGTATTACCCTTGATGTCCTGAATGTCATTCAAATATCTTCCTTTTGATATTTCCTTTATCTTCAGGTAAAGAAAGAAGTCATTGGAGGCCAGATCAGGTGAGTAGGGAGGGTGTTCCAATACAGTTATTTGTTTACTGGCTAAAAACTCCCTCACAGACAGTGCCGTGTGAGCTGGTGCATTGTTGTGATGCAAGAGCCATGAATTGTTGGTGAAAAGTTCAGGTTGTCTAATTTTCTCACGCAGCCTTTTTAGCACTTCCAAATAGTCAACTTGGTTAACTGTTTGTTCAGTTGGTAAAAATTCATAGTGAATAATCCCTCTGATATCAAAGAAAGTTAGCAACATTGTTGCAATAAGTTTACTAACATAATTGTCAGACCTCCTATACTTAGTAATGTGTATAGAGGGAAGTGTTTGTTAGAGTAGAAAGGTTAGTTGATTTAATAATAAATGTTGTATTCTAAAGGGTAATTGTTTGGTCCCCTGATAGACTCTGTGCCTTGATGATATGAGTGGTTCATTGTATTATGCCAGCTTTTTATGTCCTTGTATTGCACTTCTACACTTGCTTCCTTTTTCTTAGCTCAGGTTTACTGTTTACTGCTCATTATTTCCTTGGAACTTGGATTCTATTTTCACCACTTTGTTAATATCTCTAAAATCATTCATTACTTACAAATAACCATTAGCCTTTTCTTTGTTGCCCTACTTTTTTCCCCCATGTGCATAAAACTTTGGTTTTGTTTAGCACTGGTTGAATTTTTCTCCCAAATGGATAAAAATAGCTAACATTTAGTGACCGTTTACTCTGTGCCAGATATTGCAGTAAGAGCATCATTAGATGCTACTTTGGGTTCTCTTCCAGCTCAGGTTAGACAAGGGGCCCTCCAGTGTTGGGCTGGGACAGATACCCTAATTCACTTCTGCTCTGAAATCAACTCTAGGTGAGTTTCATAACGAAAAAAGAAAAAAAAAAAAGAACAAAGAATCTGCTTTTACAAAGGAAATCATTTCAATTAAGTAGAGTGGATATAATCTTACTATAGAACAACATTTGGAAATTATATGAGGAGGGAACATCTTTACAAAGGAAATGCTTTGGACTGTTATATTTGCCTCTGTTTCTTTCCCAGTTCAGTGTGAAGTGGACTTTTGGTCCTCTGGCAAAGAATGTCTTTGACCTGAGTTACCCAGAAGAGTCCTTATTCTTCCATTGATACAGGGGAATTTATTACAGGAATACAGATAGCATAAATATGAAAAGTGAGAACATTATAACAAAAAGAGGTTTCTTTGCCTCCACTTCAGTGAGTCCAAAGTTTGAACTGGAAAAGAGTAGAGGCAGAGGCGATGAAATGACATACCACCCGGAGGTGAATGCCAGGATGATATTTTAACCTGGCCTCTCAGCTTCTGCCCTCCTTTGCCTTCCAGTTTTTGCATTTTCTCTCTTCTTTCTTCCCTTTCTCTCCCCATCTCTTCTCTTTTCCCTGTCTTCAGAAACCTTATGGAAGTCAGGGCATCCTAAGGGCATGGCAACAATGACTAGAAAGACAGACGAGAGGTGTTGTCTCTATTCAAACTATCTTTTCTTATCCTCTCTTCCAGCAAGCATCCCATGTTAACTATGGAGAACACACATACAAACACACACACACACACACACACACACACACACACACACACACACACCCTTATTCTGTGCCAGACCAGAGCTCCCAAAACCTGCTGCCAAGTGGCCGCCGCCCAAGAGACTGCAGAATTTCTGGCACTAGGCAGAATCGATGGCTGTGGCCAAGAGATTGTGCTGAACGTACCTGTGTGGAAAGGTCAGCCTCGCGGTGCTAAGACTGGGCATAGTCACTGAAGGCAAATTGGATTGTGAATGGAAGCCCTGAGGCATGTTCTGCACTTTACAACTGGTCTGGCAGGCTCCTCTACCTTCCGAGTCTGCCACAGATACGGGAAACACCTGGGCCACCACAAAGGCAGGCAGGGAAGGCAGCTTCGCCAAGGTACAGTACCAGCTACCTTTGTGTTGCACTCAAAATATACACTAATGGCCATGTTCGTAGCAGTTGATCTTCAAATCCACTGTGCAGCGTGATGAAAAAGCTCTAAATCTTCGCATGAGATATTTGCTTCCACACTTCAACTCCAAAATCACATGGGATTTGAGTGGATCCTGAACTGGTCTGTAACTTAAATACAAATGTTACCAATTCGAGACAACACTGATGAGTCAGAGCACAGTGTAGAAACTGTTTTATGTACATATTCATTTGTGGGTGTGGACGTGTGGTCAGTGGGTTCCCTCATTTCTTCCAAATGAAAAATTGATAAAAGAAACAATGCTATGTGCTTTATAAGAGAATCAGAAGAATGGGTGAGATAGCAACTTCTTCATGAATAAAATTGCAGTCATCAAATAGGAACTACCTCAAGTCCCTGGGACTGATTCAAGTCCCTGGAACTGACCCACCCTTTCCTCTTGCTCCCACTTGCTGTTTGGAAGATGAATCTGTCTTCATACTGTCATCTAAGCTAATCCCTCCTTTCTCTTGATCACATTCCCTTTTACCTCTTCAGGAACTGTATTCTATTGCATGTCTCCTTTTCTTATATCTTCAACTAGCGTCTTCCTTTTCGTGTTTAAACGTGACCGAGTCTTTCTCAACATTTTGGAAAACCTCCCTCAACTCCGCCAGTACCCTTTAACTCCCTTTTATCGGTCACTGCCAAACGCATTTAAATGTGATCTATCCTCACCATCTCTACTTCATTTCCCATTCCCCTGAGCATACCGAAGTCTGGTGTTCACCATTACCCTCCAACTGAAATTGCTCTTGTCAACCAGCAATTGCATTTGCTCTGACTCATCACCCTACTCCATCCCGCCAGGCAATTTTCATTCTTTACCTTTTTGATCATGCAGCACCACTCTATCCTGTCGACCATTTGCTCCACTTGAGGCATTTCTTCCCTTGGTTTCTGTGATACCGCACTCCACTGGTGTTTTCTGCCTCTCTTAAGAAGCCCTTTCCTCTTGGTCTTTGTTGCAGATTGAAAGATAATTCAGGCTGATTCTCAAAGGTCTGGTGTAATTATTTTAATTTTGCTTTCAAAATAGAAGGTTCATATAATATTGGTTAATATCCATGGGATGCTAGTAAATTTTCGTCATCAAGTTTAGAGTCATTTTATTATTACTATTACTTTATCATGGTGTATGAACCTAGACGGGTCTATCATTGATTCCAGGTCTATTCTTGTCCCTCATTTTTTTCCGAGGAAATGCTGAATACTTCCTTAGTGCTACTGTTTTTGTCTTAATGGGATTCTTCATGGAACCTCCACAGTATCACCCCTTATTTCATCTTAAGGCTATTGTGACAGCATCAGTGTGAAGTATTTATGTTATTATTAGCTTACATTTATTGAGCACCTGCTATGTGCTTGGTATTTCACATTTATAATGATCTCAATTCCATTCTGGTAAAAGGTGTAATATAGAAATTATAACAATTAATTATTCTAGTCTTTAGATCAAGTCTGCAGAGTCAGATATTCTTATCTCCCAATATCACATTATCAAAGATAGGATTCTTGGGCCAGCCAAGTGGCTGAATTGGTGAAGAGCTTGCTCAAGAGTTTGAGCTCTGAGCAACAGCAGTTCTATTCCTGGACTGAGCTGAGCTGCTGCTGAGCTGCCAACAGGTGGCAGGATGGCTCAGCTAAAAATAATAATAATAATAATAATAAATTATAATAAGACAAAATAAAAAATATTAATTAGAAAAAATAAATTATTTAAAAAGAAAAAGATAGGATTCACACTAGGTCTACCTAATACCCTAAACCCATGTTCTTTCCACTGTACATACTTACATTTATTGCTATAACCCAATATCCTTGTTCAGAGCACTGTATTTCAAGATTGTCTGCATAGTTAAATTATGGCTTCTTATCTAGTCCTTTCTATTCTATTTCAAATCATAGCTTTAAAGTATTAGAGATGAAATCAATATGAAAGCCCCCAGACCCCAACCTTTTTTTTTTTTTTTTTGGAGTCACAGGGAATGATTCTCAGATTTCTTCTTTACAAATTTCCTTTCCCTTGTATTGGTTGTTAGTTGTTTAGTTTGACAGGTCTTGACACTGTCCAGTATATCTCAAAAAAATACTCTAAAAAGACAGTGTATTTTCTAATTGTCCATGTGAGGGCTTGACACAGGAATGAGATAGAAAGGATTGCTGTGAGGAACCTAAAAAGAGAAGATAGAATTAGTTGGCTGTAGGACAATTAATTGGCTGGGGAGTGACTTTTGCCTCTCTCCCCCTCCCCCACCCCGAGAATATTGGACAATATCCGGAGACATTTTTGATTGCTACAACTTGGAGCGTTGGGACTGTTACTGGCAATTTATTAAGGAGATGCTAGGGATCCTGCCAAACATTGTAAAACGCACAAGACAACTCTAATCTCCCTCTCCCAGGACAAAGAATTTTCAAGCTCAACATGTGAACAGTGCAGCGGTCAGATAAACCCTGCTGTAGAGAAAGAGTGAGGAGGGGAAAAGGGAGAGAAAAGGTGACTTTGCATTTCTGAGTCTCTCTGACTACAGACACGGAGATTTCATCGAGAGCAATTAGAAGCCCAGAAGTTTTGCTGAATTATTGGATGAGGGGATGAATCATTTCAACCAGCTTGAGTTTGAAGTTAATGTGAGAGACACAGCTGGCAGAGCTGGTAGGTAGAAACGCTGTTACACTGAAGCGAGTGGGAGAGGAAATGTGGATATAGAAGTAATTCACCTTGGGGTGATAGTTGACCACAAAAGTGGTTGAAATGTTCAAAGACACATGGGAAAAGAAGAGTGAAGGCATTTTACTGGTACTTTATAAATATAAATCCTTCACATAAAGAGTGAAATTTTAAGTGATGTACGGTAAGAATTATTTCTGCTAAGCCCATCTGTTTCGACACGAGGAATCAAAATGTGAATACCAACCTTTCTAAAATAAAGGTTCCTGGACAGATTTAATTTTACTTGTGTTAACAATTTGCTTCTTTTGCCTCAATACCACTCACCCTTCTCTATTTGAAACAGAGATGATCAAATTTAGCATTTATTTTTGCTTAGGGTTCACATGTTAAGATGATAATGTGTCAATGGTAAAAAGGGGTTGAAGATATTTTTGCTGTAACTCAAGGTCAGAAAAAAGGATGTCCATTAAGAGAGGTGTAGCCTAGCCTTCTTCTCACTGTGTCTGCTCTCTGGCTTGCTTTCAAACCACTTAATAGTTTCAGCTTATAATTGCTAAACATGGAAGCACTGAAACACCACACCCTTGTGTTGCTTATAATGAATAGTGTCTTTAGCACAAACATATTTTTATCAAAGCACCTACAGACAGACAGCCACACCCATCAGCCACAGTCTCTCCCTGCCCAGTCTTCCTTTGGAGAAGTTCTGGGGTGGGGGGCTTCTAAGTTAAGAAATCTGCAGCTGAATTATTTTAATGATCCAGGCTGAGGATCATTGCATTCCTTCCTTTATCTAAAGCAAGACCCATAACCATATTACGAAGGTCTTATTTATGGATACTTGTCACTTCATTTATCTGATCCCACAAAACTCTTAGGTTGTTTGGAAACATTGCTGCTGAAGAATCAAATGTAGGCAGATAGGACACCCACTGGTTCTGCAAAAGAATGAGCTGGCAACCAGTGGGCCCTCCAAGGCCTTCAGGCACAGGGAAATTTGGAGTTACCCAGATTGGAGGAACCAGTTTGGTTCCACTTCACGCTCTTATAACAATTTTTTGAATTTATGGCTCATTTCTTGGAAGTAGTCATGGCTTCATCTGATCTGTCTTTTGAATAATATTTACAGTTTTGTTAGCCATGGCCTTAACAATAATCTTAACCTTATTGTTCAAATAGATGTCTTATCATGCTGAATAACTCATGACCCACACTTGATAAGAATAAACTGGATGGTGCCATTAAATCTTCCACCCACATAACTGGAAATGCATGGAATGCAAAACTGGATCCCAGCTGCAATGCTGTCTGCAGAGATGGCTCCTCATGTTGGGAGAGGAAGCCACATACTCATAATTCATTAAAGGGGCCTGGAAATGTCTATGTGAAAAATTTCTCTCTCAGGCCAGCCGTTGTATCTGAAATTCTCACACTACAGTGAATTCTTTGTCTCAGGCATCATTTCTTTCAGGTAACCTGTCAAATGCATAGAAATATCCTGCAAGGGTAGGAATACTAATTCGACTTAAGCCAATTTTAATTGAACATAATTTTTTTTCTTGTTTTCCAGTTTTACCCCTCTTTCTTAGAAAGTAGAGCTTTGACAAAAATGGAGCAAGGAGACTATTTGATCAAGGTTAAAAAGAATCAGCCATGTTCAGATGTAATGGGCATTGGGGGACCCATTGTAATGGCAGTTGGCAGACAAAGATAGAAAAAGAGTTGCCTCTGAGGCAAGAGAGCTGTATGAAGAAACATGCCCTTTGAGATGCAGCCATTAGAGGCCTATCCTTGAGACACTAATATGGACCATTTCTTATGATAACAGCGTGAATAATAAATCAATAGTGTCTTTAACTATAATATATATATATATTATTGATTATATATATTAACTAACTAAATATATATTTATATATAAATATAGTTATATATTTATATATAAAACTATTTAATTATATATACAGTTAGTTAATATATGTAATCAATAACAATGACTTCAGGTAGTCTTTATTTGGGGTTGGGAACTTAGCAATATGTTTTGTATTCATTATCTCATTGAATTCTCACAGTAACTGAAGATGAATAAACAGGCTCAGAAAGGGTAAAAGCTACCAGGTACAAAGTTAATAAGTTGGGGGTAATTGGGCTTAAGAATAAGGCTGGTCTGATTCCAAATTCATGATAATCACTATTATTCACATGACCCCTTTACTAGCTTTCCCCTAGTTCTCTTTCCCTCTTGTCACCGCTTCAAACTTATGCTTCAGCCATATGTAGTTTTCCCTTCCTAGAATGGCCCAACCCCCTTTTCTGCCTGCTGGAATATTTTTTTTAATGTTTTGAGGACCAGGTGAAATGGTGACATAGCACCTTCTTTTAAAATGTTTTTCTTGAATGAATGATCTGTTGCATTCATATTACAAGTAACCATGGAGCTATAGCTCTATTACCTGCCTCATTGTGAGACGCTTGTGCTGGGAATTATTTTCTTTGCCATGTTTGTAGCACAGAGTCTAACTTTGTCCATTGGACACAATGGACAATCAACAGACATTTGTTGAAAAAGTAAATTGTTCATAGTGTCCTATAAAATTGGAGAATAAGCAATCTTCATCCTAAAGTTATGAACAGAAAATTGCATTACATTTACTGGAATTGGTTTTAGAAGGCAGAAACTAACATAGTACTTCTAAGAATGTTTTAATTAAAAAAAATTAATTAGTTGTCCAGACAATTTTTATCAAGGTCACTAATTTTCTTGTGACTGGATAATTGAATTTTATTGTATGTCCTCAAGTGACATAAGGATGGAAAAAAAATCTATCTATGTATTTGTTGTTTATACCTTTGAGGACCTGTAATTGTACAACTTCTGCTAAAGGGGAAATACCACAATGCACACACCATAAGAATGAGGAAAGTAACACGTTCGCCAATTTGTTATCTAAAGCATTTATAAATAAATGATATAAATGGGTGTGAGGAGATATAAATATGTATCATATGGATAGAAAAACACCTTATAAATAATTTTTAAAAAGACATATAAGAGGTGCTATAAGTGTGGGAAATACATCACTTTATGTAGAGACATAATGTTAAACACCAGAGAAACACTTGGTTGCTTTTTGTGGTCCTGGGAATCAGAGATGTGTGTATATTTCTCCATCTTTCAGAGCATGTGTGTGTGTGTGTGTTTGTGTGTGTGCATGAGGGAAAAAGAGAGAGAGAGAGAGAGAGAGAGAGAGAGAGAGAGAGAGAGAGAGAGAGAGAATTTTACCTTGCCTTTTTTTTAAGAAATAAAAGTAGTTGATTTAGGATATGAACACTGACATTCTGCATTTATATAGACTATTTGCTGATATTAGATGGAACGTCATCCATCCACCCATTCATTCACTCCATACAAACTAAGTGAGAGCCAACTGCTTGTGCAGCGTATTGCCAGGCTGTGGGTACAGATAACAATGTGCTGTAGACTGAGTCTTGGGGACGTCATAGTCTGGGGGGATAGGCATACTTGTAAACCAAAAAAAAAAAAGAATCACAAACAAATATCCTAAGAAGTGTTCTGTTTGCAGAGCTGGTGCCATTTTAACCTTAGATTCCAGATAAAAGGTCTATTTGAAACCTTTGCCTAAGAACCACCCATGCAGATAGCTATGCACCACACAATTTTTAGCTGAGTGTGTGAGAATTCTTTAAGCGTTAAAGCATCTAATACCAGCAATTTACCTGAACATTATGGTTGCTACCTTAGTTTTGGCTACTATTATTAATTTATCAAGAGTCATGTCATGGGGATTTCTTGTCCTGAATGACATCTGTGTCATCTGAAGGGCCTTTCATTCCTGATATAGATATTAGAGTAGCAGAGAACACCAGATAGAGTAAGAAATACTTAGAATCCATTTCTAATGATATCTAAAGATGAAGCTTTTACTGTATGCACAGAGAGGAGAAAAGTTATTTTGTTCCTTTTCTTTCATTTATTTGCTCTAATTTATAGCATGAGTTATTGTTAATGATTGTGCAGACAGTCTTGAAGCCAGGCTTTGCATGTTTCATATTGCATATTTCATACTTAGCTCCATCAGTTATTATCGGTCCAATGTTAGGCACATTATTTACCCAATGTCCATTTCTCAACTGTAAATGTAAAATAACAACAGCTGATAATAAGATTATTGTGTGGACTTAGTTAATTAAATGAGGTTCACTACCTAAACCCACCAAAACCTCTGTTTTACGGAACTTTTAAATCAGTGCTTCCCAAAGTTTTTGGTCTTGGGGCCCTTTTACTCTCTTGAAGATTGTTGAGAGCCTCAAAGAGCATTTGTTTATGTGGGTCGTATCTATCAATACTTACTATATGAAGATTCAAACTGAGAGATTAAAAATAGTACTCACAAATTCATTTAAAATAACAGTAAAACACTGTCATATGTTAACTTAAATGTAATGTATTTTTATGACAATAAAATAATATTTTCAAAAAATAATGAGAAGAATGGCATTGTTTTACATTTTTACGGCTCTCTTTAATGTCTGGCTTAATAGCAGATAGTGAGAGTCTCACATCTTCTCATGCTATGTAGCTCCTGGAAGACTGAGAGAGTGAGAGTGAAAGAAGGCAAATAATTTTTAGTGTTGTGAAAATACTTCTGACCTCAAGGATCCCTTGATAAGGTCTTGGGTACCCACAGGGGTCTCTCTGTCTCATGTCTTTTGAGAACTGCTGTGTCTAAAATATGCCCTACCAGAAGAAGGAACATGATACTAGATGTAGATATGAGATATAAAAAGTAGTTTTAATACGAATAAACTGATACAACACATACACTTTCAAATATTGCATGAATGTAATTATAAGAATGATGTTTAATTATTGGAGCGCATGTGAGCATAGATCATGCATGTTTAGAATAAGGAACAGATAGAAATGATAATAATAGTACTAATAATAACAGGTGTTATCTGTTGATAACAGTGTGTTTTCACAATTGTGTCTGTTACTATGCTAAGCACTATCGTTTAATCCTGACACTAAACTTGTAGCATCACTCCTCTTATGATCATTCTTGTAGTTGAGAAAATGGAGGCCCACAAAGGCAAAGTAACTTGTCTAAGGTAACGAAGTCAGTAAATAATGAAGCCGTGATTTGAAACCTTGCAATCTGACCACAGAAACTGGAGTCAATGGAATAAAATGGTGTCTAAAGTTAGAAAATAAAAATACTGAGGTGGAATGTCACTTTGCCAAGGGGATTAATAAATTAATATCTAATGGGTGCCTAGTACGAGTGTATGCTTAGTTGAAGAAGAAATATTTTATGGAGAATGTCAAAAGCCTCCATTCTTATGAGGTTTACCATCTTGTGGGAATAAAAAGTTTTAGGCACATGGAAACTGCATACATTGCAGATAAAATCATGCTTTCAGAGATACCAGCCTTTCTAGGCAATGATATTTATGGAGCAATTTGGGGACAGACCATGGAGGAAAAGAATTTGAGGTCGTCTCGGAAGACAACTACACTTTAAATTAATAGAACGGTGTTTCAGTGGACATTTGAGCAATAGTTTGAAAAAGACAGAATAATTATGACCTATAAAAAGAGCCGCAATGAAACTTATTTGACCTATAAATAAAATTTACATATGGGATATTCGAGTCAGGCAGCACCAAAATTTAGATGAGATATGGAAGTTCTTGAATATCAAGATGAGTTGAACTTCGAAATTGAGAGAGGGAAATCAGAAGTTGTGCAAAATCTAGCACTGTCAAAATGGTGAATCACCTAAAGGAATAATCAGACAGTGCCAAGTGGTTCAATGTAGTAGAGACCACATTTGGAAGATGATAAGCCTTTCATGTAGGGTATATGAAGCGGGACTCAAACTTCACATCAATTATGTCCTGTGAACCATCACCTTCATCTTTAGGCAGACAATGGAACAGTGATAACGCTCTCCCACCTGTGTGGTTTTATGCAACATTTTCCCTCTTCTTTTTATCAATTCTCTTTATATTCACCTGGACACCAAATTTTCATGTGTGTCTTTGAGTCATTTTATGTTGCTGAAAAATGCTTGATGCTGTTGTATCCAGGAAATAAATCCAGTGTCATGAGGGAAAAAATAACTCTCGAGATTTGGAATGACAAGAGCTTGTTGGCTGTTCTCTTGATTCACCTGAGCTGAATCAGCTTTTTTTTTTCAATCTTTTCATCTCTGACCTGGGAGGGCCGCCACATCACTGCTAGGTCATGTTGACTCTTTTTAATAAAGGGGATTGTTAAAAATCAGTGACAAAAATCTGAAAAATTTTCATTGCTATTTTCATTCAGGCAACATGGTGCCATACGTTGTATTTTAATTACTAGCTAGGTTTCTAAATGTAGACTGTAATTTGATAAAATATCGGTAATGTAGGCAAGCTATGATAGCTAAATACCCTCGCCATTTGCTTATACATATTGTATGTATACATGTGTACCATATGCACAATATGGTGACTTGCTATATGACTGTAAGACTTGAACCTGCAGTTGTAGCAGTTCCATTTGTGGAGGTTCAGAACTGTGTTTATAGGAGTAAGCGAGAGAGGCATAAGAACAGCTTTGGCAAGAATCACAATGGGCAGATTTTCCTCCTCAACCATTCGAAGGGCAGGCATCCTTCTCCCTACTCTGATAATAGTAATAGTTCATCTGGATATAGTGCTTTGCAGTTTATGAAACACTGTTGCCTAATTTTCACTCGGATCATGGGGCACTTAACTGTGGGGAAAAGGCCAGTGCATTGACAGCGTGTGAGTAATGGGGGACAGAGGGGGTATGGGTTGAGTCTGTGACCTAGGCATAATCTAGATTGCAGGGTAAATATTAGGCCTTTATGATATATGCAATGGGGAACCACTGAAAGGTTTTAAGCAAGACAGTGATATAAATTAATTTACGTTTATGAAAGTCTTCCAGACTGCCACATGGAAATGGATTGCAGGAGGATAAGGATGAAAGTGCAGAGACCAGTCAGGAAGCCCCTAAAGTAGCCTGGCTGAGAGGTGGTAGTGGCCTGGAGTTGATTCACGTTGAAGCTAATGAAACTGTAGCTTCTGGGCCGCTTGCTTGAATAAGCGCTTCTTAGGCTGGGGCAGAGCCTTGCAGTGTATTCATGACATCATATGTTTTGGGAATACTTGCAAAAATAAGATATTTTCACTGTTAACTGTTAAAACAGCTGACCTTTTTACCCCTTTGACTTTCTGTCCACCATATTTCCACTTGGGCAGGGTGATATCGGGGTGGCTGTGGGCATTTTTAGGATCCTGTCAAGGGGAAGTTGAGTGGGTCATATGCTACTTTAAAATTTGGAAGGGTGTTTTGGGGTGCTTCTATTAAACAAATGAACCACAGTTCTTTGATAATCTTTACATTTATAGCAGAACCAAAGAAATATAGATTAAAAACAAATGAGGGATGAAGGAAAAGCGATAAAGATTAGCAATGAAATCACTAGAAATTATTCTGACATTCAGAAGCAAATTGCATAACCCCCAAATTTTCAAATTTCATTAATTCGTTAAGAGGAAGAGTCAAATTTTGATTAGAAGTAATTGATAGTTTGTTGATTGTTCAATAATCCAATTAATGAGGAGTGAATCATAGGAACATATCGGGGAAAAAAATTAAATTTCTTGCTGTTTTGACAAGTTTAAGATAACATAAAACTCATACTACACCATTCTCAAAGAGAACATCAACAACAAACTGCTTAATGAGTTTCGCTGATTCAAACAGCATTTAAGATTAGTCACCACATAGGAAATTTGATGCTTTGACATCTAGCTCATCTACAAAAGAAACTAGAAAGTCGCCTTCCCAAATTTGACAAAAACTTAAACATTTACATAGCACTACAATAGCACGTGGTGACACAGAAATAAAAATATTAAGCTATCAGTAACTATCCTCAACTTGCTGGAGGAAAGGTTGAATCATCTATCATCTTTACCAAAAACTATTTTATAAAATTGCTATATGAAGAGCTGATCAAAGAGTATGCAGCCAAAACATGTAGGAAAAATTACAGGGTGTGTGAACATGTTGATTAATAAAAATAGTATGACATTTTTCTGGAGGGTTATAAGCTTTGTAGTATTTTTCAGATTCAAAAATTTTTTCATGTGTGTAATTTCTTTTCTCACTCAAAATATGTATTCATTAAAAAATTACCTAATATTGGATTCATAGCTTTGTATGCCCTTTTTTAAAACTCTGTCCTCCCAGTTTGAACAAACATCATGTCTCATAAAATTTGGATCTACCTTTTGGACTTCGGTTGTAGCTGGGCAGATAGAGAAACATGGACACCTTTAAGATGGATTTAGGAGGTAGAATGAATTTTTATGGTAGTCTTATTGAAGGGCTAGATAGAACCCCTTTCTGAGAGGTGAATGAGTTAAGACTGAGAAATAAAGTAAGTCATCTGAAGTTGTACAACTTGGAATTGGCTAAGTAGGGTTTGAATCTAGATTATGTTTAACTTAAATGCCTCTGATCATTGTCATATTTGAAGCTTTGGTTTTTTTAGGGTGGTTCTGAGGATTCAATTAGATGATGACAAAATGCTTCATGTGGTGTCTGACACATGGCTCAGTGTTCTGATGTGTTTCTATTATGATGATGATAAACGGTTTATTTTTTAGATGCCCATGGGTTTTGAAAATTGGGAGGCATTTAATTTTCTCTGTCCGCTTGCCAATCTCTCTGTGAAAGTCAGCTCACTCTGCTGTAGATTTCCATTTTTTTTTTTCCGGAGGATAAAGGCATCTCTCTTTATTGCTTCCTATTTGTCACTTGTCAGACAGCCAGCGCCCAGTGCTAGGAGTGGCTGCTCAAAAACAGCAGAGCCCTTTGGCTGACCGGCCTATGAACGTCAGTAGCAGAACCACTTGGGGAAAGCTGGACGTGGAACAGAAACTGTTCAGTAGGAGGGTTGGTGGGACCCTTGTAGTTTTAAGACGGGGGCGAAGAAAGCCACACATTTCCTAATAATGCAAGAACAGGGTAAACCTTCAGGACTCCAGTGAGTGATTCTAAAATAATCTGATTTAGCTAGTTTAGATTATTTTAGGCAGATTTAAGGTGAGGGATAAGATGGGATGAGTCTAGTTTCTAAAGACCTTGAGAAGCAGAAACATTCTCTAAGTGATTTATTACAGAAACTTGTTTCAATGTCTAATTCTATTAAGGTCTCTTTGGGCTTTTCAATGACTTCTGTAAAACTTACTTTGTCAATTGTTAACTGGGAATAATAACAGTTATCTCTTTGGGAACCACAACTTTATTAACGTATTTATTTTTTAAGTGTTACTACAATTAGTTCCTGCTTTATCACCCAACAAGCTCTCTCTTTTTTATTTTTAATTTGAACTCTAAGGCTGAGAGAATTGAAAGCTTTCCTATCCACAGGCTCATGCTTAAATGCACACACAAGTTGTTTTTGCTGGGGGAAAAGAAAAGCTCCAAAAATGGGGTGTCTCTGTACTATTCCATTTCATCTCCTTGTAGCAAAGACTACTGCTCTGTTCTCCCTGGCTGCCACACCCTTAATTGAGGTCATAATAAATCTTGTGACCTCCTAGAGGTTTGCCAGGAGAGATAGCAGCGACTCTTGTTTGTTCTTTCATTTTCTGGGATTCTGCTTGTTGGACTTCTAAATTAGGATAGGGACTGATAGAGATTTCAGCCTTAATTTGAATTCTGTGCCTTAATCACTCCATCTCCGCCTCCTCCCTAATGACTGTGGCATCCTCAGACAGGGCTGCGGCCACTTCCTTTTCTTTTTTAGAAGACCCCCATTCCATCCCCTCCTAGAGCTACAGTCATCTCGGGGAAGGAACGCAAACCAACTGTGACTGCTTTCTCTCTGGTTATCTCCAGGGTTGCATTTGAGCTTATGTAAGCGGTGGGTCAGTAAAAGAGAGGGAAACCTAAAGTAAATAGAGATAATTCAGGGTTAAAGAAGGATTCAGTTGGGATTGAGATTTTTTTTTTTTTAACAAAACCCCATTGAGTTTTCCCTCTCTGTATAATTTTGTTTAAAATATGTGATAAGCTCAAGCAACATGATTTTCTATAGCATTAAAAACTAAATATTTCTCAACCAAGTTTTACACTTGATAAGTTCTCTTAGGAATTAAATAGTAAACTGCTGTCTTCAGGCAGAGGGACCATTCAATTTATGAACCAGTTTTTATATGAAATTTTTATTTCTTTTTTAGATTTTTTAAATCTTTTTTTATTTTTATTTATTTACTTATTTTTTAAAGATTTTATTGGGGGAATTGGGGGGATGGGAACAGCGCTGGGGAATTGGGGAAGGAGAACAGACAAGTTGCTGCTGTTTTTGTTCTTCAGTCTAGTTGTGGAGGACGTTGCTTCACTGGCCCAAGTTGGCACCATCATTGCGCTTTTTCTGGGTGAGGCAGATCAGTCGACGGCTTCTGGATGGCC
>NW_017731415.1:3516361-3521917 GCF_001890085.2 Hipposideros armiger
TTCGCTTACTATGCTTCACAGCCATTTTGAGTTTCTGGAACATTCTAAACTCTTTTCTGCCTCAGGAACTTGGCAATTGCTGGTAGCCTCTACGTGAAAGTTTTTTTTTTTCCCCCTAGGCTTTGTGTGCATCTGGTGTCCCCCTGTCCCTTAGGTGACTGCTTAACCATCAGCTCTTTAAAGGGAACTTCTCTGATCACCCTCTCTAACCAGAACCTCCCCTCCCTGCTCCACATCAGGTGTAACATAAAATATTGTTTTATAATATTTATATTGCTGTTTGGTCATCTAGTCACTGTTAGTTCATTGTTTGTGGTGTCTAATGAGCATGCATGTATCAGGAGGGCCAGATATCACCTGCTTTTCACCACTCTCGCCCCTTGCATCTCAAAGGGCTAAATAAATATTTCTTAGATGAATGACTCAATGTCTTTTTTCATGATTATTTATTTCAGCTTTGTTGAGATATAATGGACATGTAACATTGTGTAAGTTGAAGGTATACAACATGATGGTTTGATATTGGTATATATTGTGAAATGATCACCACGTAAGGTTAGTGAACCCATCCATCACCTCACATAATTGCCATTTTTTGTGTGTTGCGAACTCATTTAAGATTTGCTCCCTTAGCAATTTTCAAGGACATGTTACAGTATTATGAAGTATAGTCACCATGTTGTACGTTACACCCCCCAGAAGTTATTCCTTGTATAACTGGAAGTTTGTACCCTTTGACTAACGTCTCCCCGTCCTCCCTACCCTTCAGCCCCTGGCAATCCCCTTTCTACTCTGTTTCCATGAGTTCATAATTCTGCTTTTAAACTCCAAGGCACAACTCTTAGAAGACATGAAAGCCTCGTGAAAATTAGTTTATTGATTTGTTTTCCTCCTGGTTGTATAAGAATAAGACAAACCCAGGGAATAGAAGGCAGAGAAAAGGATGATAGCTAGATTTATATAAAAGGTACGAGGAGAAATTGGTGTCACGATGAATGACTTGTGGGGTTTAAGTTTTAATTTGTTTTATTTTCTTAAAAACTATCATGTCTTAAGAACTTACTAAATGCCAGGCTGTGTGCTATTTTTAAAAAATTATCTTATTTACTCATCACACTAACCATATAAAGTAGGTATTATTATTCTGATATTACAGATAAGGTTTATGAGGGGGATTTGTCAGATGACAATTTTTATTTGTTTTCCAGTTTTGTGTTATTTAATAGCATTCCATAAAAACAGGAGAGAGAATGTGTGGGCTCTGGAGCGCTGAAGGATTGGGTTTTCATTTCTCATGACACCATTACTATCTGTGTGACCTTGAATACATTACCTGGCCTCCTTAAAAACTGTTTCCTTCGTATAAATAATGGGAAAATATTAGTGCCTACCCATGGGGTTGTGGTGATGATGTGATTAGATGATGGGTGGAAATTATTGTAACACAGTGTCTGGAAAACAGAAAATGCTTAAAAAATATTAGCTATTATGATCATCCCAATTTTGTAGCATTTAGGAGCCCAGCATAAAAAAGGAAGCCAGTTGTTCTTGGGGAAAGGGAACAAGATGTCCTAGTTTAGCCATGTTGTAAAACTTTAGGAGAAATTTCTATGCTGTACATGTCTTTGTGAAGAAGCTTGTCATGCATGTAATGACTATATTTGTGTTAAAGTAAAATAAGTAGAAAAGCTGATAAAATAGCACATCAAACACATGCAAAATATGACTCAGCATGTAATTTCTGAATATGTAATGAAGCTGTTAACAATTAAGAAGAGATCATAAGTATCGACCTATTTGCAGTCACATTTGAGGAGAAAGAGTCTCCTCTAATTTCTGTGTTTTTCTTTTCCCTGAACTTTTCATAGTGTCATTTTGGTATTAAAGTTGGAAAAGCTTTGGTTCTTCTCTCTCCCCACTTTCTTCCACTGTCCAGGTCATCCAGAATTGCTCTTAATAATCTATTTCCAGAATCTTTGTCCAAACTTGTTTTATAAGAACTCAAGTGATGTGGCTGCCACCCCTCCCTGGGAAGCCAGCTCTCTAGCCGCGTAGCTTGCTCTGTCAGCAAGGATTACCTGACACGGTGCCTTCATTTTCTTTCCTAATACTATGCTATTACTCCCAGTGAACACCGTTCACATTATCCAAAGTAATTCACTTCTTTCCTTGATGTTTGCACCCTTCAGGTATTCGTGGACTGTTATCATGACCCTCCCTTTAATCGTCACTTAGTCAGGTTTTACATATTTAGCTCTTTTCATCTTTCCCCATAAGTCGATTCCCCTAGGCCTGTAATCATTTTGTTGCTCTTCTTTGAACCCGTTCCAGTTTGTCTGCCTCTTTCTGGAAATGAGGCTCCCAGAAATGACTGCATCACTACAAATACATTCTCCACACAGGGCTCTCTGGAGTCACCGAGCTGCTTGGTTAGAGAAACAGTGATGCGTTTGGAGCCCACTTCAAAATGAGATGGTGCATTTAAAGCATACGTTGTCATATTCTACTTTATATTTGCTTGTGGACATGCCTAATCTCCTTGGTGAGAACTCAGGTTTGTTGAGAGAAAAATACATGCACACTGTGTGTTTTTTGACACTGTATATGTCTTCAACCTTGGCTGCACACTGGGATCACCCAATGACCTTTAAGAAATACTGGTCCCTGGCTCCCACCCCAGGCATGCTAAGTTAATTGATGGGATGTGGACTAGCCATCAGAATTTTTTAAAACTCCCCAAGTAATTCTAATGTGCAGCATAGTTTGAGAACCACTGTGAACATTTGGCAAGTGAATTAAAAAAGTGAATGCAATGTTATTTATCTTTCCTCAATTAATATCTCCAAGTATATCCAGGGGTAATTGTCTCCCAGTTTCCTGCTACTATTATTTATCTGTGCTTTGTATTGATACTTCAAGCTTTTCCAGGTCACTACTCATTGAATACATTTTTTTTTNTAATGTGAGTATTCTGTAGCTACAATTGAATGACAGCCCCAACAGGGTAGGAAGTGACGTCACTTTCCTTTCTTTATACAGAAGGTGCAGACCCTCCTATAGCTCTGTCTGAAGTCTCCATCATGGTCTGTGAAGACATCAGGAAAGTCACAGGTCTAGGTCCCAATGAAACATGTCTTCCCTTTCACTGTGACAGTCTTGGCTTCGTGTGATCACTTTAGGTGAGAGGAAGTGACAGTAGGGAATCCTGGAGACAACTTCTCAAACTTCGCGTCACTTTCTCCATAGAAAACAGTGGATGTTTTCTTTCTCACTGCTTTTCATCTGTGAAAATGAATAGTTCTAAATTAATATTTTAAGTTCTTAACCCCAATAGAAAGTGGGAGGAATGACCTGATTATTGCATAATTCATTATTTATTTTATCTTTAGCTCTGCCTCTCTCCTTCCGCTCTTAGCAACCTCCTCAGGACCAGCTCCTCCTCCTGAACTGCTCTATCCAAACGTTTTGGGTCTGACCTACTTACTGAAGAACATGCCCAGAAATTTGATGCTGTAATTACTCCCAGAATTAGCAAACTTGTTCATTCCACACCCCCTTGTAGGAGCTCTTCAAAGTGGAAGGAGTGAGTGGTCTTTCATTAGCCATTAAGCTTTTTTGTTTAAATGAATAAATAATAAATATTTCATGGCCACATCATCAGTAGGTTGATTTGATTTCAAAGTGAATGCAGCTACATGCCTCAAGTGACTGCTTTTAATCAATTAAAATCCCGTCTCCACCTTAACATTTTATTCATTAGTCACTGTTGAACCTTTGTCCTTACTTGTCAAGTATCTGAGAAAACATATACTTTAGCTCACGACATGTACTCATTCCCTCCATCACAGTGATAAGAGTTTCCTCACTCATGGGCAACCTGTCAGAATGGAAACTCTGTATCACGGGCGAGATTGGGAAATGTCACTCAAGTGACATCTGTGTGACTTTGGTCAAGATAAAAATGGAAAGTGGAAATCTGGATGGTTGTAAATGAAGGGATTTTTTTTTTCAAATCTGGGTATTTACATCTTCTAGATTGATAGTCCCTAAATTCTCCAATTCATGATCCAGTAAAAATAAATAAGTAAAAAAAATTGAGGGGCCTTCGTAGGGCTGCTTGGTTTTACTTTCGTCAGTCAAAAAAAGTAACAAACTCTACCTATTTTTGCAAGCCATTTCATGAATTGAAAGACATGTAAACACCAAAAAAGGGAAAGATCATAATCTCAGATTAAACGAGAGTTCTTTTCAAGAAATCCATTCAGACTTGGTGAAAATACACTGCCTATTCTTCTCATTTCCTATCAGACTTGTGTGAACTCTGTGTTCGAGCTTAACAAGTTTTGGGGACATAGCTCTACATTTGTTTAGATGCCCAATATTTCGGCAACAGACCACAGATGCGTATCAGTGGAGGGTTTTTACCTGTGTGTTTCCTTCTTATCTGTATGTTGTCATGGTTGCTTTACATCTCAAGAGTTTTGTCTAATGGGTATGTGCTAGTGTGGGTGGCTTTTAACTTCATGTTGTTTCTCTGGGAGGATAACTTGTGGGCTTAGTGATGGTTACTCATTTTGAAACAAGATCAGCCGTACACTTATATGGAGTAGGCAGTGGCGTATGTGGCATGATTTGTGGGGTGCCGAGAAAGCTTGAAAACAATTCTTCCCCTCAGTTTCCACACAGCCTGAAGTCCAAAACCGAGGTATTTATTTCTGTGGGGCCTCCCAGGGGTCCCTCTTGTCTCCTTTTCTCTATCTACACTCTGCCTTTCAGTCATTTTCATCATTCTAAACGCTCTAAATACAATTAATTTGCTGACAATGTTTTTCAAAATGTATCCAGGATTTTGTGTGTGTGTGTAAGGTGTGGTGATATCAACAGATCAGGAACAATTGCACTGAAAGGTAGTTTGTTACTCGTAGTTCCCAAGAAGAAGGACATGTCATGCTGTGCAGGGCCGCACTGGGGAAGCACCAGGTCAGGGCCAGTCAGCCGGCAGAAGGAGCAAGGGCAAAGCGTGGGCTGGAGCCTTTATTGTGATTTTCATAGGAATGAATGGTGAGGTAGGATAAGCCAGCTAAGCAGGTTTAGGATTGGCTAGTTTGAATAATTGACATGGCTCTGGGCTATCGTGATTCCTAATAGCCTGGTACCTGGCTGTGTGTTGGTTAAGGCACGAGGAATATTGATTTGATGTGTGCAACCTGATAAAGGAGGCAGCTGGGGCTGTGGGCTTTGGGTTGGTTGCCTTGCATAGGAAAGGAATGCTCGGGGAAGACGTTTTGCTTTTTATAGGAATTACCTAGGCCCCTCTGTAGGAGAGGCAGTTTTTCCCTGGTTGGTTTGGCTTCACATGGCAGAGCATCAAGAATATAGAAAATAAGAAAATATAGTTAATATGCAATCTCCCATGTTGGTATCTGCTGCCCAGACCTCCATTTCATGCATATTCATCTTCCAGCTGCCACTTGGCATCATCCTTTAGATGCCTTAGGGCATTTCAGAATTAGCCTACCTAAAATGAAGTGCCAATCTGCCCCCAAACCTGGCCCT
>NW_017731415.1:3526557-3527760 GCF_001890085.2 Hipposideros armiger
CAAACAAAATTAAGTAATTCATATTAGATAAAATTTCAAGAGACAGTTTAGCATATTCATAAATACTATGTCAATTCCGTAGTCGATTTTTAAAAAATTTAATAAACTTTATATTTTTAGAGCCGTTTTAGGTTTACGAAAAAAAAAACAAAAACAGAAAATACAGAGAATTCTCATAGATTTTTTTTTTGCATGTGTTTTATCTGAGATTGAAACTCAAGCATCATACACAGGGTAATGCCTTTTGGATTTTGGCTAATGCTGTAAACAGTGAACATGACATAAGGAATTATTAAACTAGGTGACAAGACTATTAAAGTGCATTGTGCTGGAGTTTTAATTCTAATGATATCAAGAATGGGGTTGATCTGGCATGGTTGGAGTTTATTCTTCTTTACCTGGACTTTCAAATATTTTTACTGTTAGCACAGTCAAAAGGTAGACAGGCAAAATGCAGCTCCCACAAGACCACACTAAACCAGCGTTCTTATCCTGAGAGGACTCTTTTCGTGACAGCCAAGATGCTGAAAGGCAAGTCTCTAGAATGTGGGGCAAAGTAAGAGCCTCACCAAAGGGGCAGCTTGTTGGAACAAGCATTTGACCTTCAGTAACTAGACATTCTTGTCTTTGCCACTGCAGAAATTCTTTACTTGAGCTTTGCAGACGATTGAAAGGCCTGCAGGTATCCCTAAATCACGATCCCTTTGTCTTCTGCATCCTGCTTTTACTAAACATTGACGGCCTGAAAAATCAAAGACAGCAGTATACATATCAATTTTCTCAGCCAGTTATAGGAGAATATTTGAGGTCAGAGGAAGGTCCGGGTTTTGATTAACCCCAGGTAATGAACAGAAGAGACAGAAGCAGGTCCGAAGAGATTCTTACTCAGCTGCCCAGAAAAAACGATTTTTAGAGGTGAAGGCTCCAAGTAATCAAATGTCCAATTACCTTTATTTTATACAAGGGGGATAATATAATATGTGAGAATGACATCTTTATTAAAACTTCCATAGTCAGTAACTTCCCTATGGCTAAAATTCAGTTTTCCTAACATTTTACACCAGTTTGTCAGGTATATATATCAGTATATATATATATATATTTTTTTTTTCATCAAACCACAAAAGATACTAGAATATATGTATATCTCTTGACTTAGAATAATTGTTGAATTCTGCCACCATTATGGTAAAGTATAGGCAA
>NW_017731415.1:3529695-3616538 GCF_001890085.2 Hipposideros armiger
CACAAAAGCAAAGGGAGTTAATTAAACTTTGCTTACTAACACACTGTAAGTAGAAGCTTATATTCAGTGTCTTTTCAAGGGTGGCTCAGGGACTATCCTCATGGGCTGTGAATGCCTCCTAAATGTGCCGATAAATCCCTGGAGTCTCTGGGGGAGGTGTGTGTGGGGGGGAACGGACCAGAAAGCTGCACTTTTAACACGATCCCTAGCTGATTCTTCTGTACACTGGAATTAGGCCTATTTGCAGAATATAGACTAGGATGGGTCAGAAAGTGTTGAGCACTATATGTTCTTCTCATTTTGCTTTGCTAATTATAAATCAAATCAGAAAATGTAGTCTAGAGCTGTAGAAATTCTGGCAGTAAATTTTCATATGCTAACAACTCAGCTTTGAATAGTTACTCACAGAAAGACCCGAAACTCTTTGCCTTGCTCTTATAGTTTTGCTTTTCAACTAGTGTTCATCCCAGACAATGAAGGAAGAACAAGAATCAAAGGACAATAATCTGGATATAATCAGTTCCCTGATGGGAAAATGGAATGGGGTTGAGATCAGATGAACATTGCACTAAAAGTTGTTTAGTGATTGTAGTTTATTATATATATTAGGCTAACCATCCAGTGCTATCATTTGTGTTCAGTCCTTCTTAATCTCTTCCACACTCTTTTATAAAGGTCTGGTTAAAAAAAGTTTCAAGTATTGTTTAAAAAGAGATATCTCAATCAGATGGACCTAACTGAATTTTTTTTCCCCCAAGTTCACGTTCCTAGATTGGTCAGAAAAAGAAAGTGACACTCCTACAGAATCTGCCTGAACAAGGTCTATTCCTGCCTGAGTGTGTCATACATGACACACACACAAAAAAACACAAAGAATGCAGGCGAAATTACAGGGGGTTATTTATTTTCATTTAAGAGACAAAAAAAGGTTCTAAGCAACTCAGATGTACCAATTATAAGAGGCTATATTTATTCATTTCAACCACCCTGCCGTTGATTAAAACAGTTCTGGAATTTCAGTTTTCGAATCTGTTTTCAGAGACCAAGCAACGTTCTTTTGAACATCCTCTGGCATGGCAAATCTTCATAATTGGAGAGTGGCTTTGATTTGGGAGAATAACCTAGATAATGTGTTAATTCATTTGGGCACTTTTATTTTAGCTGATCAAAAATTAAGTTGCAACTCTAAAATAATGAAATTGATTTTCCTGAATCGTTTATAAACAGTCTCTAAAGACAATTCCAAATGCAAAATTCTACTAATATTTCGAGCCTGAGCAGTATAACTGTACATGACAAGGAACTTGCTTTGGTATAGGTGAACTAATCCAGTCTTGGAGTGTAAGGACCTGTGCTAAGTCACAGCTCTGAAACTACTGCCTGCAAACCTTAAGCTTGTTCTAAATTTCCTTTTCTTCATCTTTAAAAATGAAGCTTAAAACAACCTATCCCACCGTGTTACAGTAAAAATTCAATGAGATAATATGTGAGAAAGTGCTTGATAGAATGAAAACACAAGTATGTTGTTATTGATGAGAATATCTATTTCTGAACTGCCTGTTTTGAAGAGCAATTTCATTTGGATGAACAAGATCATTTTTTTTTAAAAGGGGTTCATATTTTTGTGGTCACAATTCAGTTACTTATTAGTAATTATGCTTATTTAAGCAAATATTCTTTAAAGCAAATTTCCAAAAAATTTCGTGTGTCAGGACATTGGTCTCTCCTAGAAGACACTGAAAAATAAGGAAACTATGTTTTCAAATACAGAACCCTCACTCTTCCACATTTTTTAAAATACAAGTAAATTGGAATCATTGATATTTCTCTATTCAAGCCTTTGAGGAGCTGGTGTTTCTAAGAACTGACAAGATATTTAAATAAGAAATATGAGTATTTTTGATGAAAATACTGGCCATATTTATTTCTTGATTTTAAATTTCAAAAATAAGACAAATCATAATGACCTTTATTTCTATTATCATTTGTTTTTGAAAAATGCTTTCCATGTGTGGTAATAGAAGAGTGACATTATTAATAATTATAATCCACAAACATTTCAGGCAATTTTTTTTCCAATACACTTTTTTTATATAAGTGGGATAAAGCAGGATTGATTGATATCATATAGATCTTTGCTTCCTGTTTCTTTTTCTATCATGTTAAAGTTTTCAAATCCAGGGCATGGGAAGGAGGCCACAACAAGAGGTTATTTCTTCCCCAAGTTAAAGGCTTAGCCCTCAATATTTTGGCAGGTTCTTCACGATATTGAAAAGATTTTGACAGTGTTAAATATAATTCTAAAAGCTTTAGCGCATTGTCTTAATTCTTCACTTTTTCATCTTAACATTAAATGTCTGGATAGGTCCTAACTTTGGATGAGAGGTCAAGTGACATAGTTCACCTCTTAACCCCCATCAATAGAGCCTTACTAAAAAGGTTTGTTGGCACTCTGGCAACAAGCCCTATATACTTGATTAAGGTAATGACAAAAAAACAGAGATAGAGTGAGAGAGGAGAATCGGTCCACAGGTGAGGATAATGCCATCGAGTTAACAATACATTTCAAATGCTCACGACCACTCACCTTCTAAAGAGTAATCCTTTATTAAATCTGTTTTTCAGCTTTGGCCATAAAGTGTCTCATATTCAAGCATTTATGTTCCCAGTCTCCCATTTTCCTGTACTTTATTTCACAAGAACCAAAGCAAAGACTCTGTGGAATCCATGCTTATATTCCAAGTCAACATAACCTGTATCCAAAATATTATTACTTATCTTTCAAGGAAGGAAATTATCATTTTGTACCAGACAGTCAGAGAGACATTACTTTTCTCTATACAATCTAAAACCAGGAATAAGAAAATGGAATTTTCATTTTTATAAAAAATCACTTGAAAAATAAGAAAAATGGGCCAAAAAGCCCTGCTGTAGTAAACTTCAAGGCTTAAATTCCAAAATATGTTTTTAGTTTTTCTCCAGATAGAAATTTGCTACACAGTTTACATTAATTTGTGTTTTCTTCTAAATGATTTTTTTTAAAGAGAAGGGAACATATTTTATTTTGTTATTCTTTTTTCTGATGTTTAGTATAGTGCCTTGGCCCAAAGAGACACTCGATAAATGCTTGTCCTTTATTTGAACACACCTACTTGTTAAGCTTTGAGAGGGGACATTTTCTGCCCCCAGTACTCATCTTAACACCTATCGAACAGCATTTCCTATTCACTTTGTGACAGAGATGATTCCTTGGGACTTGGTCTACATTTTTGCTATCTATTAAGAATTGTCTTCATAGCAGCAAGTAAATACTCATTGAGAACTTAGTATATGCCACTGCTATGCTAAGTTCCTCAGGAGTATTATTTTATTAATCCTCATGAACTCTTTGAAATATAAAGCACAATTACTACACCCCCATTATTCAGAAGAGAAAATGAAGCTTTGAATATCATGTTCAAGGTCACTCAGCTAGGCAGTTGCAGAGCCTGAGATTTTCCGTATCCAAACTTCCTTTCAACTAAGCACTGGCAGATATAGGATGTGAAAGCCTAGGATGCTGATAAGGAAATAAAAAAAGCACCAAAGTTGTTAATCTTGACAGTTGTTTAAGACACTCCTAAACCTCCCCCACCCGGTCCGTGAAAACTGAGACCCAACCTTGCCTGGCATTTCCCTGTCCTTCTGGAAGCCCCACCCTGCAGTTTTTGTCCACTGGTGTTTCATCCTGGGCTTCTGCTCACAGGTCTTTGCTCAGCTGACTTCCTGAAGGCGGCAGTGACGGCAGAGATTCACGCATTTAATGCTTCTCTGTGTCGTTAGAGAATTCTGGAACACTTGGTATGCCAGGCCGGGGCGACATTGATCTCTGTGTGGGTCTAGACGTGGACTCTCCGAGTCATTCCCTTCTATATTGTGACTCTCCCTATCAATTTAAATGTCTTTCTTTTTAACCTTAGCTTGACTCTCTTCCCTCTGTAGACCTTTTTCTTCCCTCGTTTTACTCAGCTTGACAATAGCTACTTCTCTGAACACGTTCTCGGTCACGAACATGGAGTTTCTTCCTCCCCACCCTCATGCTGATGGGTAATTGAACCCAGCAGCAGCGTTCCGGCACGGAACAGCTCAGGGGGGGGCTCACGGGGACGTGGTAGCACACAGTATATAGTGCCCACCAGCATCACAGGTTAAGTTACGTACCGCACAGGAAACGTTTTGACTCAGGAACCACAAGTATCTTCGCTGTCCTAGCGGGGTCTCCATTTGCCAGGGCTTCCCCCCCCCTCCCCCGGTATGTCTGAAGTACAAACTCCTACTAGACTGAACCCCTGGAAAGGAACCCAGATTTTCAAACCTGAGTTTTAAATGATTCCATTTGACTGCTTGCGCTGTACGTTTAAAATACAGGCCTTTTGGGAAAAGACACTTCATGAACGTTCATTTACTTCCCTTTTGCAGATTCCAGTGCCTCACTGAGTTGTTCTGCGCTTCACTTTTAGAAAAACAAATGAAGTTGCTTGAGGCATTTTTCTCAAATTGGACTAGTTCTTTTCTTTTCTTTTTTCTCTTTTCTTCCTTTCCCTTCCCTCCCCTCCCCTTCTCCCTGCCTCCCTCCCTTCCTTCCTGTTTATCTTCTTCTCCTGCAGTGTCTCAGCTCTCTTTATTTCTTGTTCTCACTGGCATTCTTCCTGGCATCAAAGGCAATTCTGAATGATTTGAAATTTAGGTTTCCATACTCAGCAATGCCAGATACTGTATTTTTTGCCTATATATGAGGTAGAACAAAAATCTAGAAGTCACCTGTGGAGTAAACACTATCCCATTTAAAACCTGAGCATCAGGTCCTCATCAGTAATGTCTGTTATTGTCACATTGCCCATAGAGGTTCTGATGGGTTTTCTGAATGTCCCCACCCCAGCTCTGGGTGGGGTAATCCCTGCCTGGGAACTGAGGGGAGATACTTGGTAGCCTCAGGGTTATCCTTCCTCTCTTCCATTACCTGGGCAATTCCTCATGCTCCTGCTTCCTCCAACATTTTTACCTGGAAAGGATAAGGTTAAAAAGAACACCACAAAGTAGTTTGATGACATCAAGAATGCTTGGGAGGTGGGCACATGGGTAATTCTCCCTTTATGTTGATGGTGAGAGGGCGGGTTGGGGATTTATGAGCTCACTGCAAGGTTGGGGGCCTCAGGATCTTTCTAGCACAGCTTCCCCTGAGTTACTGCCTGGTAGGGATGCTTCCATTCACTGCAGTGTGACCGCTCTGTGACCTTCACCTTGTCCTATGAGGCCTCTCACCATTCAGTCACCCTTGTGCCAGATATCCAAGTGCTAAGGCATTTGATCTTGGCAAGGCTTTCGAATCAGGTTTTAGGGAACACTCATGATATATGAGATGTGGCCACCAGCACCTCTAGAACTTCGGTCTTGGAGTTTTCACTCTTGTCCTTTTGTGGTCAGTCCTCCAGTGGGCCTGGGTCTTTCCATTTATAACTCCAGTCCCATCATGCCACTGCCTGGATTTGAATCTACAGCTGTTTGCATAGCCTCAAAGATCTTCATGCTCTGGTTCCTGGCTTCCTCTGTGGTCCATTTCCTTCCGCTCTTCTGCATGTTCACTCCACTCCAGCCTCTTGGGCCTTCTCATCAACTCCAAACCAGCAAGGATGTGTCCACATGGCTTTGCGTGTGCCACTAGTCTGCTCTCTCATTTCACTCAGGTCTCTGCTCAAACGGCATCTCCTCGGAAAAGGCTTTCCCCAGCTACCATGTCTAAAATAAGACCCACCTGTCATTCTTTGTCCTCTTACCCCAGCGGCTTTCAAGCTCATATGCCTGGTACACACAATAAGAAATACATTTTGTATCATGACCCCGTAGGATGAAAAGAAATTCATAAAACAATACCTATGTGTACTATGAGAAATGCACTCCATTATCCCTTATTCCCTTCCATTCTGTTCCATTTCATCTCATTCCGTTCTAATTCTTTCAGTGAAAATCATGCTGGCTACCTCCTGTCCAGCTGACTTCACCACCAACTGAATGGTTACAACCTATTGTTGTGTTATAAATACTGCCTTCCCCTGCTTTAGATTTTCATTGCAATTATATTTTGTTAGTCGTCTATCTTTTCTGCTGGAATTTTGTGTCCCTTGAAGGACACAAAAATGCAGGTTTTAATAGGTTTTATCACTGTGTAGCCACAGTACTGAGGAGCATACAATAGGCACTCAGTAAGTGTTTGTTAAATGACTGACTGTGTAAGGTGTTTATGGGGAGAAAACGATGTTTAAATAATTTGGGGAAATCCTGTGTTTTCTAAACTTTCATAATATTCATTAGAATATTCAAAAGTCCAAGATGCTCTCTAAACCTGTTCAGTTTTGTTAACCTCAGGATTCAGGAACTTAACAGTGTCCCTCTGAGCCCTTTCTATAGAACCTATTAATGCATCATGGGACACCAGTGGTACTCAGATCACAATTCAGGAAAAAAAAAAAATCTTGGCAAATACACCAATAATGGATGCTGAGAACAGGCTATTGAGGAGTCCTGGAGCCATCACTTTCTCCACCTAATGGAGGCGTTAACCATTTAGTTACTGGATGGGGGAAGTTCCAGGAATCCTGAGGGAGGGGCTGAGTGGTTTGAGCAGCAGATAAAATGGAAGAGCAGTGGCCATATGCCAACCTGAAGGAGATGTCTACAACTGGGATAGTTGTTCTTGTCAAGACCCCTGAGAATGAAGCCTTAGCATAAAATTACTCTGCTTTATTCCTCTAATCTTTTAGTTAGAGGTCCATAGCTGGGTGTAATGACCTCCAGAGGTGGCCAAGGGACCAAGGCAGGGAGCAGATGACCAACCTCACTTAGCCTTGCTCTTGGTCTAGAGGAGATCAACAGAGAGAAACTCCTTGAGAAGCAGGAGGGAGAGGCAGGGAGTCATTAGGTGCTGCTTTGGCAGCTGTTGTTCATAGACAGGTTTTTAAGAGCTGTTTAGAAGGGTCAAACCTTTGGGTAATGCAAAATTAGCCCCTAAATAAATGTTAACTGCCATTATTATTATTGTTAATAAAGTTTTTTTAAAAATCATTTAAACCACAGCCTAGGAGACTATATGATTTCTGTAAGAGGCACCTACATTTAGTACGTTAATTCTGGAAGTAGCAGCTCAGCTTTTATGATTGTGAATTTTTTACTCTTTCCTAATCCATCCTTGGTCCTATTTTCTTTTCCTCCTCAACGAAGTCAATGAAACAGCAGAATTGTTTGTCCAGGGTTAATCGTTGCCCATTTCTGTGTGTCATGAGGTAGCGGTGCCCTTCCTTCTGTCCCTTCAACTTGAAGGGACATTTATTTTATTGGCTGTGTTTCTGCAATTACATTTTATTATAAAAGCATGAGCAACCAGATTATGCTGAATTCTAGGAGGGACATTTGGGCAGCACTACACCACGGTAGATATTATTTTTGAATCTTTAATCTTTCAGCGCTCTTGTTCAACAGTTCATCAGTTATTAAGAAAGATGAGTACTGCAAATATTCCAAAGTCATAACTTTCCGTCTTTATTCCCATCACCTAATGTGAAATAAGAGGCACAAAGAGTGACAACAATAGACAGGGCACTTCTTCAAAGGTGACAGACTTAATCCTAAATGTGGGGTGCATGTTGTCCTTATGAATGGAAACATTAGCTCGATGGTGACCCTAGTGAAGGGGAGTGTCTGAGGGGGTCTAAGAAACGATGGAAGATTAATGCCTCAAACAAGCCTGAAGAAATGAAAGGATGCACCAGAACAGATGCAAACACTTGGAGCCTTTCTCATTGGGACCATGTCGTGTAAGTCTCTAATGGAAAGAGCCTCAGAGGCATCCAGGAACCACCAGGAATTCCTTCTATCATCAACCTCAAAAACTAACAGCATGTGTGGCATGAGTTAGACTGAGAGCCAGAGTGAAAACGCAGACTTGGCACTGTCTTGCCTCCTCCAGTGATTATCTCTGTGGTTTTTCTCTTGGCTGAGATGGCCCATAAGTTAAAAAGGACAGAGTCCTTCAGACAAAGGCCTGTGTTTCTCCAGCACTTGGTATACCCGGCCTTTGATATGGGACAAATCTGAGTTCATTTTTATTTTGCTATTGTTGGCTGTGCAGCTTTGATAGAGTTGCTTAACCTCTCTGTGCTGGTGTTCCCAGATCCGTAAAACGAGAAAGATGATTTCTCCGTACCAGGCTTGCCGTGGTCATTAAGTCACAAGAAGTCAGTTTCTTGAGGTTGGCACTCTCTGTTCAAACCCCAGTCAAGCTGCTTGTCAACTGTGTGTGCTGTTGGCAGTGTGAAAAAGGCATAATAGCCATTTCTATGTCATGTGGTTGTTGCAAGGATAAAATGTAACAATGCATCAAAAGTTCTTAGCCCTGTAATTTTTTCAGAGTGATCCCTCCAGGAACATTCGCCATTATTTACACAAACAATATTCAGTGCTAGGTTTATAGTAGGTGCTCGCTAAATCTGAATGCCCCCATCTCTAAAATATTCTTGTTCAGGGGCTTACTGGCTTATTGCCTAATAATGAAAACTTTTCTGACTAAGGAAGTTTTTACGAGTGTTAATTTTGCAATTGTTTTTTTCCTTGAAAATTTGTGCAGCTTCTTCTGTGGGAGCCTCATGGGTCACAGTCATGTTGGGATAAGGCACTCTTTGTCTCAGATAGTCTTACACAAAAGGGAGGATGGGCCATGGCTGATTTTTCCAGCAGTTAAAGATAATTGTCACAAAGATTTGGGAGGTGTCACAGGAAGGAACCCAGACTGTGGGATCAGAGGAGAGGGGTTGAAACCCTGTCTAACCAACCTCCTTTTCAGCTGTGTGGCCTTAGGCTAGTGGGTTGTTTATTATTATTATTATCATCATCATCATCATCATCATTATTATTTGTTAACCATCCTGAACGTCCGTTTTTTCATCTGGAGAACTATAATGAAAATAATGCCTGTATGAAAGGCTGATCAAATGAGGTCACTGATGTGAAAAGTGCCTGTGTTTTGCAAGCTGCAAAGCTCCATAAAAAGACATTTGAAGACATGAAAATTAAGGAAAGTTATTTCTATTAACTCAAGTTTCCAGAATGGAGTGGTTTTGGAAATAAAAGGGGAAAGCAACAGCATTGTTTTAATGAGTTGTGGTAGCACAGCACATGTTTTGCTTGTTTGAAAGCTTTCTCTCAATAATGCAGGCAAGGATCAGAAGGAATTCAGATTCAAATTTGGTTACCTCTAAAGCTGCTTCTGTATTTAAACCTTATAATATATTGCATTTTAAAGACAGCTCATGGGCAGGTATCTAAAGCTTAGTGCAATTCCAACATTCCAATTAGGTCATAATATAAAACTTGAGGTACACAGAACCAGACAATGAGGAATGACGTTTGGCGTGGGTTATTCCCTGTTCTATGATTATAGCATGATTATGGAAAAACAGAGCTAAATACACCTCTCTGCTTAACATTTCATTTCTTAGGTGAGGGTATATAGAGTTTGTTGTTAATACGTGGGCTTTGGGAGCACAGTAGACATTTTGATGCTTGCCAAATATTTTCAGGATTCCATCTTCTGGGTACATGGTAAAATCACAATTCCTGTTCCCCTTGCCTTTGCCCACGTGATTCCTTCTGGCCAATGAGATGTGAGCAGAAGAGAAGCCTGTTACTTCTGGGCTACAGTATTTAAATTGCTGCTGTGAGACCCCCACCCCAGGGGACCATTTCTTTCATGTAAAGTGACTGGCAATATTGGAAATGGTGTTTGCTCTGTTAGCTGGGACACTGAGTGACCAAGAATGAGCAGAGCACCCCCTGCTGATGTATGATGCCCTTCAAGTGTAAGGGGATATACATCGCTGTAGTTACAAACACTGGGGTCTGGGGAGTCATAACCTTGCCTACCCTGACACAGACACAGACAAATCCATGTTTTCATCTTACCTTCGCCACATACTGTGTGACCCTGGACATGTTACTTAACCTTCTTAAGCCTCAATTTCCTCATCTGTAGTATCTCATTGGGAGATCATGCTCATGCTAAAATCATAGGAGTGTTGTGAGAATTAAATAAAGCAATGTAGGTAAAGTACTTAAGAGCGAACCTGACATATGACCAGCGTTAAGAAATATATTTATCATTATTACCATTTTCGGAGAATCATGGGATCGTAGTATTTGAATGCAATTTAGATGCCATCTACTCTAACCTGCTTTATTTTCATCACTGACAGAGGATCGTAGTTAAGTTTGTTGACCACTACAACAAGGTTCTTAATACACAGCACATGCCTCCCTCTGAAATGGCATGATACACTTGTGCAAATAGGGTTCCTGGCTTCCAACAGATTCTCAATGGAGTTCACCTTGAACCAATTGTTGAATATTGCTTCTATAAGGTCTCTACGGACTCTAATATTTTATCATTCTAGATGCCTTGCTTAAATCAAGTCATGTCCACGTAAGCCTTCTGGTATCCCTAATTAGAAAAGGAAAAAGACAAAAAAAAAACCAACCACAAAATAACTAACTGGCCTGACCTGCTACACATTGCCCATTCCATTGCGTTTCCTAATGGCCCAGGGTGTAATTTTTCTGGGTGAGGAGGCAGCTCTCCCTTGGAGAGAAGCTGTCTGACTCCTGCTGCGATAGGGCATTGCCTCATGGGCATCTTCCAGGGTGAGCTCTCCTGAGGCAGCCCAGATTACAGAATGCTGGGAAAACTGGGGCAACAGTATCTGGTAATAAACAGGAAGCAGAAACTGAGGCACTCTTAGAAGAAGTAACATTAGGGAGGCATAGACAGTTACGAGGGACTCCCCCGTGGGGAGTTCAGTTCTGGACTGGCATACAACCCAAGGTGGGAGGGCATTATGGAGAGGTGTGCTCAGCAGTGATGTAGGAGCACAGATGCTGAGGAGCCTAGAAGAACGAAGTACTGGTCTACCCACTTCAGGGACATGAGGCTGGAAGAAAAGGAGGTGCAGGGAGCTAGTTAAGATGTGTGATAGATACTTCCCAGAATGAAAACAGGTGAACAAACATAAAGACAGTGCTGTTGTTTGTGAAGGTGGGTGGTGTGGCCTTCAGTTGCTGGACGAAGATTATCTGTACTTGGAGAGAGCTAGGGCTGGGGCAGAGATGAAGACCATCACACACCAGCGTTCTTTTAATTAGGCTTACCACTTTTAATTTCCAAAAGATTTACTAAACATGAATTAGATGCCAAGCACTCTGCTAGTTGGCACTGGATCTAAAGATTATCCCCTGTCCTCAAGGAACTCATATTCTAGTTGGGGAATATAAAAAACAGACAAACCAACAGGAACTCAAGGGTAGATAATGGGACCGAATAATTCTGTGTCCTGACTGGCATCAGATAAGTTTGCCTGATTTGCTTCCTGATAGCAGTGTTCTCTCGTCTCTCCCAGGATAGCTGTTATCATCGTTTTATAAGCATATTTTTGCAAGCTTGGAACTTCCTGTATTTTTCGCCGTTTAAGGCACTCTTTTGGGCCTCTGCTTGTTTATGGGCGCCTGCTCCCATCACGCCCATCCTTTTTGTCTGAATAGTTCCTAAGCTCATTAAAGAAAACTTACAAAATTATTATTTTTCTTTAGATATTCACTATTTTCTTCACTGCCACTTGAAAAATATAAGTGATTATGTTGCCGGAATTTTCTCTTTTTTTAAGAGCCTCTCATTTATCTCCCTTGGGCCTTCTTTCCTTTGGGAGTGTGAACCCAGAAAATTATACTTGTGTTTTCTCTAGGCAATTTAAAATCAGCTCTCCTTAAAGCTAAGGCCCACACTGATTGTCACTCACATATCAACACTCAGTTTGAGAATTTTGATTTCTTCTTGTCCTTGCAGAGTGCTTTATTATTTTTGGAGTTCTATTAATTTTATGACATCTTAAGGAGGCCATTCTACAAAAGAAGAACTGAGACCTAAGATATTGTGTGGGCTTTATTTCTCTATGTAGGGGAGGAACAGACTTTCCTCTACCCTCAAGGTTCCTCTAACCCAGGGGTCGGCAAACTGTGGCTCACGAATCACATGCGGCTCTTTGGGTACGTCGTTCCGTCTCAAAAGTTGGCCAACCCCTGGAAGAGCCAATCCTATCCCTCACGACAATTTAAAAATTATTCGAGAGCCATAAATATGTTTTTACATAATCACCATTATGTGAATAATATCCTTTAAAAATTTGATAAATGAAACTATGATAGTTTTATTTTCATTTTCAGTTTTACTTCAGAGCCACATGTACGTACCCAAAGAGCCGCATGTGGCTTGCTAGCCGCAGTTTGCTGACCCCTGGCAGCATGTCTATCTCAAAAGTTTGCTGACTCCTGCTCTAGCTGGTCTAATAATCAAATAGACATGAGACAGATTAGCAAGAAAAAATAACTAAATTTAATACATCCATGTGTATGGGAACCCTGCAGACACGAGAGAGTCAAAGACCCCACATGGAGGAAAGGTTCAGAGACAGAAAGGGAACATGGTAGGTAAGGCATCCTGAGCTAGGGAAGAGGTAAGGTGCCCTGGGGGTTCAAAGGGTCATTGCAGGATGATAAGAACAGGCATTTAGTAAATTGAAGTTTGCCCTGCCCTATAGATAGGTCAAAAGAGGTTATCCCAGATAATCTCTTATTATGTAAGGGCAAGCCCTCTAATTCGAGTTCTTCTAGGTAGTTAAGTTTCTCTTGAGCCTGTGGCTAAAGTTGCCTTTAGCCACCTGCATACCACAGAGGCGCATCTTGGGGTGACTTGTTCTGAACCCCCACAACTAGCAAGTGTCATGAATTGCTAAAACATAGTCATATACAGCCCCAGGGACCTGCCCCAATTTCTGGTCATCCATTTTTACAAATAGCCACTTCAATTTGACACCACGGAGAATATTGTTTTTGAGAATGCATACATATGCGTTCAGTGGTGCATATGAGAAGAGCAAAGTGAAGGACTTATAGCAATAAGCCTCAGTAGTGTCAACTTTGGTGATAGAAGGAAGACAGACAAGCTGGCAGGGTTCGTAGCAAGAACTATTATTGCTCGAGTAAACAAGCACATCTAAGTAATTAGTAACACATTCTTGTAATTGCCTCCCAAATGGCCGAGGCATTTGGTTTTCTAAAATAGGATTCTGAAAGCTCTGATATATGTGCTCTGTGACATATATTTGCACACATTCTCTTCTTTTCCTGTCTCATCTTTGAACTTCTGTATACAGAAAATTGATTCATTTGCTCTCTGTTTTTCTGTTCTTGATGTTTGATTTGTAGCTTCCTCTCATCTCTTCACTAACCTTGACAGGTCTCCTTTCTCATTTTGAAGCTTTAAATTATCTTTGTCTTGCAGTTTTTTGCTGGTCAGAACTCCATCCTTGTACAAATTTGTCTCTTCAACAAAAGCCCTCATATTTCCTCAGAGATGGGAGGAGTCATATCAGGTCCAGTAAAGAATCATTGGGACATTGTGGACCTTGAGGTTTGAGTGACTTAGAACCTTTCAGGGATCAATTTTTTTGTGGGACGCGCTAAAAGAAGGTTTCTGTTTCTAAGGGGGGAATGCACTTTTTTCACAAAAGTTCAAAAGACTGGGACATCAAATAACTCTTACAAAACAACATTTTGATGAGTTAAGTGTAAATGAATCAGAAACATATGGATTGAATTTCCCTTAAAATACACATGGGTTTAAAAATTAAGGGGAAAAGTGCTTGGCAAAATCCTTTTTGGGTTTGGCCAAGTCTGATTCCTTTGAAAACTAGTTCAAGACATGATGCCAATCTCGAAATGCTTCTGGGTTCACACATCTCTGGTTCAAAGTGCTCTCTTCCTCAGAATTCTCTGTTTCTTCCCCTTTGTTCACTGCTGTTAGGACTGTGACAGTAATTCCAATCAGAATGACATCTAGGAACAGAAAGTTTATGTGACATTCCAGGCAGGAACTGCTAATGACCAGTTCTTTGCAGAGCACACTGAATAGGCACATTATGATTCATTTATGTTCCAGTCATGTTCCTACCAGGCACCTAGATAGCAAAGATGAATCAAGCATGGTCCCTCCAGTCAGAAAACCCATAATCTGTGGGTAGGCCAGACATACACCATGATAGAGGGCAATGAAATGAATGTCATATGAGCTAGAGTCCTGCTGGGCCACAGAATTCACTCCAGATGACCTATCTAGGCTTCCTTTCTTCTTGTTGGCACTTCGATTGCTGCTTTCTAGTTCACATGCTCCTGAATTTAATGATGAGTCCACTTATAGAGACATACAATAGGGTTAAGGGAGAAGGAAAGGAAAAAGCTATAGAAACAGTGGGTAGCCACGGTCACCATAGGGCTAAAAGGACAAGGGGGAAATGGAGTTAACGGAACCCAGGGAGAGTTGGAACCACAAAGAGAAGCCACCATTTGGAACCTGTGGCTATGGCTGGGTGTGGCTCCTGCCAGAGACAGAACATTAGAGTAGGGAGGGGTAGGCAAGACCCACAGAGGAAGCTGAGATACAGTCTGTGGTACTAAATAGGGCAAAGCAAGGCAGAGGGTGGGCCAGGAGGGACTGTGGGGCATAAATGAAGAAACTAAACTGTTGTGCAGCTGGAGAAGAAATCATTTCTGCCTCCGTGACTGAAGATGAGAGTGTAGCTAGAGCTTGAGTCATCTTAATTGCACTGGGAGAGGATTTTGATACGTGAATTTGGAGTGGTGGCGGTAGGAGCGTTTTTAGGGGCAAAAGTATGACATAAAGAGAACGCAAAGCATATGGGGGAAAGATAACTGGTCCATATTTATAAAAGGGCTGGTTTATATAGGAAATTTGAATAATATGCTAAGGAGGTTGTCTTAGTCAGAATTCTCCAGAATAGTGATAAAGAATTGGTTCATGTGATGATGGGGGCTGAGAAGTCCCAAGGTCTTCTGTCTGCCAGCCGGAGCTCCACAAAGCCTGGTGGTATGGTTCAAGCCTGAGCCTGAAGGCCTGAGAGCCAGAGAGCTGATGGTATAAATTCCAGTCAAAGGGCAGGAGACAGATGTCCCAGCTCAACAGCCAGACAGAGAGAGAATCCTCTCTTCCTCTACCGTTTTATTCTGTTCAGGCCCTCAATGATGATGCCCAACCACAATGGGCAAAGCGACCTGCTTTACTCTGGCTATAGATTCAAATTCTAAATTCTAATCGATTGTGTTAACATCGACAGACACGCCTCAAGATAATATTTAGCTGGATATCTGGGCACTTTGTGGCCCAGTCAAGTTGACACAACAAATTAACCGTCACAGAGGTTGAGCTTTATTCACTAGACCAAGTGGAGCCCATGGAGATTTTTGAGCAGGGGTGTAATAAAAATCAAAAGAGTGTTTTAGGAAAGTTAGTCTGGTGGATTTGTGTAAAATGGTTGAGAAAAGGGAGAGTTGTAGGATCAGGTAACCAGAAGGCACTAGAAGGCTTGATTTATATGGCTTGATGTTTGATTTCTCTATTTTGCACAATATTTATTGATTTCCTAATGACAGTCGACGCTGTAGTGGTGTGCCCCCAATTCAGTTCCATCTCTGTTTTTAGTTATATCACAATGGGTGATTGTATCATCAGGGTTTGTAAATATTATTTGCCACTGAGCCAAATAGTGTATCAGGATTTCATCTTTTTCTTATAAAACATTTTGTTTTTCTGAGCGTTTCTAATTGGGTCAATTTTTTACTTGCATAATTTGCTAGCCACAACTTTTAAGTATTTTCAAATGTTCATCAGATCAATTGTTCTTTCAAATTTTCCTTTTTCCTAGAGTCTTCCCTTTCGGCATCCTCAGTCCTCGTTTTCTAGTCTGGACTATTTGTATTTTATGGCTTTAGTGAGAATTTGTGAGAATTCAATCTTGATTCTTCTGCAGTGGATTTTTGCGTTCTCTTTCTTGGATTCATCCTTCCCCCCTTTCCCTTGATTTCATTGCTAGAGCACATTCCTTAATGGGCTTACCAAAAAAAGAGCATGTGAGGTTAATTTTCTGCTTACTTGCATCTATTCATCTCATCTGCATTTGGCTAATAGCTTGATTGGTTTAGAATCCCTCTGAATTTTGAAGGCAGCATTGCTGATGAGAAGTCTGATGTCCTTTTAATCCTTGACCCTCTGTATTAACTCTGATTCTTTTTCCTCTGGCAGCTTCTCAGGTATTCTCTTTTAGTCCTAGTGTCCTGAAATTTCACAATGATGTGCAATGGTGTAGGTGTTTTTCATTCATTGTTCTGGTCATTCAAATTGGTCTTTTTCAATCTAGACATCTGCGTCTCTCAATTCCATAATGTTTCCTTATAATATTCTTGTAATTTCTCCTCTTTGTTTGTTTTCATCCTCTCCTTTTGGAATTCATGTGAAATTGGATAATAGACCACTTTAATTGATCCTTTACATCTCATTTTCTGCCTAGATTTTCATGTATTTTGACTTTTTGGAAATTTCTTTGACTTTATCTGACTTGTTACCTTTCAATTTTTTAATGGAATTTTAAATTTCAATAGTTGTTTCTTTCTAACTGTTCCTTTCTCATAGTATTATCTTCTTGTGTCAGAAAGGAAAAATATCTCGCATATCTCTCTGATAACATTAATTGGAATCCTTTTGAATTTTTTCTTCTTTCTATCTTCTGAGTTATTTGTTTCCTCTAGGTTCCTCCATTCCCCCCACTTTCATTCACAATAGTCCCTCTTTTTTAAGTGGGAGGCTTTTTTTAAGTGTTAGCTGGTTCATTCATTTTTAAGACAAAGGCATTAAAATTGTGCTGTACCCATGGAGTGAAATACTCCTCAGGAAAAAAAGAATAAACTACTGATGCATGGAATGACATCACATCTCAAAAGCATTGTACTAAGTGAAAGAAGTGGGATGCAAAAAAATGCACACCATATAATTCCATTTATAGGAAAATTTTGAAAAGGCAAAATTCTAGCAATAAAAGCAGATGTGTAGTTGCCAGGAGTCAGAGACTGCAGGAAATATTTGACTACAAAGCTATATGAGGGAACTTTTTGGGTGAATGGAAATGTTTGATATCTTGATTGTGGCGGTGTTGATATGACCATACACATCAGTTGAAACTTGTCAAAGTTTACACATAAAATTGGTGAATTTTATTATATGTGATACATCAATAAAGCTGATGTAACAAAAAGTAAACTGGAAATTCTGTGGGAGAGGCTGTTGACTTGAAGTCTTTGAATGGAGCTTACCATGTAGGAAACCACCCATTCTGTTGGAAATATTTTACAAATGGCAGTATATGGAGGTCTTTACAGCGACTGACTATCTTTAGAGCAAGAAATGACTGACTCATATCCTGCGTGTGAACTGGGCACCTTGCCATTCCACTTATAGACTTTCAATGTATTCTACCTGTTTTAATTCTTATCACTTCTCATTGTATCTGTTATCTCCAAGTCCCTGGGTTTTCCATTGAAATTCTCTACAATAAGCCACTTAAAAGAAACCTAATTTGGATCTTGAGATTTATATTTAAATGTTTTTGTCATAGAGATTTCCCATGAGGACACAAAAGGAGAAAGATGAAAACTGAAGAAACTGTATCTATGCATCCATCTCTTTATGGAGAATTTCCGTAAGTTGTGACGTTGAGGCTTGAGATACTTGTTTCGTTCTCAGGGAATGCGGAGACCTCTGCTGATGTGTAAGATCCATGGGCTTCATGAAACGGGCCCTGGCGATATCTAAGCAAACACTGGCCTATGGCAGAGGTTTTCTCTCCCCCTCCGCCCCCCTCCCTGTGCTATTATTTAAAAACTTATATTTGTCAAAATTTAAAAAATATTTCAAAAAAAAATGACAAAAAGTAATACAGCAGACACCTATGTGTTACTTGCCTAATTTTAAATGATATCATTTTACCCTGTTTTCTTTAGAATTTTTGTAAGAAACAAAGATATTTTATACATTGCTAAACTTCTCTCTCGCTCATTAATCCCTTTGCCTCATTTTCTCATTCCCCTTCCCAAAATAAACATCCTCTTAATGCAGATGTGACATTTACTTACCTGTTTTGATATTTTATAATGAAAAAAGCTCAAAAAAGAGAGATGGATATATGATTATATAAATACATTTACATACTGTTTATAGAATATTCAATATTTAATATATAAAATTAAATATATTTATCCATCTTTTTTTGGGTTTCAAAAACTTCCATGATGATCCACAGACTGTGTAACCTTTCATCACTTGATTGTTTTCCATTCAACTTTGTTTTTAAGTTTTATCCATATTGATAGGTAGAACTATTTTATTCATCTTAATAGCTGTAAAAAATGTTATGGAAAGAATAAACCAGAGTTTATGTATCCATTCCCCCTCAGAGGACCTTTGGGTAGTTTACACGTTTTTGTGATTGCACGTGATGCTTCAGTGAAACTTCTTGCACATGTTTTCAGGGGCACACGTGTTGGGGTTTTTCTTCATATACCAGGGCACTTTAAATCAGCTGGAGTGTTTGTACAACACAGATTTCTGGGCTCTGCCCCTAGAGTTCTTGATTTAAGAAACTGAATCTTTAGCAAATTCCCAGGCAGTGCTAGTGTGGGTGTAGGGACCAAATTTTGAGAACCATTACTTTAGGGTTGGTATCTACAGGTGAAATATTTGTCCATTGGATAGGTATATAGTTTCCATTTTGCTAGGGATTTTCAAACTGCTAGGGATTTCTAAACATACGGGGTGTTTGCACCAATGCATACTTCCACTATCAGCATATGCACCCCTTTTTCTCACTATTTTGCTGAAAACTGGT
The DNA here is from genome assembly GCF_001890085.2 of Hipposideros armiger. Classification (NCBI taxonomy): domain Eukaryota; kingdom Metazoa; phylum Chordata; class Mammalia; order Chiroptera; family Hipposideridae; genus Hipposideros; species Hipposideros armiger. Next base: position 3,548,559 of record NW_017731415.1, read on the forward strand.
GTTAGTAAGTCTTTCATATTATTTTCAATCCAAATATCTCTTGTTGTTTTATTTTATGTTTTCTGATTGTGAAGTTGAGCATAATATTTTATATTTAATGTCCATTGTTTTTTCTTTTCTGTGAATTCTGTACCCTTTGCCTCTTTCCCCACCAATTAGGTCAACTGGTTTGTTTTATTCCTTTATTTTGTTGTTTTGTAGAATTTCTTCATATAATCTGGACACTAATCCTTAATGTGATAATGGGTTGCAAGTTTCTCCTTTTAATTTCCTAGTCTGTGATTTTATTCATTTTGTTTATGTTATTTTTGATAGAGGTTTGAAATATTAATGAAATTAATGTCAATATTTTCCTTTGTAATTTGTGCTTTTACAATATTTTGTTTAAGAATTCTTCCCCTGCTCTCATGTCATAAAGACATATCATATATTTATAAACTTAAATTTTTCTACTTTCACTTTTTTACATTTAGTTTTTAATTTATTTGGAATTATGTGTATTGTATAAGGTAAGAAGCTCATTGTTTTTCCATATGGGGAATCAGTCATAACCAAGTTTCCATTCATTTTTGCATCTGTTTCCAGACTACTCTGTTCATTGTATAATCATTTTTCTATTTCAGAAGCTATACTATACTTTTTTTAATTACTTGAAATTTGAAATTTCTAGAAAATTTTTGTATCTGATAAGGCAATTCCTATATTATTCCTCTTTTTCAGACTACTTTTATCTCTTCTTTGTCCTTTGACACAGTTCAACTTGCCAAGTTGGGTAAAAAATTGGGTTTACATTTTTCAGTTGGCTCTGTCATTTTACTCAGTGTTTAAGTTTTTCTCTGTGTGCTGTGCTTGAATATAAAAACAGGAGAAAAATATGTTAATCACAAAAGTAATAAGATTATTAGACTAAACATAAAACCTTGTTGAAGCCTTTTCATTGAGGATGAAGAGGGATGTGTAATAAATATTTGACTCCTCTGATAGAAGGAAACACACACATTTATGGTGGAAAATTGTATATTCTAATACCAAACACTGGGTTGGCCAGTTAGCTCGGTTGGTTAGAGCATGGTGCTGATAACACCAATGTTGCTGATTCGATCCCTGCATGGGCCACTGTAAGCTTCATCCTCCTGAAATTATACATATATATATATATATATATATATATATATATATACCAAACACTGTCAGAAAATAACATAGAGCATTTCATAGGGAATATAGAAAAACAAAAATAATAATTTGTTAAGTGCAGAATTTCACTTCTAATGGTGGCAGTTAATCACATTTTAATGTAATAAAAGTTAATAGTTAATGTCATTATTTGACCCCTTCCCATGGTCTAACTTGATTCAGAAATAGAAATGAGAATACCTACATCTTTAGGTAGATTCATTTTATTTTTTTCTCTATCTCTGCAATTGACAATCCAAGGCTCACAGATCTAATCCACACTGCCACCTGTTTTTGTAAATAAACTTTTATTGGAACACAGCCATACTCACTTGTGTACATATTTTCTATGGAGGCTTTCCTGCTACCAATGGCAGATTTGAGCAGTCATGGTTAAGACCATAGGGCCTGCAGAACTGAAAATATTTACTCTCTGGCCCTTTTCTAAAAAAGTTTCCCATCCCCTGCTCTAAATGATCATTCCTTAAATTATTAACTTTATATTTACCCTAGATATATTTAAAATCCCCCCTCCTTTTTTTTTAATTTTAATTTTTATTTTTTATCTCAGACTATAAGCCAAATACGTTGCAGTCACAGTGGTCGAGGTGAGGCAATTTGCCAAAATGATTCCTTAATGTCTTCATTCAGGAGAGAATGGACTCCCAACCCCGCATGCTCTTCCTACCCAGGAATTTCATCACCCAAAGTAAAAACAACGTAAGAGCACAAAGATAATTCTGCATTCTTTATTATGGAGCTTGTCTGTTTGCCTTGGCAATGTCCTCCTCCCCCTTGCTCTGCCTGGAGGGTGGTTCAGCCCCTAACTGCCCATCCCCCTCTTAGTCACCGAGCCTTGGCCGAGCTTCCTGGACTCTCGGTGAGCAGTTCATGGGAATCCTGAGATGGCAACGTTCTTCTCATCTGGGCTCAAGTCCTGGTCAGTCCCGTAATTTTTGCAACTTCTTTTCCCCATAGACCCAGTGCCGAATTCCTCTCAGCTCCCTGATGTTGTCATTTTGTTAGATTTTTTTTTTCTTAAGTACTCACTCACTGAACTGTTACCACTCCAAACTGGCAATATGTTCCAGTGGAAAAGGCACAGAATTTAGAGCCAGGAGTCCTGTTTTTGAGTTCCTAACCTTGATTCTTACCAGATGAATGACCTTGGGCAGGTTGCTTCCACTCTGAGACTCAGTTTCCTCATCTGGAAAATGAGGATGCTGCAAACGCTTGTCAACCTACCCTGTTAGGATGATTGTGAGAAACAAATGAGATAGGTGAACATAATGAGTAAACTACAAAATAAAACACACATGCTCAGTATTGTAATCAGTTCTCAAAGGCTCTGTCAGTGATTTTTCCTAATCTCTAAAGGCTTTTCTTTTGTGTTTTGGGACCAGCCCATTCATTCTCCTTTGCAGCCTCCTTGCCAGTGGGCTTTGCCATTGCATGCACATCAGTTTTCTCTGGAAAGGAGTGTTCTGCTCCTCCAGGTGCGCAGCCGCCCTCTACAAATGATTGTTCTATTGGGTTGTCGGAAAAGTCATGATGTATTTTTTTCTCTGTTTTTCGTTGCAAAAATGCATCATGACTTTTCTGGCAACCCAATAGAACCTGAGTATCTCAAAGCTGATCTGTGGTCTTTGACAGTTTGAGGGTGGGGGTCAGGGAAAGAATGTTCCTCTTGCCCTTCCCTGATTCCGTGTTATGGCCCCAGACACCAAAAGAGTCCTGATTCTGCCGAATCTTACATACTTTTCAGCGAACACCACTCTAATTGTTTGCCCAACTCCTGCATGCCCTCAAAACCAAAGTGTAGAGGCAGAAGTGAGCGTGGGGAGGCAAGTGTGCTGAAATACTGCCCACTATCCTCATCTCTGTGCTACCTCTTCTTAGAACCCAAATTTGTGCCCCAAAGTTCTCCCTTTGTGAGACTCTCTTTCCGACCTCTTGATCTTACCTCTTTTCCAGATCCTCCTACCGTCTAGGAGGGAGAAGTGGTCATTGGATTCATCGCATGTCAGGACATGGATAGGGTCACTTAAGAGTGGGTAGGGCCATCTTTATTAAAAGATATCATCATGGGTAAGGCCTCTTATTCTTTATTTTTCTTCTTTGTACATGTCCTATCATGCATGTGTTTTCTTCCATCTCTGGTAAGATGAAGCCAGTCCACGAGTGGTCAGATTGCAAGATTTGGATTGAGCTTAGGGGTGATAGAGACCGTCGGTGGCTGTTAGGGAAACCTAGCTGTCTATACCCAGCCTTACTAAAACACTGCATTGATGTTGGAGTAAACTTAAAATTAGAAAAACGAAGCTCATTTGTTGTTTGCTAATGTTCCTTCTGTGGATATTTCCCCTCTCATAGAAGGTGGGTAACTAAGATATCTTTATACTATCAATAGCTCACATGATTTACATCTGCGCATTCACACAAACTCCCAAAGTGGTCACTGGCCCTCTGTTGCTGCAAATGGCTATTCTCTGCATCCTGGGTTAAGTTCAACTGGGACACTGTGTTACAGACTGTAATCTAAATTTTCTTCAGTTTTGAACTAACTGCTTTTTACAGAAAGGAAAAATGAGGATTACAAAAAAAAACATGACCATGATATCTTTGCCAGATAAAACATAATTTGCTTTATTTTTCCCCTTTGCACCATTAAGAGATTTATCGTCTCCTATTTATTTTCAGCACTTTTCTTCATTTCTGGGAAGTCTGACCTGCCTAAATCATTATTGCATCTGAGCAGAGTTTTGCAGACAGATTTCCAGTAATGGGCTCAAATAATGGGCTCTATTTGGCATTTCAATGGCCCTTTAATGGCACAGAGAAGGCGATGCCTCTTACATGTTTCCTGAGAAGCAAACATGAGTGGCCCCAGGGGCCTAGTAGCATAATCTGAAGCAGCCCCCACAAATTTTAAAATTCTTAATAGTTACATACTATGGAAAAACCACAATATAGTTGTGTTTCCTTATGTAGAAAATGTCTTAATGTTTTACTTGACATTCCAGGCAGGTGTACATTCTTATCCTGCCATGCTTGTGCTGGTTATTGTTTACTGTTAGTGGGTAGATGTAGATGCACCCCCAGATTGAAATTTGGAGCCAGGGAAACTGGATTTGAATCTTGATTGTGCCACTTTAGACACCAAAACCTGCGCAAGTCACTTATTCTCTGGAAATATAGATCCTCTTGTAAAAAAAACCGGGCTCTTGTGATGTTTGAATCTATAATTCAGGGATTCCTTTTTGTTGAGTAATTGTTCTGTGTTAAGAGGGAAGGACTGATTAAAACCAATGAGGAAGTCTCAATCCTACACCATTTTGAAGGTGATTCAGACAGAGTATTTTCATAAAATTTCACCACCCTTATTTTGCAATCATTCCACTTTATCATATTCGTTCCTCAGGGATGTTTATAGTGTTTTTCCTCATAGGAGTGCCAATGTTAGAAACAAAAATTCTCATTGGAAACATTGAGACGGCGGCCAGCCCCAGGCTCCCAGACTCACCACTACTGAACCTAAATTCAACAAATACTTACCAAGAAACTCTTTCGTGTCCATCACTTGCCAGGTACATTGTAAACCTATGGTCCATACTTTCAAGGACTTGAAGTCATATTGGAGGAAGCCCAAAAGCAGTTAAAAGAATTCATCAGTAATAGTATAAGAATATGTAAGAATATAATATATAAGAATATAAGAATAAGATGCATGAAATAACATACTTAGGCCTATGAAATAACATAGTTGGCATGCTTCTTCTAACTCTCAAAAAAAAAAACCCTTAAAAGATAAAAACAATTATTTCTGTTTTACTGATAGGGAAACCAAGTCCCTAGCTCAGACTTTATCATCAAGTGCCCCAAAGAAGTCGATGTAACCGCATCCTATGTTGTCCACCATGTCCTACTGCCCTGAGTTATTCTGTGTGAATGGACTTTTCCTACACTGATTCTCGACTTAGAATACTTTGGGTCAAATGGAAGGAAGAGTGATAACTTCCCAGTTTCCAGAAGCAAAGCTGATATGAGATTTATTCAGTACTTGCTGCTTTGGTCAAAGAAGCTCACTGCTATAAAAAAAAAATTTCAGCACCATGGCTTGTAGTTGCCTTTTCACCCCACCCTACTTCTAGCATTAGTGTGTCTGATACACAGCCTGACATACAGAAACGATTAATGCTCACTAGTTTGCACTTGCCACTTTACCTTCCCCAGACTCCTTTGCAGTTAGGTCAGTCATGCAGCTGACTATTTAGGCTAAAGAAATGGCTGAGATGGCTTAAAATCCGAAGTGCCTTTACCCATCCTCCCTTTCTCCTGGGTGTTAGCCTGATTATGCCAGAATGCCCCCCTGGAACCACAAGATGGCAGAGCCACAAGATGGAAAATGCCTGGGGCTCTGAGTCACTGCTCAGAGGAGAACTTCCAGGAGAGTCATCTCAACAGGTACATCCATATTAAACTTTATATAAGCGAAAACTAAACTTTTATTGTTTTTTGGGGTTGTTTATTATAGCAGCTAACTTATCTAACCAATACAACAGGTACTGAATAAATATTTGCTATGTGAGAGATATTCATGGGCTTCACATTAAAACCAATTGAGAAATTTAAAAAACTCCTGATGCCCAGGTTACAGACTAGTTTAATCAGAATATGTACAGGGTGGTATCCAGGTATTAGTTATTTTTGTTTGTTTGTTTGTTTGTTTGTTTTTAACTTCCTGAGTGATTCCATTGCATAACCCAGTATGAGAACCAATGTGCTTTTATCAGTGCTATTCTAAAAAGTGTGGTCCGTGGAACTTATTAGAAAATACAAATTCTTATATCTCCAGATCCATGGGCTCAGGTTCTCTTGGAATTTGTTTTAGCAGGCTCTCTTTGGGATTCTTAAGTGTATTAACACTTGAGAAGGACTGTGCTAGAACACTCTACTCTACGGATTCTCAAAGCATGGTCCTCTGACTATAATCAGAGTTAGCTGGAAATGCTTCCTCAAGGCAGATTTCTGGGCCCAACCTCAGGCTCTATATCCTCGGAGGTGACCCCAAATCTCAGAAAGTGACTGGAACACAAATACCTGAAATACTCAGGTACTTAGGCAAGCAGGCCTCTAGTCACTCTGTTAGAATTTAGAAGTTTCAGACCCTGGGAGGAGCCACAAGAAGATGGAAATGTAGTAAGGTAGCTGGAAGGTTGGAAGCTGGAGTCAGGTGGACCTTAATTCATACCCTTGCTCTATCTCTTTATCAACTGTGTGGTCTTGGACAAATTACTTGATCCGTTGGAGCCTCTACTTCCTGCTTCCTGCGATGGTTATAATACACACGCATACGTCCTTTATAAGGTGGTTGTGAAGAGTAAACAAGACACTGTCTTTAAAAGACTTAGCAGAGTCCCCGGTGCAGGATGAATAAACAATAATCACTTCTCTGCTCTCTGAGAGTTGAAGTGCTTGGATGGGTAAAAATGGAAGGCAGCAGTACAGAGAACATATGCCTGGGATACTGGGGAGGTTATAGAAACAATGACCAAGGCAGAGGCTTGATGTTCCATAACTGGTAGAACGATAACCCATCAAAGAGGCAGAAATTCAGTGACCCTACACAGGGACCCAACCAGGGGAAGGGTAGCAGCTAGAGTAACTCGTTGCTGCCCCATGTCAGCATCACTGGGGCCATGGAGGCATTCTTCTTCAGGGAAGCGTTAAGTATTAGTGAGCCATCGTGGAAAGTGCATAGTGTTTGGGCCTAGGTTTAAAGCCAACCCCTATATTTTACTAGCTATGCGACAGGTTCCAGTTACTAAACTTGTAGAAAAAGGGAGAGAATGGAGGAAATGAAAATACTTGTCTTTCAGAGCTGGAATGAAAGTGGAGACGGGCCTAGAAAGTACCTGGTACATTGCGGAAACTCTCCAAGTTGCGGTTACCTTTGAGCTGGGGTGAAGCTGGGCCTCCACAAGGTACCTAGTCACTCGAGCCATGGAGAGAAAAGAGATACAGAAGCCTGAGGGGTAAGAAGGGTTGGCTTTACTACTTAGGAGTAACTAAAAATTAGACATTATTTTTTCACTTTCCAGTGACTTCCAGGGTTCTCAGTACATGTGGCAAACATTGCCAATTACTATGTACGTCTTTGTGCAAACAGCTTGGATTCCACACCATGATAAGGGCTATGTGCAGTCCTAATGATGCTTCCCTGTGCTTTCCACTGTATATATAGCTTCACAAGTAATTCTTCTTCCGAACTGCCTCCGAAGTTCAGTTTCCAAGATATCCTATTAAGGGCACTCTGCTAAAGAGCACTTTTCTTTTCCTTCCACCTCTCCCCCTCATCTGACACAAGGGCTTAACAAATTAATCCGTTAGACCTTAATACCTTCTCCTTCTAAGGCCTGGTTTAAGTCAGTGCTCTTTGATTAGCACTATCTTTTCCAGTACTGTCCTGAACTATTTTGCATCTCAGTTCTGCTGGCATTTGTTCCTTAGAGGGAGATGAAAAGATTAAAGGAAAAAAAAAAAAAGAAAGAAAGAAACTTGTTAAAGTGTGCAAAATCACATCATCTAGTGATAACTGGGCAAATATAAATGACCAATTTCCCACACAAGCAATTTATTTAAGAAAAGAAATACATATGTATGTATATAAATACCACTGCTGGTGGCTGCTAAAGAAAACGGTTTATTTCAGCAATAGGTTCTGGAAACGTGGTAGTTTCACAGAATTATTGATGCAATAAACCCCAGCGGTTTGTTACAGCCTCAAATGCCCACTGTTTACTTCAAACTGTTAATCAATACACCAGCCATTTCTTGCTGGAAATTTATGGCATTTTGAGGATTATCACTAATGTTTTTTCTTACAATTTCTTTCTTGCTTGCTTTCTTCTTTTTCTGGCTACATTTAGCAGAGGGGTAGGAATCTGTAACTGATTAGATATGCTCTCACATGCAAAGCTTCACTGGGGTTTAATAGGCAAGAGAAGATTTACTTATAGAAAACATTTCTTTAAATCAACCACCAGCCAGAAAAGTATTAGCCTTCTTATAGTGAAGGAGGAAAAGGTAAATACGAGTGTCTTGTATGGTAGCTTTCCTGCATACGTGTGTTTTCTTCCTGGGTATCTTGTTTGTAAATGCCACTGAGAATGGTAAATGGATGATGATAAAACCAGCCTTCCATGAATCTCTGATTCCCTATAGGGCAATTTGAAGGCATGTCATTTCTAGGAAGTATTCCCCAAAGACACGATCCTCTGAACTGTGGAAGTTTTTCTTGTTTTGATGTCTGCATTTTTTAATATGTGACTATCTGGCTCTGTGTGTCTTTCCATCCACTTTGCCATGGTCTCTATTAGAATAACATGGAGTTGATGCTAGCTTGGGGTCATGATCACTATTAAACTGCAAATCAACAGGACAAGAAAAAAAGGCTTTGCAGCCACTGCTTTCCAGAGAGGGGTGACTGGGGCTGAAACTTTGTGTCAGGGGATAGCGTGTGTGAGGAAATTTCCCCTTGAAGAAAGCTTTGGTTCGTGCACATGGGCTGCCGTGGCCCTCTTTGCATCCAGTGGGTAATTAAGTGCATACTATTCTAGTTGGAGTTTAGGCCTTCCCTCCTCTGCCCCTTTATTTCTAAGCTTAATTCATGACCACTTAGGGGAAAGAAGTGCTATAGAACAATTCATTTCTTGACATATTGGTAACTGAAGTTCTACCTCTTCGAATAATAGTTACACCAGGCAGATGCTAGAAACGGCCCACCTGATAGTTCTTAGTATTAATGGTCTCTACATCTAGGATGTAGAGCTACTGTAGTTTCTTTAAAAAAAAAATAAAAAGAATTCCAAGAACAACTCTATCATGCATTTGTGCACCCTAAAATTAAAACTGAAGTTAGCAAAAATGATAGGGTTTTTTTTGTTTCCTAAATCAACCTCTACATGGACTTTTTCTTCTTTATTCTTCAGAGTTCAATGACCCTGGAATAACTGTGCTTAAGTTATTTTAGAATAGAAATGTTCATTGTTCATAGTTGGCCATTTAGCTCAAGACATTAAATAAATATTTTTAATAATAAATTAATGAAGAGTGTCTTAAGAATTTAATTGCTGCTAAGACATTTTATTTTTCTGGCTTTTAAATTTGGAATTAGTGTTGCGAATAGGAGATAAGGTTAATAATAAAGAGCCAGGCATGAAAGAAATCCACATAAACATGAAATATAATTCTTATAGAAGTAGAGCCTATCCACGGCTAGGAGGGCAAAAAAAGAGTGCGGTAGAGGGAAGTGAAAATCAGTATCTAATATTATCAGTTTAGAGCCTTGATGTCAACAACTATATTTTGAAGCAAACGCCTCTGTGTGTTTCCCAGGGGATTGAATAATTGATCCAAGCTCAGAGGCCTAAAAAAAAGAGCGGATTGTCAAGGAGATAGTAATGATTCTCAAAGTTGAGGTTCTTCATGTTACCAGAGTGTGCTTCCTCAAAGTACAAACATTTTGCCATCTTTTCACATGCTCTGTCTCAGTTTCTCCATCTGTAAAAAAGGTGGTATTTGCCATTGCATCAAATCTTTGGGGGTGATGAGTACATTAATTCCATAGCCACACCTATTATATGATATTAGTTTCAAGAATTAATTAGGAACTTCCTAGTATTTACATCATTCAGTTCTAAGCCCCAAGACTAAGTTTTAAGTTTTACCTCCATCGCCTTACCCTATCATCATCTTTCTCTCATTTTCTACCTGGCACACATTTTCTTACAGTTGTGGCATAACCCTTAACTATCTCTTAGAGTATCATATATGATATATAGCATCTCCTTTATCTCTGTCTGTTTTTTTAATTGGTTAACCTAAAGCCTATATTTATTGCACTTATTTTTTTGGAGTCTGATAATCTGAGATAAACTTAGGTACATCATCTTTTAATCAACCAGAGGTATGATTAGAGTTGGCTGAGATCTTCAGCATTTCAAAAGTTTCAAATACATTTGAATAACTCTGCCAAAAAATGTGTTGTTAATTATCTATTCTGAGCATGTGAGGTTTACTTTCTTATGTAAATTTTGACAATAAGCAGACATAGAAAGTAGATGTGTACATTGAAAGGCTTTTATTTAAAAGTCTATTTTGATCATTGTCCATTAATAGTTAATAATAAGAGAATTGGACAACGTAGGTAAAGGTTTAGAAAAAAAATTTTTAATCTTTCCTTAATCACAGCTACTACTGACTTGAGATGTTTGCTTATGCTGCAGCTGCTATATTTTTAAAATTCTTTTATTTTTACCTTAATTTATTTTTAATATCTAATCCCGTCTTCCTACTTACTTAGCTTCAATCAAGGATTTTTTTTTGTTTCTTGAGCTAGTCTCCCAAACAGGAAAAATCCTTCAATTTGGTTAGCAAAAAATTAAAACAATGAACTGAAATTAAACATCCACTCTCAGTTTAATTCCATTATCTTACTTACTTATAGGTTTAGTATATTTTCGGTCCCATATGGAATTCTTATCAGTAAGATTATTTTTCCCTTTCTCCACGGTCTGTGCTCTCATTTGTCCTGTGTATGTGAATGTATTGTTGTGTCCTCTGCATCAATAGTATTTTATTTTCTTTGCTTATGTTTCCTTCTAGCACCCTTCATTTTATCCCTCATAGTACATAAATCAACTTTTTTACTTGAAACTTCTTATCACGACACTGCTAATGTTTTTTATTTCTACTGCTACTTGTGGCATGTATAATTTGACGGCTTGACATTTTTCCTCCTATCTCAAGTGGATTACACATATAAATGAAAGCCTGGATTTGAGTTTTCATTTTTCATTAGAATACACATAAGCTTTGTAAAAATTCTAGTGTGCTTTTCAGGACTGTTAGAAATGAGCTTCTTTCAGCCTAAATTAATTTTCCATTGACTTCTTGTTTCAGACTGATTTTGCTTTTAATAAAAGCATCAAATGAAACAAGAAATATAAACCAACTCTTTAGGGGAAAACAATAGAATTATAAAAATGCAGTCATCAAGATGTCAGTTATATATGTTTGGGGAGATTGGGAACAAGAAGCAATAATTCCCCTTCTCCTGTAAAAAAAGCTCAGTTTTACCCTCCCAATCTTATTATATGAGAAAAGATTTTTAATTGAGTTTTAACAGGAAGCTACTGGAAAATTGAGCATTCAAAACTCTAATTGAAATGCTCAGCACTAGATTTATGGGTCCTTTCTTCCAAATTCATAAATTCAATTTTGAATAATTTGATTGCTAGTGTTGGAAATCAAACACTGTTGATTTCAGAATGCCACTGTTGAGTGCAGAAAAATTGAAGCCCTACTGTGGAGATCTAATTGTCCATCTTTTTCATGCTGATTACATGAAATCACAAGGCCATTTATAGAATCATGGAAACATAAAGAATAGATGACAGTGTTACAAATGGTACACAGAAATATAGTCTTATATTCCCCTGAATGCTTTGAGGAATATTCACTCAATTTTATAAACTGGTACATGATAACTTGTTTTAATATCTTTATGAGATTGAGAAAAATGATGAACTAAAAAGCAACATTTAATCAAAGCTACTCAAATATTCATCTCAATTAGGCTGCTTATCCAATTGGGGCTCATTCCAAGTCTTTAAAAACAATTTATGATAGAAGCTATGAGTACCTTAATATACATTAATCCCAAAACCTACTCCTCTTGCAGTCTTCTATATTTTAGCAAATGTCACCTCGGGCCTTCTGGTAGCTCTTGCCAAAAATCTTGATGTAATCCTGGACTCCACTCTTCCTCTTAGACTCCCTATTCAATCTATCAGTGAATCCTTTTTTCTGTATCATCAAACTATATCTGGAATCTCCCCATATTTCACAATGGTTTTAATCCAAGCCATTATTATCTTTCCCTTAGATATCTGCAATAGCTTTTTTACTGCAAAAGCAAAGGTTTAACCTGATGCTAAGAGTACCCTCTGGCTATTTAGGGCTCCTCATGTGGATAGACAAACTAATAAATAAGGAGCTACCACATTGGCAAGGGGATTGATGCTAGGTACTCTGAGGGGCTAAAATTGCTGCTATTCATTTGGGGCAGGAAGAAGTATGTTTAGAATCAGGGAATTCAATGGTTTGTCTTTATCCAGGGTCAGCAGTAACCATGAATGGACAATTGCAACATATATAAATCAACTGCTGGCACAAGGAATTATTGGGCCCCCATTAAATGCAACATTAAATTCAAGATATGTAGGCCAAAAAATGAATATCATACAGGTAAAAAAGTCAGATAGTAGCTAAGGAAAAGATATGATTAGTTATATTAAGAATAAAATTTTATTTGAATAGAAACAACCAAACAACAACAACAGCAACAAAAATTAGACAAGTACAGTAAGTTATCAGTGAAAAATATAATCTTAGGAGAATCATGAAATAGTCCCATCTCAGCTATGTAAACAGGGAGCATCTTAAAGCTATTTGTGAAACTCAAAGAACGCAATCCCTCTGGCTTCTGGGATTAGCCTTCCTTTTGACAATTTCTGAACCCCATTCTGATGGTCCAGTTTTCCAGAGCTACTCCTTGTAACAATGATTTTAGCCTAGGTTGTCCAAAAAGCAGCACCTAAAGAAAGATTTGTATACAATTAGTTTCTTTTAGGAAATAATCTTCTGGAATGGACTTAGGGAATGGGTTCAATAAAGTAGGGAAAGAAGGAAGGAAGGAAGAAAGAAGGAAGGAAGGAAGGAAGGAAGGAAGGAAGGAAGGAAGAAAGGAAGGAAGGAAGGAAGGGAAAAAAGGAAGGAAGGCAGGCCGATCTCAGAGTGTCCCGCTAGGCTGATCACCACTAAGGGTACCTAGGCCTTGGTCTCATAAGGGATCTTCTGAGGAGCAGTGGAATGCCCTGAAGCATCATGTTTCATAAGGACTAATAGGTTTTAAAAGTGACTCCTGTTTTGGAGAGAAAATCTAGTGATCAATATGAAGAGATAAAGATTGAATAACAGTATTCTTAGGTGGACTTGCAATAATCTGAAAGACAGATTGATGTCAGTCTTAAAGAAGGTAATCAGTGGCAGACCTTAAGACTTTGTAGTATCAAAATGTGATTTAACTACGTTTGAAATTATAATATGTATATTTATCCAAATTGGTTGATAAATATTCTGGAAGACTGATTCAAGAATGAAGATCAAGAAAGTCTAACCTCTCCAAAATTTCTTATTGTTTTTTATTCATTGCATCTCTCTGCCTATTATTACTTTTGAGAGCGATACTATCCAATAGAAATATAATGTGAGCTGCATAAGTAATTTCAAATTTTCTAATATTAAAAATGTAAAAAATAAACTGATGGAATTATTTTTAATAATGCACTTTAATCCAAATATATCCAAAATATGATGATTTAACATACAACCAATATAAAAATTGAGATATTTTACATTCTTTTGTTACTAAACCTTGAAAACCTGATGTCTATTTTATGCTTACAGCACATCTCAACTTGGAAAGGCTGCATTTCAAGTGCTCAGTAGTCACATGTAGCTAGTGATTAATGTGTTGGACAGTATGATCTAGAATGTTCTTTATCTGTTCTTGACCTGGTTAATTGCAACTCACCTTCAAGGCACACATCAAGTATCACCACTATTGAAGAGTCTTTGTAGTCCTGCCTTTTTATTTCCCTCCCATACAGACTTCCACAACAACAGGAGAAGTTTGTGCATTTCTTCTGTATGTTATCAGTGTACTTAGCATTTATACCAATCACATCTCTTACCCAGATTTATGATTCTTCATTAAATTATTTATCATCGCCACTAGACCCTGAGTTCCTGGAGAACAAAATTAGTGTCTTTCATCTCTATGCCCAAAATCTCACTAATTTTTAAAATTAAACAAGTAACTGGAATTGAATTTACAGGGTGATATATAATGAGACTAAGTCCCTAAAACTAACCCCATAAATACAGGATGGGAGAAATGTGTTTAGAAGCAGTCCACTTACATAAGATTTAAGGAAGTTAGATTTAATGATTAGCTCAATAGAAGCAAATATTAATATATTTGTGCCCAAAACATGGATGCCCATGGAAGTTGTATTAACAAATACAGTGGATAAAGGAAGAGGAGCTAGACTCTTCTTTCAACTGATCAAACCAAATATAGAGCAATAATTGTGGTGATGCCATTTTGGAAAGAGTATAAGCAAACTGGAATGGAGAAAGAGAAGACAAAAACTATGGCATAAGAGCAGTGCATTCAAGAACTGAAGATGTTTAGATCAGAGATAAGAATGATGAAGGAAGATAATATTCTTTTCAGATACTTGAAGGACTGTATATAGAGGATGGACTAGGCATGTGAAATTCTAAAACATAAAAATCAGATTTACCAATGTAAGCTGTAAGGGTACAGATTTCAACCTTACATAAGCAAATAACTTAACAGTCTAAAATGATGCCTGAACATCTGAGAGGGACTTTAAAATGTTTGCATGAATGAATAAATGAAGTGAAGTGAGAATTGACCACCCCGGCAGATAGGGGATTTCTATTTCTTCAAGATATTCATGTACAAGCTGAATAACCACTAGGAAATGTTGTAATGGAGGTTAGATGGTGAGAATAGATGTCCTCTATACTTCCTTCCAAGCCATGAATTCTTTTTCAATAATTCTATTCAGTTTAAAGAAAAACAGCATTGCTTTTACTTAAGTTCATGTTGACAGTATACATGGCTAGTTATATATCAGTCATAAGAAACTCTCCAATCAAAACAATAATGTCATTTTCCCTTGAGTAATTCTCACCAGGCTTTTGCTTTTGGAAGATTCCGTTGGTTAAAGAAAGTTCATAATCAGTGTTTTCAGGATACAGTTCAGGACATGAAGTAAACCTCACACCAACAATGCATTATTACTTATTTTTAGTAATTAGTCATGGGACAACACAGGTGCCCAGAATTTCCTGGGCATATAAACATGAAACTTCTGCCTCTGAGCTTCCAGTCGAGAATGAGACACATGCAAACCAGGAAACCACAAAAAAGATGAATGAACATCATTGATAACTTTATGTGTGACCTCTTCCAGACAATAATGCTTTATGTATTCAGAAAGCTTCAACTAAAAATCAGACCAGGGTGTATTTTAGTCCTCTAGAAAATACAAAACTCAGTGCCACTACCGTTGCTTTGAATACATGGGATTTGCTTTGAAAATTAGGAGTGGTCGTTTTGCCTTCATCTTGAGTGTCAAGAACTTGGTTCTGAGCAATTCCTAAGTTCCAGTGACAGGAGATATGCAGATGACTAGGACATGGTTCTTGCCCTAAATAAAGCTCACATCTGAGGAAGGCAAGCTCTACTAACAGGAAAAGCTGATTAGACACCAGCCACAATGCCAGTGGAAAGAATATAAACTTTGGTTTCAGACAGAGCTCTGCTTGAAACCTAGCTCACCTGCTTATTACTTATTTGGCGCTGGTTAGTTTTCCTAAATTTTTTGAGCTGTTGTTTCATTGGTAATATGATACAACCTAACTAATGTTTGTTATAAGATATGAGTGAGATCTGATAGAGAAAACAAAATACCTGTGCAAAACTTCAGGTATTATTTTAGGTGCTAAATGAGTAGAGTAGATCAGAGTCTGGCAAACTTTTTCTATAAGGAGCAGAGAGTAAATATTTTAAGAAATATTTTAAGTGTTGCAGGCTATACAGTCTCTATCACAACTATCCTACTTTGCTGTTGTAGCATGAAGGAATCCATAGGCAATATGCAAATGAGTGACCGTGCTGAGTTGCAATAAAATGGTATTTATGAAAACAGGTGGGTGAGTTTATAATTCACTGACCCGCCGACCCCTGGACTGGAGACTCAGTGCTCTAAGAGTTAAGAAGAGATAATGATTATCAAATAACCATGAGAGTGTCTTTCAAAAGCAGAGGGAATGTGCTGCTTGTTTATTTTGGATTTCACTTTTTAATCCAAGTTAAACATACACCAAGTATAACGAGTCCATTTATTCTGCAAAATTTACTATGAAGAAAACATCAGCTCCTCCCCATTCCCTTGTTTGAGTGCCAGTCATTTGCAACTCCTTTAGTTGGTCCTTCTGATATTAACCTTCAAATCTCTGAATTATATAACATCGGACAATTAAGTTAGCAAACTTTCTACCGTGTGCTTACAACCTTTGTATACATATATAGACACATACACACACACACACATATGTATAGATAGATAGCTAGCTCCTAATTGATTTTTAATTTCACATACTATCTACAATCTTTCTACTAAGGACGTTGGAGATTCCACAGTTTTTCCCCACCCAGCTCCCACACATAAGCACCCTTTCCATCACCTATGCTGTCTCCCAGCATAGTTACATTGTAACTTTGTTTAGATCAATATTTGGTATTTACATGATTATAACTATGTGTGTGATTCAGATCTGAATTATATAGTAAGCTATGGTTACCTAGCCTTTGTTGTGTATATAATCTTTTGTTATCCCTGGATTGAATAATTTCCTCTTATTGTTCTTAGATTCCTCCATATTGTACTTATCTCTAATTCATCCTCAAGGTCTTTCACAGTCATCAAATTATCTCCATAAGTTGCTCACATGCCTCAGATGCACTAACAATTTTATCTCTCTGAAGAAGAATCACCCAGAGAAGTAGTTCCCAAGCTTGCACATTCATCAGAATTACTTAGATTAGTGACAGCCCAGATTCCTTGGCCCCAGTCCCAAAGATATGTGTTCTAAGTGACTGTTGGAGAATTTTCATGTGTAACTAGTTCCAGGGTGACCCTGTTGTTGATGCCTGTACTACACTTTGAGAAGCTCTGGGAAGTATTAGCTAAGGGCTTTCTGCCTGACTACAGTCTGGACTGGATGCCTTCTACATTGGACGCGGCCACCAGTCCTGACATTGGCATTCACCATCATCTTGGGGATTTCCATGACTTCTCTCTTGTGTTGCTACTGAAAGATCCAAAGCCTTGCATGTCACTTTTAAATAATAGTGTCTAGCATTGTCAAATCAGCTTATCACGTGTTAGTGTATCTCACCTTCCCTCTATGGGTACTCATTTTAAGAAAGAGCAGTGTCTTATTCATCTTTGTATCTCCCATGCCTGGCACACAGAGAGCACTTAGAATAGAGGCTTGGCTGATGATCTTCTTTCTATATTTTTCATAAAAATGTCTCTTTTTTCTCAGTATTCTGAGGAAAGGGGTTGTTAACAAGTAGCCCCATGTGCAGAAAACAGATTTACTTAATTTTACATCTTCCTTCTGACCCATACATCCTTCCTTATTCAAATTTACCCATGTCCATTTTCCTCTTTAAAACTCCCTTCTATGTGTTTCTTAAGTGTTGAGGATAATGGGAGTGGATATGTATTTACTGACTATTTTGATAGATCTGTATTCTTCAAGAGACCTGGCACCACACCTCCTGAAGGAGTTTCCTATAAGGAGTTCACTTTCTCCTATGAGACAAGTTCAAGTTTGTTTGGAACTGATACAGGAAATCAAATCTTTAGCCTTATTAATTTTATGCACTCTAAATGCCACAATTTCCTATGATAAAACATGGTTGTCTGCTGGAAACCATACAGTGAGGGATTGTACAAAATTTGCATGTAGAGCAAAAAAAAATTTTAAATGTTATTAAGTAATTCATTGTTTTCTATAATGTAATGAATGGCAAATTCACAGGTACCACAAGGATCGCTGTGTGTCTCATAAAGGAGTTCTATCTTACATGCATTCCCATCAATCTGAGGTTTTTTTTTGTCACATCCAAATCCATAATAATAATAATAAATACATTAGCAGGAAACTAATTGTATACAACACTGACTTTAAGATTTCATTCAGGAAACAAGTGACTATATTTGTTTTCTTATTTTACCTACAGCTTATGGAGCATGTCAAACCCACTTTGCATATAGGATGACAACATCGCACATACCTAGGAGCAAGGGTGTGAGCCTGTACCCAGGAGATAACCAGGGCAGGGCATATGATAAACACGGTGATAGAACTGTGATTACCTTTCTCAAGTGGAAGATAAATCTATGAGTGCAAATGTCATATGCTGAATAGATGAGCCATTAGTCCATCATCCATCACTGCCAATTCCTTCCATTTTATCTGGACCGTATGGCAGCTGAATACATCTTAGGAGTTATACAGCAGGTTCTAAAGATGAAATTCTGTGTTGCAACAGGCCAAATGTGTTTTCTGTAGGCCCATCTGTCTCAGTAGTTCTCGTTCACACACCAGCTATTTTTTCATGTTTAAGTCTATTTATTGCATATAAATAACCCAAAGCACAAATAACAGGCAGGAATATTTTAGACAAACCCATGACACATATCAAAGAATTAAAAGAGAAGCAAAAATAATGGGGCAAAACTCTCTGTTGAGTGTCAATAACAGGTCCTTCCATGTCACTTACCCAATATTTAGTGGATGGCAATTCAGGGTTTTTAGTTCTCTCTTAAATCAAGGTGTTGGTATGATAATATGGAGAGAAATATAAATTTGATATTCTTTCCAAGAGGGCAAGCGACTTTGCCTTAAAAAGTGTGAAGTTCCAAAACTATACAGATTTAATCCAGGTAAGAACTGAAAACACAGAATTGTAGAATACTAGCATTGGAAAAGACCTTAGAATTCTTTGACTGTAAACCTCCTATTGATGTTTGAGACCCCTTTAAGGTATTGAGTCTTATGATTTTTCCAGTATTGGACTGAATGTTTCGTGTGGTGGAGGGACCTTCCCGAGACCGTGCCATGCTATGTTTATGCTCCGTTTGGACTGTCAGATCATTCATGCATTTATTCTATGTCTGAACTACTTGATCATTCATGCCATTCATATTGATTAAATGTTTACTGTGTCTCAGGGTTTGTTCTAGGAACTGGGATCCATATGGTTCAGGTATCCTTCAGTATTCTTTTATTTATAAGTACAAACTTAGTCCAACTAACCCAAATGCATTACCTAAGCAAAGGGAGAAAGGGAGGATTCTTTTTCTTTTTCTTCTTTTTTAAAAAAAACTCATATTCATGAAAAATCCAGGAGAAAACCTGACTTTGATGTGACTGGATTCAGGAGTTTAAATGACTTCATCTGGAGAAAGTTTCTCTTCATTTCTTTGCTCTCTTTTCCCTCTGTGTTGACTCCGTTCTCAGGCAGGCTGTCTCCCTGGTAAAACTGCTGACACTGGTCCACGATCTCACTCTGCCTAAAACTTCTCTTCAGCCTGCCACCTGACTCCAGGGTAAGGATAGTTCTGCCTCCCTGTGACAGCCTTCAACTACAATGTCTCACCCCGAGACTTTTCTTCTTCAAAGTGAATTCTCCGTTCTTTCTACCTGTCCATAGAGATTCTATCACCCCTTATGTCTAGTGCGTACTAAACATTTCTTGAAAGGAGCGAATGCATGAACAGGAAAAAAAAAATCCAAGCTTGTATTTGAATACTTTGGGGGTCAAATTCAGTTTTGCATAACTCAAAGGTTCATGCTCTTTTCACCACCCACAGTGTCGCTGCTCTGTACAGAGTGACATAGCAGACAAGCAAAAGCAGAGGCAACAAGCCACAATGCAGTGTAAGGCTTGTGAATGAATGCCTCCACTTAAGGCTTAAATGAAATACTTTAGAAGTTTTCTGGGCAGAGTATGTCATTCACTACAGGCTAGTAACAGATGGCATTGAGCAAATTTATAGGTAAATTAGAGAAAAAAAAAGTGTGTTTACAAAATTACATTGTCATCAGTATTTTATGATTTTAAATTTATAGCCCCAATGAAATGTATACACTAAAGATATAGTACAGTACATAGTACCTTTTATTAATGATCTGGTTCGTTTCCTCAGATTTCCTTTAAAAAAACCCCTGTATTATAGCAAGTACAGGAGTTATGTGGTAAGACACAGTCTTTGCCTCAAACAATAGCATGAATTAAACCAAGAGTCCATCAGGTTATTCATACAATGCTGTGAATGAGCAAGCACAAGCTTCTATGGGGCCCCTCACACTGTCCGTGGAAAAGGCAGGCTACAGAAAACTTTCAGAGGGGCTGACAGCTAAAGGTTGAAGAATTGACAGGTATTAGACAGATAAAGAAAGGGACCTACTCATCCTTATGGCTGACTTATGGCCATGGTGTGGAAGTATGAAAAATAACCCTGGACTTTTTATTGCTCATCCTTCCCAACATATCTTGGACTATACCACACTCTGCCTTCCTTTGGTAACAGCACAAACATAGGAAACAACCTATATGTCCTTGTCCCATGCCCATGTCTATAGCCCCCTGCCTGCCAGTCCACTATAGGAGTGGACATGTGATTCACTCTGGGCCAATCAGAGCACTGCATCCTCCTAATTGTAGTAATTGCTTAGTGATGTGTGTGTGACCCAATCTAGACCTGTGATACTCAGTCTCAGGACTTTTTAGAGAACTACTGTGAGAAACACACTTTTTGTCTCTTAGTGGTGCTAAGCTGGCTGGATTGGAAGCCTGTGTGGGTGGCCATCTATGTACCATTTGGGGAATGCCTGACTGAGAGGCATTTGGATATAGAAGCATAGAGAAATGAGCAATGGAGAGAGCGGTAGAATAATGATCACATAATCGAAGGACCTGTCTCCATCTGGGCCTGTTAAAGCAAGCTCAGTGTTTGGAATTTTTACATATACAAGCCCCTACATTCCTTGTTATTTTTGAGCCAGCTTTAGTTGGGTTCCTGTTATATGTAACTAAAATATTCTGATCAATACATTTGGTTACTTTGGATGTGGTCTCTATCCAGTTAGTACTTAGGAATGCAATAATAATTTACACAGTTTTATTATGCTAATTGAGATAATACAGGTTTCAAAGGAATTGGACACTTGCTGAAGCCTGGTTTGTGGTCAGCTAGACTAGATATAACCATCTAAAGTGATTGGTATTTAGAGTCAGAGCAGAAAGATTTTAACCTCAGTTCTATCACTTATTTCAGTATGACTTTGGGCAAATCATTTGGGCAAAAACATCTGCAGTTTTGTTTTTTAAAAAGGATGGCTCTATGCATCATTTTTATAATCTGAGTTGCCTGTGAATAATCTGTTAATATGATGAGATCATATTAATAACATACTAATAGCACTGCTCTCTTTCATTCAGTCACTTGGCAAGAAATTTCAGTGCTCAGAAAGAAGCCCTGAAAAACTGTTGGAAGTCCTCCTGGGGTACAGTACACCAGTTACAAAGAAGTCCCTTTAGACACTGAGACACCACTAATGGACCAGACAAGAAGCCACCAGTGGTGAGATAAGCAAGAATTGCATACTATCTTTTGTGTTACTATCTGTTGGAGGCAAGCTCAAACATGACAGCTTAGGTGGAAATATTTTACAGAAATTTTAATATATCAGATAATTTAATCTTAATCCTCTCTCTTCTAAACAACAAAAATTTAGCTGGGCTTTACTGAGTACATATCATGTGTCAAGTACTGTAAATTAGTCCTTTGCATCAACTAATTCATTTAACCCTCAGGATAATCTACATGGTCTGATTATATATTATTAACCCAGTTTCCCAGATGAAGGTTAGAAAGGTTAAGTAACTTGTCCAAGGTTACATAGCTAATCAGTGGTAGAGCTGAACTATGAGCCCAGGCACCTGATCCCGAAGTTGTGCTCTTAACCTCTGTATCATATCCCTTTCCTAGGATTGTGGTTTGATTACTTGGGGCTTGTTTGGGCTTGATTTAATAGTAAGGTTTTTGTGACATTAACACGCACCATTTCTCTTTGGTGACAGAAGGTTTGTTTCTGGGTCAAGATGGTCAGGTCTGGCTCCTTTTGGACATGTGTTTTTCTATGAGAACCCTCAGGAACCCACACAAAGAGATTTCTGAGGAAGGTGAGTGTTGTGATCGGTTCTACTTGTTGATTTCACATGATCTGGCATGTCTAAATCTTGTCTCAGAGTCCAGCTGGAACGCCTGCTAAGTGACTTATAGTTATCTGTTATACATTGTGCCCAGTTAAGCCTCTTCTCAAACCTGTGAATAAAAAGAATGAAGGAGGCATCTTCTTAATTGGGTTTATAGAAGTGTCACCCATTTACTGGCAACGCTAGTCATTTCTGATCTTGATCAGTGTTTTCCTGGTGTGAACACAGGCCAAACCTTTCTGAGTAACACTGGGATTAACCAGTTGATCCTGGTCTTTATCTGTATGGAAATGTATTATGTGTGGCTATTCACTAGTGCTTAGAAACACAGCTGAAAGGTAATGGAGACTTTCTTTCTTCTTGGGCATGCCATTCCACATCTACTTGAATCATACAACCTGAAAAAAGAAAAGAAAAGAAAAGAAAAGAAACATTACCTCCTCAACAAAGTCTGCTATAACTCTTCTAGCTTCCAAGCATTTCTATCTCTCATCTTGCAGCTTAAGCCAGGGTTTCTCAAGTGCATTACTATAGATATCTGGGCTGGATAATTCTTTGTTGTGGGGGGCTGTTCTATGCTTCAGAGGATGTGTAGCTGCACCTCTGGCCTCTATCCACTAGATGCCAGTAGCACACCCCTTGCCCTGCCACACCCTACCTCACCACTCCAGTTGTGACAATCAAAAATGTCTCTGGACATTCCCAAATATTTCTGGGAGAACAAGATGGCTGCCAGTTGGGACCACTGGCCTATGCCAAATGATTTAGTTGAGAATATTCTGCCATAGGATTCTCTAGTTTTCCCTGTTCATATTTCCCCAACAAGATGGCAGATCTCTGAGGCAGAAATCATGTGTTATTGTGTACCTTTTGTTCTTCCAAATGTGAAGACAAAGAGAAAAGGAAAGTCCTTTAGTATTTGTTGAGTGCCAATCTTGTGGCTGAACTTTTTTAAGTGCTTTGCATATGCCATTTCATCAATTCATTCTATCAATATTTGTTGAGTGCCTACTTACACTGTGATACTTGAAAGGCAACATTCGAATCCTGGCTCATCTGTTTACTGTGACCTTGGGTAATTTACTTCATCTCTCAGTGACTCAGTTTCTTTGCCTGCAAAATGGGGCATTGAGATCATCAATCCCATGGGGTTATTAGGATTACATGAGTTGGAATGTGCCGAACATTTAGAATAGGATCTGACACATAAAAATGTCTGCTGAGTATTAGCTGTCACTATCCCTACACGTCAAGCCTGGTGTTGGTGCTGAGAACCAAAACACATATGGACAGGAGGTCTTATTCTCAAGGAGCTTATGTTCTAATATGCTCTCACATAACCCTTATAAAAACTACATGCACTATAATTGCCCCAATTCACAGGTGGGGAAAGCTCAGCTCAGTGAGAGGAAATAATTAGCCCAAGATCACACAGCCAAGATGTGAACTCAGTTCTCGCTGGCAACAAAGCCATACTGAGTATTTTTAATCAGTTCTCAATATACTTGCTGATGCCTAGATTGAAAAGGAAATTATTTTCCCTTTTCCCTCAATCTTTTCTGTTTTTGTTTTCTTTTTTTTTCTAAAGACTCTTGAAACCTTTTTTTTAAAGCTCTACAAGTATATTCTGCTTCCCATTTCATATTTGAAGATTCATTTTCCTTGCGACCACCCTGCTATCTCTGCTGATGAACCAATCTTAGTCTCTAGATACATGAAACTTCGTTGAAAATGAAATGTCCACAGTGATTCATCTTTGCAGCAAATGGGTAATGTGTACTTTGGGGTTTAAAAATAGAGATGAGTCAAGAAAATCATATGTTTCCTGTTTTAAAAAAAACTTTTCAAAGATTTGGGTGCCCCTCCACCCTTGACCATCATATTAAACATGGTGACCATAATTGGGGTGCACATCCAAGGAGAACCTGAAATAGCTCATTCCTTTCCAATTTTAACATGTAGAAATACTATTTATCAAAATAATAATTTCAGCTATTTCTAGCCACGTGTCACGTTAGCCCAGGGACTCTCCGGTGTGTCAATACACCCCATCCCGGGCCTATCACCACATGGACCACAGTGGGTGATGGGTGATCTGTGACACTCTGCTGTCTCTCCGGACGTGGGTAAACGAGGCGCTAGGGTCATGGACGAGGGCTACCTTCTTGCTAAATGACTCTCCTGTTATGATTTTCCCAGGACTCCGCCCATGTGTGTTTACGTGTGCTACTTCACAGTGGGTGTGGCAGAGGAGCAGCAGCCAGGCTGGTTAGCCCGCAATCTGGAAACTTGGAGAAAAGACTCTGTGTTTTGCACCTCTCCAATCAGTGCTTCAGTGGGAAGGCAAGGCCAGTCTCTTCCATGGCAGCCAACAGGCCACCTTAAAGAATTTATATCATGGGATGGGAGGAAATGAGTCAGTCATCTTGGATTCCGTGTCCTTGGTTCACACCAACGGCCATGAGACATTGATTTTCAGGTTAATTGGACATAGTGTCCTCTATTTTAATGAAAGTCTTATCAAAGCGCATCCTGAAAGAAGACAGTAGGCAAAAACTTTGTTCTTTTTAGGTGAAGGCAAAAGAGATGAACTTTTCACACCATTGCTTGAGATAAAAAATATGCTATATATTTCCAATTGAATTTTTGTTTGAAAAGAGACTCTATGCCCAGTGATCTTACACGTTTGTTTGTGAACAAAACCATATTCAAAAGAGAAAAGAAGGAATGAAGTAAAGTAAGAAGAAAGAAAAGATGAAAGGAAGAATGACTGAATGAATGACATTAAAGACAGACCAAATTATGCAGCTGCATTCCTAGAGGCCTTCTATCTCCTCTTGGGGCTGCTCTGCACTCACATGAGGGACTTTGGAATGTCTTCTTGGTTCTGTTTCTCTCTCTGCTTCTTGCCTTGTGTTGACTGCCAGGCTTTGAAATCCATGCCTTATTTCCAAGTCAAGGTTCCCAGGTCAGCTGTCCCTCCCATCCCAGGATCGACACCTGGCATATTCAAGAAGGTGTGTCACCCTGCAGGATGGCAGCAACCACACGACTCTGTGGTTCAGTTATGCATCTCCCCTCTTGTTCCATAATACAAATCTTGTAAGGTGGTCTGTCAGCTGCCAAAACTATTTAAAGACGATACCAGCCATATTGTTCCTACTCCACCTCACATGGAGAAAACCTAACTTGCCTCTGTCTTTCCCCTGCTGAGTCTCTGTATGGATTTGGCACATTTAATATGTTTACTATCAGTTAACAACATGAATGATCCTGAGTCTCCTACTACACACACACAGACACACACACACACACAGACACACACACACACACACACCGCACTTAAACACACCCAGAGAACCCCAAATTTCCAATTGTGAGCAGTCAGTTCTGTGAGAAATACACTAATATTTAAGGGTGCAGAAACTTCAACTTCAGAAGGCTGATCTCGAGACAGTGCCAGCTTGCTTTGCTTCAGGAGAAATTAGGAACTGCTAGGAGGAGGAGCTGGAGATTGGCAGTGAGCGGGACCACTCGTAACAGAGAACATTTGCATCAATGACAAGCGCTTTGCACTAATGCTGATTCTACTCTTTGTGTTCCTAGCACTGTCTTCGTTGTATCTTTTTTCTCTTTATTTGTCCTTTAGAGATCCAGCAGATCAATTTCCACCAAGATGTTCTCCTAGTAGTTGTGGTCTTTCCCTTCTCGGAACCACCACTGCATGCTGGGCTTGTTCTGTAGAAACCATGATGCTCTTCTCAGGCTTCTGCATATTGAACATATTAACCTCGAGTGGAGGTCTGAGTTTCACTTGCCTTTCACGGAATCGTGTTGCTTAGCACAATGATGGCCACAGTCATGGCTGCTCTATAAATATTTACGGAATGAATGGAATAAGTGACTTGACATTAGATTTTAAATCTGAGGGATCAGGATGTAGGTAAAGAACACAAATATTGACACTCAGAAGATTTGGATTCACGTTCATGCTCTGCCTTGCACCAGCTCTGTGAAAAGAGTTGGGGGAAAACCATGTAAGTCTTTCCCTAGGAAAATTGGGAATCGTAATGCTCACCTGTGATATCCCTAGGATTCTTATGTGAATTCCATGAGTTGATGGTGATATTGCAGTTTTTGAATTGTACATTGTGAGGCAATTTGGGTTAATATTTGTGTTCATACTTAGTACTAAGTAGGCCTCCTTGCATTCTGTTCTTTTTTTTTTACTCTAATGCTAACAAGAGTCTTGTCTTTGGTCTAAGAAAGGACTATGGACTTACCAACAAGTGCAGGATGGATTAGTGACTAGGTGGATTGGCACCTGTTCTTCCTCTTTGGCTCGCCAGTCTGCTGTGGCCACCGAGACATGCGTGTGAGAGTGCAGGTTCAGGCTATGGGTGTATTCAATGACTCTATTAAAGGGGATTTAAAAATCAATATGGATATACAGGCGTAGAACTGGCCATGTTGGGCAGGGTACTACCCTTTTGCACAAATAAGTAAACCAGTCGTCCAGTTCCATAATGCTACTGGGTCCTCAATATGGTCTTGGGTTAATCATTATGCTCATGGAATTATCCCTTTTTGGTGATAGCTGAAGGAATTGGTGTTTTCTGGTTTGGAAAAGACTGGGTTCAGCTTCTCCACAGGGTGTTTCTGAGAAGTAAGAAGAATAATAGAGTAAGTGCTAAACATAATTGTTGAGTGAATAAGCCCCCAATTAGCCACAGCATCACGGGCGCCTCTTCATCACTGGAGAGAATATCCTGACATTCTTTTCAAGAGTTATGCTGGTAATCTCTAAATTGGAGCAGAAAGGGGAAGAAATAAACATCTTCACAGACTCCACATACCTAGGATTTTTCAGTGTACATTAGGTCTTATCAGTACTATTATATTTTATGATGTTTGCAGCAGTGATTTTTTTTAAATCTAGTTTTAAAAATAGAAATCCAAATACGGAGGGAAGAGAAAAACTCTCCATTGCATCAGTATGAACATTTTTATAGGGGTTTTTTTTTTTTGGTTTTTTTTTTTGGCATTCTGATCTCTTTGAAAATGCTCTCCTCTCTACTTATGGGGAAAAAAATACACCTCCTAACAGCCTGGAGGAATTATGCAATGTGCTTTGCACAACTCCCTATGGCCTCCGGTAACAATGTAAATGAACCTTATTAGACAATTTTTTTTCACTGTGCATGTGAGAAAATCATTTTTAAGTTTTTGGGTTTTTTTTCTTCCTTTTGGATTCAGTAAAAACTGCTCTCCTTGAATGAAGAAGAGCCGCACGAGAAGGAACCGGGGCATATTACAAGTCAACTGCTTGAGCCAGATGTGAGAAGGGAAAAAAAAAGTTGGCATTTCTGAGGTGGAAAAAGCTAGGTCTTCCTTCTCAGGAATCGCAAAAATAACTGCTGAAAACCCTCACATTTTCAAAGAGAAACTTCTTTAAAAGTTACGTGTAACTAAAAATAGGGGGGACTTTAATGCAAGTCAGTGTGCTTATCCCTGAGCCGCAGAGCAGACGTGGGCTGGAAACTCAGGGTTTGTGATTTTAAATCTGTCGGCCAATTTAAATCTGTTGGCTGGAAGAGCATTTAACCCTGATGAGGCACCTGGGCTCCTTACCTGTGAAATGGAGATCTCAAGGAAGCCTCGATGAAATGAACTTTAGGTTTATCCTTTGGCTTTGAAGAAAAACCCACCAGCTCAGCGGTTCTCAACCTTCCTAATGCCTCAACCCCTTAATACAGTTCCTCATGTTGTGGTGACCCCCAACCATAAAATTATTTTCGTTGCTACTATATAACTGTAATTTTGCTACTGTTATGAATCGTAATGTAAATATCTTTTTGTTTTCCTATGGTCTTAGGCGACCCCTGTGAAAGGGTCGTTCGACTCCCAAAGGGGTCGTGACCCACAGGTTGAGTGCTGCTGGTCTAGGTCAAAAACCAAAAAAAAATGCTGGCAAAAGGAAAGGGGATGGTCATTTTAAAGGGCTGTTGAAACCTTGCCTCCTGCCTGTGGTGGCTAAGAACAATGTAACGCATCCCTGAAGTGGCGGAGACCTCATCTTGGGTCCCATTTCTTTCAAGACTCGAGGTCTTCATTGTGGTTGGACCTTGAGAAAGCCCCTAGCCCAACATGACTGGGCAGTCTTCTAATGGGAATAGCAATACTTACCCCACCACAACAAAGAATGTATGAACAAACACTGTCGTACAGTGCGATGATGCCAGGGCAGAGGCTCAACCTGCTGGAGAGCACTCATTTAATGGGTTTCCTTTTGGGGCGATTGCAAACCTTTTACAATGATGGTTTCACAACATCCCGAATGCACTAAATGCCACTGAATGGTTCACTTTAAAATGGTTAATTTTATGCTATATGAATTTCCCCTCAGTAAAATAAAAATACATTTGTAATTCAAGATAGAAGGAGCTCACTCGATGCAAGCATTCTTACATCACTGCTGGCAGATATGTATAAGGGTTTTTTAATGATTTTGGATAGGACAGTTGCTATTTATAATTCTGTTTTTACAAAAAGAAGGCATTAACAGCCTTCACTAGGAAAGGTGCATGGCTGAAATAGAAGCGACAGCTACACATTTAGAAGAGGAATTATTTTGAAAATGGAGGGTTTTTTTGTTTGTTTTTTTTTCTTTAAAAAGCCAATATAATAATTGTTTTCTGACTGATTTTCATTTTTAAAAATGGAACGTAGCAGAGAGAGAGGGAACACATGGGTGAGTTATAGCATTATTGCACAGAGCTTGAAACTTGACCTTCATTGTATTGATAACACACAGACCTTCTGAAGCATCTTGATCATGCACATTTCAAAAAGCACTCTGTGGAAAGGAATGTGGACTCAGGGAGAATTTAGTATGACTGAAAATTGACAAAAGAGAGCTCAGTCGGCTTGTCCTACATGCCAGGACATAATCACCTTGTTCTAAATTGCCCTTTTCCGAGGGCGCCACCAGCCTTCTTCATTTTCCAGTTCCCCTCCTTTCTCAAGTTCACTTCCAAGCCCTTAAGTCAAATTACTAATCTCCCTCTTGCACCTCTTTCTTATTTCTTGCTTCCATTGTCTCTGCGTGCTTAGGTGAAACCATTTCGGATGTGAGATGTCATATCAGGTCAGGACCAGTCAAGGACCCAGTTTCTGCAAATACATCATTTGTTTCTAATCTAATGAAGAACTCCTGCCCAGAACACTCTCAGTTGCTGGGTTTCTCTCCAGGTGGAGCTCCAGACTCTCGGGTGCCAGATGATTTAAGCCTTGCTTTTAGCTGGGGTTGGAGACAGCTGCTCCCATATCAAACCTTTCTCTTCTCAGCCAGTTGCAGCAAAGTCTACACCCAGCTGGAATTCGAGGTGCCCACTGGCAGCTCTCATCTCTACCGACAACCTTTCATCTCCATTCTCTATAAACTTTTCTTAATATCTGCTTGTTAAACTTGACAGAATGGCATTAGAACAAAGCTAACCTGGCTGCTGAAACGCTGGCAGCATCATCTGTCAGGGCTTTTTTGCCTCTTCCTTTGATAAAGTTTTGCCCAGCTATTATTGTGGAGACCTTGTTGGATGGTTCTGAGGCCTCGGAGCAGAAAAGCATCCATCTGTTGCAGAAAGCTCAAAGGGTGATGTGGTCCTGGGGCGTATCCTGCGTTTGAGTCATGTATTTCTTACCCCCAATTTTTTCCCAGTGAATACCAAATGATTCCTCCCCATTACAGCTTATGTAAGTACTTTAAAAACCCTTTTGAAATAAAACTTTTAAACTCGGTTGTTCTACTTAAAAGTTCCAGGAGCAAGATTTTAGGCAGCTTCATAAAATGGATACAAGGATCAGTTGCTTTCTTGGGGTCACAGAGTAAATTAACATTGGAGTGAGGAAGAAAAGTTAGATGTCCTTCTGTAAAGAGGAAAACAACCTTGTTTAGGGTATATGAAGTTTCTGTCTCCCGTCCACCTCCAGCCCCTGAAGCCCAGCTGGTTCTTAAATTGATATGATCAGAGATTCTAGTGCTATCTGGACTATCGGAAGGGCAAGCTTTGCAAATTCATATTGCTATGAAAAGCCCACCCTGTCTTCAGAATGGGTAAGAGCCGTTTCTAAGAATAGGTCATGCCCACTGCAGCTAACTCCAGCTCTGAGGTCTTTGGTTCAGGAACTGCTTTCCACATGCAGGCTTCATACAGACCCGGTGAAGGTTGGATCAGAGCCATGGAAACTCCCCTCTAACACTTAGTACAATCCTTGCCAGGCGACTAGGTGCTCAACAAACACTTTTGGCCATTTGACTTAGAAGTACAGTTGAGGAGTTAAATGAGAGGGGGTGATAAGTCAAATGTGTTCTTCCTTGAGAGGGGCGTCCATACTTTAGTTTAGCAGATTTAGCCTCTGAACTTCGGGAGCAGCTTCTGCCCCACCCACTCCCAACTCCACCACTGTCCAAGAAAGGATTGCATGGTAGTGTTTATAGAATCTTCTTTAGTGTAGGTCTCTCACTTTTTTTTATACCTATGTTTTTCATATTCACTTATTTTAACCTATATAAAGATAAGTATTAGATTTGAAATAGTCCTTGTGATAACCCCTGCTTTCCCCCATAGAATCTAACTAGTGTAGGTCACAGTAAAACCTCTGTGAATGCTGTTGGCATTGCATAACTGGCTGAGGGCATCATTTGGACATGAAATCTCAGAGTGCTCTTTTTTTTTCTCCTATGTGCCTCTTAATATATTATATCCATTTGCAAAGAAGAAAAAGGTATTCTCTCAAGAACTGAGGGCCGTCACTTTGGGAACAATGCTATGGCTTAATCTTAGTTAAACTCAGGTAATGTCAGTTTCAAGTTCAAGAACAAATGAATGCGATGCCTGGTTCTGTGCTCACTACACCCTTAGTCTCCTCCTCGCAAGCTATGCCAGAGTGATTTCCCATCTGCAGACTTCTCTCCTTTTAAGGTGTGGCTTCTGCCATTAAGAATTCTGCTTGGACATGGACGACTTCAAGCACTAAATTATGTCTCCTGCTCCCTGCTCTCTGACAGCAGCTCTGCCAAGGTCCAAAAGGAGAACTGGGTAGGTGTGTCCTGGTAGGAGACTGTGTTCCTCCTCTAATTGCTGTAAAAGCTTTTGAAGCCATTGTCTGGAGGATCTGAGAAGATTGATCCTGAAGGTGTGAGCTCAGAGCTGCCAGTCAGGAGCTCAGAGTTGGAATTCTTGGGCTGGCAATGACTCATTGTAGGACCTGCGGCAACTCACTCATCTTTGTGCAGTGATTTATTCATCTGCAAAACTTAGGAAAATTAACACATTTCCTGATGGGGCTATTTGATGGTTTAGACATGAATAACCATGGCAAATAAGTTAGATGGAAAGCTCCCCCAGAGGGATCTTTTTTTTTTTACCTGCTTGAAACTGTATGAATTTTCAGGAGACTTGGTTCATCTTGTTTCCAAGTCTGGACTTTCCTCTTTGGAGGTCTTTAAATCCACAGCAAGGAAATTTAAGTTGCCTCGAAGTTTTGTTCTAATCCTGGTAAACACAGATGATTTCCTTTAAGGACTGTGTCACATGGTGGTTGTGCAGAAGAGATCTCACCTACCACAAAGATCCCCCCTGCTACCCTTTGGGACCAGATGCCATGCAGGACGGGAACCAGCTTCAATGGTGGGACCACGTTGTTTCTGAGCCCATCTGTGTAAAAGCCTCCTCGTGTCTTGGCAGAGCTATTGTGTCAACCAAGAAGCATCATAGAGACATCCTCCTTTGTTGATGGCCTTTTTCCATGTCTGATGAAACAGCCCTTTTGGGGATAAAAAAGTCAAAATGAAAAACGATGTTGTCAATAAATGGAAATTAAATGAATGTGTTAGTATTAATTTGTTACATTCTACATGTGCTCCTCTGAAGAAGTGGTGTTTATATTCAGAGCCAGCTGCAGGCTTCCAGTATGGTAAAGTAAGGACCCAAGAGAAATTGATCCGACAGCCCCCACACGGCTTCTATCTCATCTGTATCCTCGCGTACTTTGCTTGCTGACTTCTCTCCTTGGAAAAGAGTGCAATCCCTAAGTGTTCCCATCTCTGGATGGCCTGCCCTATGCTCTCTGCCTTCCCCATTTCAGGTCTCTTGAGGCCCGAAGCATATTTCTGTCTCATCTACTTAACTCTGCTGTTAAATCTCTGCCACCATGGCTGTCTCTTCAGCTCACCAGATTTCGCACTCATTTGCCAGTGGCTGTGAAAGGAAATGACAGCAGAATTTCTCATGGACTTGGCTCCCATCCAGTGTGGAAAACTTACTGAGTTGATATCTCCCAGAGCCCCATCTTAACTCAGGTGTTCCCATTTCATTGGGCTCAGCAGATTTCCTACATCTGTGCTGTATGACATTGTAAAGAGTTCAATCTGGAGGCTTGTTTTCCCCTTATGTGTCCCAACCCATGTTTAAGCCAAGGAGCCTCCTCACAGGTCTGAGACTGAAAAAGTGCAGATTGTATCGGCCCTGCTTTTAGCAGTGCCCTGTGGAATAAGACACCTCCTGTTCAGTGTTCCCTCTACTGCTTTTAAGGTGTGAACAGACAAGCAGGATCCATGAGCTGACAACCATGCTGTGTGAATACCAGAGATGGTGAGCAGAGCTCTGGTAGTGGCTTGGGGCCCTGGAAGAAAACAATGGAATGCAGGCATTCCTTCCCATTCATTCATTGACTCATTCCTTCATTCATCCAGGAAAGAGTTACTGAGCTCTTACTGTGCTGTGCACCAGGTCGGCCATTGAGATGTGATAGCTGACATTTGAATGCCTATTATACAGCAGGCCCTGTGCTAAACATGGTCTTCCACAACTGCTGAGAGACAGTACTGGGGTTATCTCCACTTTAATAAGAGGAAATTGGCACTGAGAGGTGTTCGGTAATGTTCCACAGCCAGCAATTGATGGTGCCAGGGTGTGAAAGCAGACAGTCTCACTCCACAGCTACACTACATGGCTTGAACGCTAGACTCTTTACTAGATGTTGTAAGAGATATCAGGACAAAGATGCCATAATGCCTGTTCTCCAGGCGTTCATGACCATAGAGGAAGCAAACACTTGTTACATTGCTGCTTATGCAAGGTGATCGCAGACACATTACTCCCCTGTGCCTCAGTTTCCTCAACCTTAAAATGGATAATAGTTTCTATTTCTTAGGGTTATTCTGAGGATTAAATGTGTTAAAATATATAAAACAGAACAATGATTTGATCCCCTGAGAATTGTTAGCTATTGTTGTTTTTATTATTAGCTATTAATATTCACCATGAATAAGTAACAGTATTCATTGTGTAACTGCTGTATACCAGACACTATGCTAATCACTTAGGGATCTACAATGAACAGGAGTGACGTCCCTTGGAGTGATGGTAGCCCAAAGAATAAGGAAACAAGGGCCCTGTAAGATAATACTCACTCCTAATGGAGTCACCCATAACTCCACCTTAACACCCCCAAGAACAAAGGAAAATTTTGGAGATTGACTTGTGGAGAAAGGAGCAGAGAAAAATGCTTAGTTGGTTTAGGGAAGTTTTTTGGGAGCAGCTAAGGTGGAAGGGAAGTGGGTGAGCAGCAGGCAGTTCATAGGCTCCACAGACCACTGCATCTCCCCCATTTCTCTAGTGAGTCACCCCCAAGGAAAGCTCATGGGTAGGTTTGCCTGTCTTCTGTGGTTGGGAATAAGAGCAAGGTAAAAATCATTGTTACTCACAGGGAAGCCCCTTCATTTTCCATTGTCAATCAACTCCATTGACTAAACGGCAGATAACAATTTTCTCTGTCCTTGCAACACAATGCAGAGAGTATATATGTGGGTAGGGGAAACCATTTTAGGAGGAAATGGGGTCTGCATATTTATTTGTTGTGTTCCAGGAACATGCCATGTGCAGGGATACAAATGCAAGAAGGACAATCTTCATTCTTGGGGTACGCGAACCCTTTCTTTCTCCACTTTGTTCACCCCACAGATGTACTTACTCTACTCCTTGGCCTTACAGATAATATTGCCATGGACACCATCCAGTCCCTCCCACCTCCCCACAATGCAATTATTTGAAGACGGAGACTGACACAACTGCTCTGATTCAGAAAGAAGAAATGTTTTTGAGCAGGAGATAGGAATGGGATTCGAAAACTCCTTCAAAGATCTTGAAAGTGGTTTTCCTTTGTTTCACCGGTGGTAAGAATCCTGAAGAATGACCACATGGACCAGAAATGATGAGATGGCCACTTATTCTTGTTATATCCCTGAGTGACATGCCCCTTCAGTTTCTGCAAAGAGCACCTGGAGATCCAGGGCCACCTGAGTCTGAGGTGGCACTGCCACCCCCAGCGTGTCCTGCCTCCTTCCCTGAAATTCCTATTCACCCTGAAAATGAGCTTCCTTTTAAGTGTGCAAAATATATGGTATCTACCCCCTTTTCATGTAAGACCACCATTTTCCACTTCCCACAGCTTTCTTTGTTTGGAACTATTCATTCTTGGAAGTGATATTCTTAAACCAGGGAAGAATGAGGAAATTTCACTGTCTTGGTGAAATTACCTCATTTAGGAATAATTGGTATTCACAGAAGAGATGCACATTTTCATCTACCTAGTAATGAACACATTAACAAGACACCTACTGAGTTGTGTTAACAAAATTACCAAATGTAAAAGGAACTAATTACTCTCCACTTCATCCAGACAAACTCAAACCTGCATTCATAATGGGCTTTGTGGCTGACTTGATGTAGACTG
Source organism: Hipposideros armiger (assembly GCF_001890085.2). NCBI lineage: Eukaryota > Metazoa > Chordata > Mammalia > Chiroptera > Hipposideridae > Hipposideros > Hipposideros armiger. The sequence continues at coordinate 3,583,549 of NW_017731415.1, forward strand.
TGGAGAAAGGAAATGAACAGGTGTCTGGTGAAAAAGATGCTGTCCTTGGTGATTGTTCTGGAAGTGATGCCTGCTTCTCAAGAAGGCTGAGAATGTTTCTAGAAGCCTTTCTTCCTGGCTGGTGAAGATGCTTGCAACATGCATGATTTCTTTTCAGAGATAGCTGATTATTATCCATAAAATAGCAACCAAAGCATACAGAGATGAATTTTAGAAATAGTAATCTTTTGTGAAGAGATGTAGGCAGCAAACTGCCTCTCTGATTATGGGGCCAGCTAGCCAAATTCACAAGGGACACTTGGCCCAGTGCCCAAGAGGATTTAGTCTTGGGGAAGATTTCTGATAAAAATGAAAGTAGGTTTCTGCAATGTATACTGGAATTTGTATGTTTACTCACAGTGAATACATTTTTTGGACAATGTTTGAAACAGGCTGGTGGCAGTTTCTCAGACTAGACAATTGTGTAGCCCTCCCTTCATGAATTAAACCTAATTGCAGTGAAATATATTTTCCCTTAGATATATAATAAAGCTCCAGAGGAACTTGAAGTAATTTTTGGATTATTTAGTTTCAACTAAATATCTCAGCAATTCAAGTTGGGAGGTAAAAGAAAAAAAATAGGTTCTTATAGAAATTAAGATGAGGTAGAATAAAAAAGGGCTTTAGTTATTATTCATTCATTATTCTTCATGAATTCATTCATTCATGTATCCATTCAACAATTATTGATCGGCTACTATGTGCCAATAAAGTTCTAAATGCTGGGGATAAAACAAGGAACAAGACAAGTAAAAAGAATATGACAGATAAAAAAAGAAACAAAACAAAGAAAAGAAGAAGGATGATTTCAGAGAATGATAAATGGTCCGATGGAAAGGGCACAGGTGATGAGGTAGGTAAGGGCAGAGGCAGGACAATGACGTCAGGTAGGATGGTCAGGGGAGAGTAGGAGATATGTTTTTCCAGTTAATCTGGTGTTTGCTCATCTAGATTTAATAAGGGAACCAGTTTGAAGAGCTAGTTTCCAAAGTCCAACCAACCATAGAGAGTCTTTGATTAGGCTTTCTGCACTCTTTCCTGTTTTCATTACTCAGTTACATGCACTAAGGTGCTGACTGTCCTCATTCATTTCTACGTTATGTAGTAAAGTTCCTTCAACCAGTGTGAGAGGTGGGCAGTCTTCATTTGTTTCTAGGACACCAGTGAGATGACTTTATAGATGGTTTCCCTGTGTTGCTAAATGGCAACATGTTGAGTGGATCTCAGCATTATGGCAAACTTACCTGGGCAGTTAGCTCAAAGTATAGGTGGAAACAGAATCTGGAGTCTAGGAAGGAATCTCTCTCTCTCTCTCTCTCTCTCTCTCTCTCTCTCTCTCTCTCTCTCTCTCTTTTGTTGGGTAACAGTGTTTTTCCCCAGGATCCATCAGCTCCAAGTCAAGTTGTTATTTTCACTCTAGTTGTGGGGGTACAGCCCACCATCCCATGCAGGAATCGAACTGGCAACCTTTCTGTTAAGAGCACACACTCTAACCAACTGAACCAGTCAGCTGCTCAGCGGCAACTCAGCTCAACTCATTGTCTTCAATCTAGTTGTGGAGGACACAGCTCACTGGCCCATGTGGGAATCAAACCAGCAACCTTGTTGCTCAGAGCATGCACTCTAACCAACTGAGCCATCCAGCCGCCTGGAAGGAATCTCTTAATTGGAGTTCCCAGCACATCAAAACACACCCTCAGAGTAGGAATATGGTGGTGCTGGGGACTGGAATCAAGCTCTATGCATTGAGAGTCAGAGCTCAATGAACGTTGGTTAGATGTATTAGTAAATGAATGAATGATTCGTTGAATGAATAAATAGAATAATTCTGTAGCTCTTCGAAATGGTTTCAGCTATTGGGGGTAGAATCTAAATGTGTCAATGGAAAAGCCAAAACCACATGCACATGCAAACACTTGTGCACACACCTTATACTAATAGTTTTCCCAAAACAAGGCTGTCAAAAGACACAGAGGACCTTCTCTAAGTTGGTATGACATGGAGGATTTGATGTTAACATTTTTCATCAGGGGAAGTTGCATTTGAGACTTAAGTCCAAGTGTTTAGCAGCCTACTTCTGAGAATATGTAAGATATCTTCTCTTGTCTTTTATAGCTGCGACCATTGCAAATTAAGGCAAATACGGGAACATTAGATTTTATTTTTGATGAAGCATAGAGATGAAAATAGAAGGTGGTATAATCAGAATTAGAGAACCATTTACCAATTTGTTAACTCTAGTGATGTAGTGGAAAAAGCAACAGACCAGGATCAAAATAGTTTGCTGGTGGCTTTGGACAAGTTAATTCGCCTACCTTTGAACTTTGGTTTTTCAAATATGGAGGTTGCTTTATGTCAATTTTCAAAGTATAGTTGTTGAGAATGGAATACACTACATGTTTTATGCCTTTCTGTCAGAGGCTTATGATGACATTGGCATTTAAAAATTCTGAAAGCCTTGTAATAAAGACACCAGTTTATTTTGTTTGAAAGAACATTTCCAAAACTTTTTTCTTTTGATAACTGTTGATATGTTATGAAACTATGTTTCCAATAATCATGATTTTAAGATGATCTTCAAGGCTCTCGAGTTTATACCTGTACACAAACACACACACACACACACACACACACACACACACACACACACACACACACACACACTGAACACCCACATCTTCTTCCTAAGCAGAATAGGTCAATTTCTTCACCATTTCTCCTACTTTATGGAACCACTGTAAGTGAAACTTACTCGAAGTGAAATCTATCTCTTTTCTAAAGAGCTTTCAAGAGAAAACTACCCTCCTTCAAACTCTTAGCAGGAGTCATAGCTTCCTAAATATTCTAAAGACCAGTCCTCCCCAATCCCAAATCGGGTTTTTAGATAAAAGCCACAAGCATAAGGGTTCTTATAGCCCATAGGTCTTCTTGCTAATTTTCCTGAAATGGATTTACTCTATCTCTGATGATTCTTTTATGCTTATATAGAGGGATGTACGTCTAATGAATGTGTGTAAATAGGTACCATTTGCCCATGTGCAGCACCCAGCTGAGGGTGGCACAGTTTTTTGAGGCTTTTCCTGAATTCTTCTGCTTTGTGATCTGTACAGGAATATCTTTCCTCTTCTCCTTCATTCTATTCTGACTTGGTCACCACTAAATTTTCAGTTCATTTTAAACACAGTTTCTGGCATAGAATTGATAGGTTTTCAATAAATGAAAAAAATTGTGGAATAAATAAGTGAGGCTGAGAAGTAAGGAAAGAAGGCTGGAAGGGAGGGAGAGAGAAAAAGAGAAAGACAGGGTCTCTTATATTCCCCTCTATTATATCTGAGCAGTACCTCCTGATTTTTGGAAGTAACCCCCCTATTTTACAGTATGTTGTTCTATACTCTGAAAGATGTCTGCCATCACCCTAGTGATTGCTTTTACTTCCAACTATCTTATAGCATCTGCTTTCTAAGCTGGTGGTGGCCACTTATTACTGAGATACTTCGGGTGTAGCTAAAGGCCAATCAATAATATGCTGATATTTTTGGAGAGAGTCTGCTCCCAAAATATAATTGTTGGAAATCCTATTCTATCATTTGGCTTCAAGCACAGCATGTAGTTGTCACAAGGGGACATTTGCTCCGGGGATGAGTATGACATTGATAGGATCTAATTTCACACCCGATACAACAGGTTGAAAAGAGCCACTACTTTGCAAACCTTGAGTTTTGACTGCTGCTTGGTGCCTTTTTGTTGCCAGCCTCTATTTCCTAGTTTGCTCTGCCAAGACTGCCAGGCGAGCAGCTTTTCCAAAAAATTAGGCAGGAGATAGAATTTTCTGTAGCATATGATGAATGATAGAAAAAAAAATAAGAAAGCACTAAAATGTCTTTATACAAATGCCAGGACTATAGGAGGTTGGCAAGAAGATAACTGTGCATCTGAGTGAAGGAGGTTATGACTACATTTAATAAACAAAATCTGCTGAGATCATGATGATTGTTGCCATCCTTAAAAGATAAATACCGTTGAGGGATTGGATAAAGAAAAAAAAAAAAGATAAAGAGGTGGCCTCTATAGCGAAGTGTTTTTACAAGTGTTAATGGGACCTGAACTTGGGGTTTAGCATTGAGATAAACGCTAAGTTGAGTTGTGGCTTATGAGACAATAGTTTATAAAAGCTGTATAACACATTGCCTGTTTTCAAGGTGCTTCCAATTTTGTAGATGCTACATTCTTGAAAAATGTCTAACACCAGACATTATTTCTCATATTTAAATTGTTTTGATTTATTTATATATCAAATATATCAATTGAGGATACAAAAAGTGCAAAGAATTGATGTAGTTTCAGTCCTAAAGAATTTTGTCAACTATTGGAAGATTCACAGACAACTCTCACGAAAGGCACAATGTGATACTTACCAAGTAAATTGTACCAATCAATTTACTAGGAGTTCAGAAGAGGGACGTATCACTTTTTCCTCATTTACTCAAGGCAAGTCCTTTTGTAGAAGGTGGCATTTGAACTGGGCCTTGAAGAGTTGATAGGATTTCAGGACAAGGAGATATGTCTGAAAAATTAATTACAAAAGAAAGTGAATGAACAAAGGTGAGAGGACAGAAAAAAACATTTTTTCTCTCAAGTTTTCTTTGCTTTTTTCCTTATCTTAGCTGCTGGCATCTTCATCTCTACCTGGGCACCCAAGCTGGGAATCTGCAAGGCATTCATGACTCCTAATTTCCTCTCACTCTTTAAATCTAATGAGCCACTAAGTTGTACGGATTTCACTCCTTATGCAGACAACAATTTGACCCTCTTTCTCCTTTATCATTGAATCAGTCTTTGTGAGAATGTTATCACCTTGTCACTTTGATCGGTGCAGGTGTCATTCTCCACTCTTCTCATTTCTGGGTTGTTGATCATTATAATCAACTCTTTGTATGGCTTTCTACGAGAAAGATGGTTCTATAACTCTAATCTCATGATGTCACTCCTGCCAAAAATTTTCCAGTAACTCTTGATTACCTACAGGATGAATCCAAACTCCTTAGAATGGCATAGCGGTTCTCCAATGATTGCTCCCCTACCTAACTATCCCGTCCCTTCATAATGGTCTTTTCTTAGATAATGGGAGGCTATCATTGTTCTTCTTATGGGAAAATAACATAATCAAAGAGGAAAATGAAATTAATATCTTTGCAGAAAAGATTGAAGAGTGAAATGATTACATATGTGATTTGAAGTCAATAAACATGGATTTGAATTCTGGATTTGCCACCTAAATGGTTGCATGACATTAGGCCATTTACATAACTATTATAAAAGTCTTACAAGTTCCTAGTGATGATTAAGCTCAATGATGCAGGCAAAGTTTTTAACAAAATTGCTGGATTATAGTACACCTCTACATGTTTAATAAGTGGTAACTTATTATCTTTTTGTCTTCTCTCCCCTCTCTTCCCTCTATCCCTTCTTCCTCCTTTCCTTCTTTCCTTTTTCTTTTTTTTCTTTCCTTTCCTTTCCTTTTTTTCCTCCTTCCCTCTTTCCCTTCCTTTCTTCCTTCCTTCCTTTATTCCCTCCCTCCTTCTCTCTCTCTCTCTCTCTCTCTTCCTCTCACTCTCTCCCTCCCCCCCGTCTGCCTTCTCACACACTTTTTTTTCTTACTTTCTTCCCTTTTCTTGGAAGCCAGTGAGTCTACTTATAGGAAATAGGAGCCAGAATCAATTTGTAAAAATGGATTTTTGCAATAGATTCCAAATCCATGTATGAGTAAGATGCATTGCAAAACCTCAGAACATAATGAAATAACAAAATCAAAAGTAAAACTGCGTGAATGATCTATAACATGGATGCAGAAAGAAAGGAAACATCTTTATACCAGGCATTTGTCTATTATCACTGTAAATTTAATGTATAATTAATATTGCTCCTTACTCTGAGTGTTGGGGGTTGTTTTTGTTAAAATTAATACACCAGCAGGACATTTATGAAGACTCTAATATTTCCATGACAGAGCTAGTGGGCCATTATGTTTGCTGGACAAAAAGTATAGAATGCCTAGCGCCTATGTACTTTTTCAGGTGCCTAAAATAAAGGAGTTTGCAATACCAGAAGCCAATACATTCATACAAAAAATAATGAGCTGACAGTAGAGCTCAATGCATGGAAAGTTAGTGTAATTGAAGTTCTGTGGGGAATTCATGCAGCAATTGTGAGGTCATAGTGTTTTAGACATTTTCAACAGTGCCTAGGCAACTTGAAAGAATCCGAAGAAATAAGGTCAAGATATAGGCAATGATTGAAAGATTGACTATATCCTTTTGGTACAATCTATATTGGGGAATATGTATTGACTTAGACTTATTTGAAAGAGAGAATGAATATGTATAGATTAATCCTCATAACAGCACTGTGAAGCATACTAGTATAGTATTTTGTTTGTACTAGTGTGTAGAGATAATTGTTTTGTCATTCTTTTTTATTGTGTATGTCTTTTTAAACGTTTTCTTGACATGTGTTTATCCTAGTTGGTTTCTTGCAACAGGTATACTTTCCTTTTAGAATGGAAATTTTAGTTTAAGAAATATGAGTCATTTAGCAAGATGAAAAAATTAATCTCAAATATTAGAAGGAAATAGGTACTTTTGTTAAATAAAATATTGGGTGTTTGGAAAAGTCATGACGTATTTTTTCTGTTTTTTGTTGCAAAAATGCATCATGACTTTTCCAACAACCCAATAGTTGTAATTCCTCTTGAAATTAATGAAGGGAAATGTAAACTCTCTTAAATAGAGAAATATTTCAAATTATCTTAAGCTTAAACAGTTCATCTGAATAGAATTAAAAAAAGGAGTAGGTTACAACCAAGGTATATGTGTAAAATAAGTGGGGAAAAGATGCAAGGATAGAATGAGTTGATTTTAGTGAAATCAGATTAAGTGTTACTAAGGAGGAAGAAATACATTCTTTTTTTTTTCTTTATTGGGGAATTGGGAGAGGGGAACAGTGTTGGGGAATTGGGGAAGGGGAGCCAGCCAAGTTGTTGTTCTTTAATTTTAGTTGTGGAGGGCACCAGTAGCCATCTGGCTGCCCATCAGCAGCTTGTGGCTTCTGAGCTCAAGGTGCTGTGTTACCATCTTAGTTGTGGGTGGGCGTAGCCACCATCCCGTGCAGGAATCGAACCAACAGCCTTGTTAAGAGTGCACGCTCTATCCACTGAGCCATCCGGGTGGCAGCTCAGCTCAAGGTGCCAAGTTCAGTCTTAGTTGTGGGAGAGTGTAGCCCACCATTGAACAGGCAGTCTTGTTAGGAACACATGCTCTCATCAGCTGAACCATCCTGCCACCTGTTGGCAGCTCAGCGTCAGCTCAGCTTGGGCGCAGCTTACTGGCCCATGTGGGAATCGAACTGGTGGCCCTGTTGCTCAGAGCTCGCGCTCTTAAGCTAACTAAGTCTTAACCAACTGAGACACTCGGCCAGCCCAGGCATACGTTCTTAAAGTTAAACAAGGAAGGCCATAACAACGTGATGAATATAAAATGGCAAAATTCCCGAACATTTATATTTCTAATTTTATTTAAACAAGAAAAATGCACATAAGAAAGTCTACAATTAGAAATTAATGAAGACCTTTTGGGAAAAGAAAAAAAAAGTAGCTGGCAAAAACTTTGCAGCCATGGCTTAAAATATGGAAAGTTAAAAAACCACATGCATCCAAGGGTGAGAGGGCATTGCTATCACTTATGGAGCTACTTATAATTACTTGTGAAATGTGCCAGAGCATTAGAAGCTTTCTAAGAAGAGTGGGGTATGCAAAAGTAGCTCCGTTAACATTGGTTTTACCCTGTGGGTGTGATATCAATGCTTGATAGGATGGAGAGGTGATGACATAGGTGCAAATGTTTTAGGAGTCAATGTGATGGAAGTTACTCTTTGGAAGTAAATTAGACACTTGTTCAGGACTTTATTTATTAGTTTTTGCAGGTTGTTAGGGTCTTATGGCTAATAATAATAATAATAATAATAATAATAATAATAATAATAATGGGTAACATTTATTGACGATGTATTGTGTGCCAGGCACTGTTTTCCAAACAGTACTTTATTTAATCCTAAAACATCCTGTGAGGCATATACTACTGTTAATTTTAGTTTACACAGATTAGGAAACTGAGGCAAGATTGATAGTTTCATTCAAGATTGATAGTTAACAGCAATGACGTAAGTGCTTGCTGTCACAAATGATGCAAAAGAATTCGTTCACTCATTCAGCAACTATTCAGCTCCCACATTGTTTGTGTATGGCACCTTGCTCAGTAATGGAGATATCCTGGTATGAACAAAGAAGACAAAACCTCTGCTTTTGTGAGACTGGAATCTACTTCCAAATATTAGGGCTAGAGCCATCAGGGTTTGATGTAAGGGCCAACTGCACACTGCTTAGCATGCACCCCTGACACACCACATGCTTCCATTTAGGTCACTGAGTTCTATTATCAGATGGAAGGCTATTGCCAATCTCTGAGCTTAAACATTTTTCAGTAAAGTGCAATAATATTAAAGCCATAAAATTAACATGAGATCCAATACTTAGATGTAACCATCTAATTTCCTTATGGATCTTAGAAGACACACCACCACCAAGAGTAGGCCTTCAGGAATATATGAAGTCGGACAATTAAGGTCACAAACTCATTGTAGAAAATACTACACACCTCATTGCTGACTATCACTGTGGTCACCTTTGAAGTACTCCCCATGAGAAGCTACGCACCGATGCCAGCGCCTAGTCCACCCTTCAAAGCAATTTTGGAACTCTTTCTTTTTCTGGAATGGCCATCAGAGCTGTTGTAATATTCACCTTGATGTCCTGAATGTCATCAAAATGTCTTCCCTTTATCTTTGAGTAAAGAAAGAAGTCATCAGGGGCCAGATCAGGTGAGTAGGGAGGGTGTTCCAATGCACTTATTTGTTGACTGGATAAAAACTCCCTCACAGACAGTGCCACGTGAGCTGGTGCATTGTCGTGATGCAAGAGCCATGAATTGTTGGCGAAAAGTTCAGGTTATCTAACTTTTTCACACAGTCTTTTCAGCACTTCCAAGTAGTCAACTTGGTTAACTGTTTGTCCAGTTGGTAGAAATTCATAATGAACAATCCCTCTGATATCAAAAAAGGTTAGCAACATCGTTGCAACAAGTTCATGAACTTAATTGTCAGACCTCGTAGTCTACAGGTATGGCCAACTTTAGAGTCATAGTGTCTGGGTTTGAACCTCAGCCCTTCCACTTGCTATCTAGGTGACTTTGAACACCTGACTTAACCACTCTGTAAATAGCAGGGGGAGGATTAATAGGTGCCATCTCAGAGAGTTGTGGTGGAAATTAAATGACATATTACAGGCACAGACTAATTGTGGCATGAATGCTCTCTTGGCAGAAATATTACAGGACATCATACATCATATCAGGGGCACATGATATCAATCCACCATATCTCTGGTGATGTTAAACTTGCTCATCTGGCCACATTGATGTCTGGGATTAGTATTGATATTTTGTCAGCATTTTCTTTTGTAGTTGACTAGTATTTTGCAGAAAAACATTCTGAGTACACAATATTCTGGCCTAAACAATCCTCCACCTTCTGTCTGAATCATTGCCACTGTGATGGTTATTTGATGGTAATTTTCTACCTCCATCACTTCCTCTACATTAATGGTTGGTGTTTTAAGAAAGAATTTTTGCTAATCCCACATTTATTTATATCAGCATGGACTCATAGATTCTAACTTAATTTACTTGGTTATATTTCATGATTATCATTCTTTATTTTGATGCTCAAATTCTTCCTGGTATGGCCAATAGCAGTCCCATCCTATGTCCTTTTGACATCTTTCCATCGTTGTTTGATCATTTCCCCAGTTTTTGGTCACAAACCGTTTCAGCTTCAGTTTGTACTTTCCCTGCCCTAGCTCTGAAATCATTCATTTCTCCAAAAAACCTGGGTTCCTTTCTGTGGGGAAAGATATTTAGATACCAGGAGATCAGTGTTTAGTGTGAACAGTGCTACTGGGGTATTGTTACTTCCTGGCCTTCTGATTGGATAGGGCTAGAAACAAATTTATTTTTATATGCACACACAGATATACATGTATCCAAATAGCATGTACACTTAAGCCCATAACTATTTCTCTCTATATATGCAAATACATTAAGAAATAAAGAAGCAAAATAATGGGGAAAGAAGAAGGGAAGAAGGGGGAAGCAAGAAAAATATGAAATAAGACTTTCCATATAGGTGATAACCGATTAGTGTATTTAGTACACACACTTGTGACTAAATTTGAATTGCATAGCAGAAAAAATTCAGAAAGTTTTAAGGGCAAAAATGTGACCTTTTACATCTAGGTTGTTAAGGCAAAGAAGTATCAGAAAAAGGACTTTTTGCTATATAGAGAAAAAACAAATCATTGAAGAAAACCTAAGGCTGAATATATACATTAGATCAAACTCTTTAAAGGGATGACAACTTTACCCATTAATTTAGATTTCCCAAGCCTTGAAACGTTGAAAGTAGCCCCTTGTTCAGTTTGAGTAAGTCTTTAGAAAGAATTCACCAATACTTTTTCATTGGATGCAGTCTATATATGTATATATCTATATCTATATCTATATCTATATCTATATCTATATCTATATCTATATCTATATCTATATCTATATCTATAGATATAGATATAGATATAGATATAAAATCTCTATTAAGTATGATGACAGTGCCAATCCACAGGAGAAGTCAGAGATTTCTAGAGTTCTCTCCTAGGTCACACAGGTCATCATAAGTTAGAAAGGGCTACAGGATTCATTCTTAGGGTATAAAGGTAAAGCCATGCAGAGAAACCATATGGACTGACAGGAACACATCCCGTAAGAAAAATATTAATAATAACACAACAACAACTGTGTTTTGTGCATGCATGTGTTCTAGAAAGATGTATGCAAATGTAAACAAAACACATTAATTTATTTTCTCTAAAACATAAACAAACATTGCCTTGTTTGGCAGAATCTGCAAAATGCATATTGCTCCCTGTGGCTCCTTTCTCTGCTACAATAGAAGTATGTTTTGCATTAAATCCATTGTTACTAGGAAATGAATCCCAAAATATGCTAGTGTGGCTTTCTGTGGTATTGAGAATCCTTATTTCTTATGAAAAAAAATCAGCCTCGGCTAAACACATCAGCCTCTGGAAATTAAAAAAAAAAATGTTTTCCCTTTAAGTTGAATGCAATGGACATGCAAGAAGATGCTGGAAAGGGAGAGTTCTTTGAGCATCTTATTTTGCCGGGGAGCTGGTGGTCCAGTAGGCATAGCAAACTACATGTGTATCTAGGAGACATATGAGGTGACACAGCAGGGGTGCTTTGCTTGCAGAGCAGGAGGAAGAAAAATGGGGATGCTGAGGTCATTCACTGAAGTCTCTAAAAGTAAATCTTCTCAGACACACCTGTTTTCTTTCTTTTTTTAATAGAGTAATTGAATTAGTAGATAAAGGTAGTATGGGTGACACAATCAATCTTGATTTTAGCCAAACAGTTGATGAAGTGTTTTGCAGGAACTGGAGTAGTCATGGAGTCTGAATGTGCCAAAGCAGTCACCTACGGGATAGGCTCAGTGACAGAGAGAGGAAGACCCAGTGAAGGGGCTCAGGCTTTGAGGAAGAACGCAGGAAATGACCATATTATTTTTGGAGCAAAGTTCCAGGCTCTTTTAGCCTTTCGCATGACATGCTTTATGTTAACTTTCATTCTGAATTCTGGAAGAGCTTCTATCTTAGGGGTCCTTGGGCAGGGCTTAAACAGAAGTGGTTTCGGGTGCTTCTCTACTAGAACAGTAAGACTGCAACTAAAGTCAAAGAGAATTACTGCTATTGTCTGGGAATCAAGGGCTGAAATGCCCAAACTTTTATTATTGAAACATTGCAGTGTGTTGTTGAAACTGGCCAGTTGTCTCTATGGAGTTCTGAGGCCACTGTTTCATCTTTTCCCCAACACCAGACTGTAAATTCCACAGGGGCTATATCTGTTTTTCTTGCTGCAGTACCTCTGTTCTGACAAAAGTATCTGGCACATAGTACGGACTCAGCAAGATTGGTTGACTAGATGACTCATCATCACAAATATCAATTGAATGCTTATTATATATTTGGCGATGACCTATGTGACACCTTTCTTGTCTGTATGACAAGGACAGAGGAAAAAAGAAGTAGGAAAACAACTCAATGTGGTAGTGACTTCTTGGGCAAGCACACAGGACTTCTGCCTGCTGTCTCTATAGTGAGCTGTGGGTAGGATAAAAACCCTTCTGCCATCCCATCCTCCGCCCATGCATGGTAGGGCCTGGGAAGCAATATGAATGACAATTGCCTTAGGAACTTTAACCTGGTAAATGACTGATGGTTACAGCTGTCACTGTACAGCGCCCCTCTCGCTGTTCACCTTCCCAGACTCCTGTGATAGGAAATGGAAGCTTCAGTGACTCAGGCTCAGAAGTGGATGGGCTTTAGAGAAAATGGCTGGATAACACAAAGCCACAGTGACTGGAAATTGTGCAACATGGTAAATAACCTGAACAGATCTCAAGGTTCCCAAGAAAGATTTCAGAGGTTATGGCTGCAAACACCGTCCAAGAGAAGAACGAGAAAAACTCATCTCTGACGCTGATGAGCTGGGAAGCAGGAAGAGCACTCAAAATTGAAAAGGAGCCAGTGTCCCAGAAAGAGCAGAAGAGGAAGATGGATAGTTTCTACCTACCAGACAGTTGTGAGGTTTTGAGTTGTTTTGTTTGCCTTTGAACGAAAACATTCACACACACACACACACACACACACACACACACACACACACCCTTCGCCCCATCCCCCCCCAAAAAAAAGCTGTAAAGAAAATTGCTTGGGGTAATGTGTTAATTATGGCCTAATAGGAATACAATACCAACAGCCAGCCAGGAAGAAGTCAGATTGCAAACATCAGAATTCCATTGTCCAAGTACTTCCAGACAGTATCCTGGCATTGGCCAACCTTGGAAATTTTGGTAAGAATAAAAAATATATATATATATTCATAGAAGGAGGTCGCCAGATTTGATTCTTCTTTAGCAACTTTTATGTGAACATCTTGAAGGATTTTGCAAATGCTGCTTAATTAATTTTCGTAATTAATGTGAGTTAGTAATAGAGTCCTTGAACCTCACGTTGAATGCGCTGAGGAATTGAGTAGAAATACATCTTACTACTGGAGAGAGAAACTTTTTTATTCTTAATTCCCTAAGAAAGTGTGTGTGGAAAAAAACCCTTGGAAATCCCTAAAATTGTACAGTCAGATTGGAAGAAAAAGTTGATCTCCTTCTTGACATTGTGTTTAAACTTATAGGAGAATAAGCTTGGGACATAATTTTTGAGAACTATAGAACTCTCCTTCTGTTCTTGATAAACTCATCTATGGATCTCTTTTTTATATTAGCTTTGCTTCTCCTGATCATTTATTTACATGTCTTTGACTAAAAAGAAAAAAAAAGTCTTATAATTTAATATATTCTGTTGTGTGGCCACATCTGATGCCAGAGGGTTAAAACCTGGACTTAACTTCTTGGAGAAGGAAAAGTTGCATTCACTGGGCTAGGCTCCAATCAGGATTTCTTTGCTTTCTATGGCCATGTGTGCTTCGTCCATCTACAGGATTTTAGACCCAAGTAAGTAAACATGGTTTGGAATAATTTATGCAGAGCATGTTTGGTAAATGACTGAAATTCACTCCAGATTGGGGAGATTTCTTAGGAGGACAATAGCCCCTCCCCGCCTGCAGTTGCTCTAGTGAGCCCTGAGTAGGGAGAAAACCCTTCTGCCATCACACACTCCACTGATCTGGGTCAATGCCCCCGGTTTGGTAGGGACTGGTAAGTAAGGTTGTTGGAGCTTGCCTAAGGAGTCAGACCTCAGACCAGGAAGTGATTTTCTTCTTCATTACAATCCTCAGGCTCTCACCCTGTGGGCATATGTGAGTTCCTAACTAGGCAAGGATCACTGACTGGACTATGCTTGGCTCTTATCATGTGAAATGGTGACATTAGGAAATGTAGTCAAATGCCCTCAGTAAATCTGAGAAATAATTGCTATTACGTAGTCCTGAATATTAGTTCTCAAGAGTTACTTTCTTGGGAAAAATTAGCATTTCTTTTTCTCTGTGTTCTCTCTCTCTCTTTGTCTCTGTCTCTGTCTCTGTCTCTCTCTCTCTCTCTCTCACACACACACACACACACACACACACACACACACACACACATTCTTATTTAGTCCTCAGTCTTGAGATGCCATGAGATCCATCCAAATGAATCCCCATCTATTTGAGGGTGAACTATTTTAGTTACTAGTTGAGATGGAAGCCAAGCAAGCCAGCACTAGAAACCAGCCTTGTCTTTTTTGGTTGCTTCCTTCCAACCTCAGCGATTCTTTCAAAGCTTCCAGTTACTGAGTTTCTTTGCCTCTCAGTTTCAAACCCTAGCTTAGTTGGGATCCCAAGGAAATCAGGCAGAAACCAACCCAGGGGACTCTCAAGAGAATCCTAAAGTATTGATTCTAGGAGATCCTGTGAAGACTTTCATGACTCAAATATTATAATTATCTACCATATTCGTGTTTTTGTTAAAATCCTTGTTACCAACATGAAGAGTGTAACTTTTTCTACCAGTGCTTAAATATTTCAACCCTGTACTGGAAAAATTAAAGGGTTAAATAGAAGAGCACACTATAGATATTTTAATTTAAGCTCATTAAATGTGAGTGGATAAGGTTTTCATATTTAGAGTAATTTCTGTTAAGGTTTCCAGTACCTCTGGGTAGCAGCTAGAGATTAAGGCACCAAAGCCTTATAATATCAATTTTAAACCTGGTATTTGGGCAATTATTTTAGGAGAACATAAGGGGTAAAACTCACAAAAGTAGCTGTCTCAGTTAAATTCATTTGTGTTTCATTTGTTTTATTTTGATTGTTCTTTCTTATGAACTGTTTTATTTTCACACTGATATATACAATTAATTCCATTGTCCAAATTCATTTGAATCAGACCAGCCAAATTATGTTATTATGCTATCCAGAAACATCTGTCACGGGCCCCAGAATATCTTGTTTTATTCTGAAATAACATGTCTTTCCCTCAGTGGTAGAGCTTCCAAACACGCAAGCCGAGGCTGCCTGTGGGTCTGACATCTTTTGAAGGTTGCAGAAGCTATCTCTGCTAAAGCTGGTAACACCAAAAAATTGTCCCCAAAGACCCCATCAGCTCAATTGTCTTCTAACTCCAAAGGGCGAAACCAAACACATTCTGAAACCAGGGAAGCAAGACTGCATGGCTCTCCCCGCGGGGAGCACATGCATTCTGTCACTCACCCACAAAGGGAAGGCACAGGGCAGAGACTAGAACACATTTCTACTTTTTTTTCAGAAAATAAAGGACTCCACACCTTCCCACAAGAAGAGGAACTGCACAGTCAAGAAGGCAGAGTTTGAAAGCAAAATCCCTTGGTTCTGGTTGTAGTTTTGCCACCTCCTCTCTTGTATCATGAATGAGTTACTTACTCCCCCCATCCCTCAGCTTCCTCATCTGTAAAGTGAGACTAACTATAGGACCCACTCCACAGGGCTGTTCTGAGGGTCAAATGAGTTAAACGGGTACAGAACAGAAAATGAGGCCTGACACACAGAAAGTGCTGCGCAAGTTTTCTGAAAAACATAGAAAGGGACATAGACATGTGAGCACTCACTAGGATCTCTCCAGATAGTTTGAAATTTTGCCCACGGTTTGATTTGGATTAAAAATTCAGATTGTGATCCCCTTCATGGGTCTGTTCTATCCTCATCTTATTCAGTTTTTTAGTCCTACAATATCTTTTACTAATTTCTTTTCCCTGTCTGACTTTTCATTCAGCTCAAATTTAACAGAAACACATACTAAACAGAATGTCTTCGTATTAGAGTGTACTGAAATATTTTCAGTGTGCTCCCTCCTTTGAAGTCTGATAAAAGGTTTTGTTGGAGTCACTGACTGGAAATGTACCATGCTTTGCACTCTGTGGGGTCAACATAAAGCAAAAAGCACAAACATGATATTAACAACAATAAAGGAAAATGTTTCCATTTCCTTTTACTTAAAAAAATTCCCCAGTGCCCTTCCCAAGTTACCTTGACAACTGCTACATATTATTATTTAAAATGGCGGGTTCTGAATCTCTCAATTATGCAATTCACTATGCAGCTTCAAAAACACACACTAACGCAAACTCAGAGGAAACACAGGTTCACCTCACACTACCTGAATGCAAGAGTGGTTTCTGATTGCCTTCCTTTTTCAATGGGTTTTATTTTAGTCACCAATTGGCGCTATATCTTGCTTTGCATTAATCTATAGAGTCAACATAAGCATAAAAGACACCGGAAATGTTCCCTTAAAGCTGTATTTCCTAGCAACCGAGTCTCAATTTCAGCAGTGTCTTCAGTAATTCCGAGTCAAGGCAGTGACAGTCATTTAGCTTCTAAATCTGAAATCTGCCACAGTTGAGAGGGCAGTCATAATAGTGGTCAATGGGTGTTGAAAAGGTTATAATGAGTATTCACAATCAAAATGTTTCTGGAAGAAAGAAAGAAAATTCACTGGAACATAAATATAAATATTGTGCTAGAAATGACATCTGTTAACTTTATCAATTTTGACAAAACAAAACAATAACATTTCCCCTATGATCTGCATTGCATGAAGTCTTAACATGCCTTTTTCTAATTGAAGAGGTCATGGGCAAGTAGCCACACCCCCACTTAAACAATCCCAAAATGCTAGTGGTTTACTGATCCTATTTTAAATGAACTTGACGAACAGCAATTCAAAAACATGTATATTAAAATGCTTAACATTTTACAGCTTAAAAGCTATGCTTTTTTGTTAGGTTCGCTCTTACCAAATTTTAAATTAATTTCCTTTTTTCCATTATTTATGAAAAAAACCTGGTTTATGTATTAAATCATGATAATAATAATACAACATCACTAGCTGCCACTGAATGCTCCTTGTATTTAAGCATGGAAGTAAATTGTTTATTCACTAACAAATTTGATTATCAGATCAATTCTATAATGAAGCACTATTATTCTGATTTTATAGATGTGAAACTGAGGCTTAGAGGTATTAAGTGACTTAAAGATTAGCTATCAGATAATGCCAGAAAACCAGGATTTGACTGGCTCTAAGGACACTTCATCTTAAATCCTTTTTCTCTGTGTCTCTGTTGATCTGTCTCTCTCTGATTTATATATCAGGGGTGCCAAAAAAATGTACACACACTTTAAGAAAGGAAAAAACTGTATTAAAATTGTAATACTCAATATATACCAATAGCAAAAGATGAATACAAGTCATGTGTATACATTTTTTGGCACCCTCTGTATATTTTACATACAATGTAGAAACATATAAAATGTAATATATTGATATATTACATTATATATTTAATATATTTATAATATATTATAATTATAGCTATATTAATACAGGTCTTAATATATTTAAGAGGTATTAAAATCGCATCCCTTTGATTTCTTTTCTTTAATAAAAATGTAATTATACTCAGACCACATATACCTTAAGATATACCTTGAGAGAAAGCAAAAATTGGATTCTGGACACAAAAAGTTTATTCATCCATTATGGTCCAGTCTCCAAGCGAAGTTTAAAGTAGCCATATGACTGGCCAAACGTATCATGTATTAGAGTTTGAAACTAATTGCTTATCATATCTCTATCTCCTCCAAATGTTGAACCAACTAATAAATATACATGGGATTTGATAGGGATCAACATATTAGGATTATTTCAGATAGCTTGGAACCAAGGCTAAATCCTGGCTTCCTTCTCTTTGTCCTTGAATGGAACAGCCTGCCAGGCAGAAGTAGAGCGCACTGGGCAGGATCATGTGATGGAGGCAAGCCTGAATTGTCAGCAAATCTGGTCTATACCCCAATTCCTCAGCCTCACCAACTAGAGGAACCTTCTTTCTTCCCTGATGGAAGACAGTGAGACCTGTGAAAGCAAGAGGTAATACTTCAAAGAAAGCCAGAGCTCCTCTGTAAGGGAAAAGCAGTTTCCTTGGGGATGGAAAACACCTTCCCTAAAAGAAAACAAATTATACAGTTGTATTTTTACTAGATTCAGGAGCACCCAATAGTTTGTTTTGCTGGGAAGTAGTTTGCATTATGATTAATTGCAAAAATTCTGAAATCAGACAGTAAGGGCTCAAATGCTGTCTCCTCTACTTCTTAGCGTAGGCAAAGAAACACGAGGTCTCAGTTTCTTTACCTCTATTCCTCAGGGTACCTGTCAGTCTGAAGATTAATGATACTATACATGGAATATAGTATTTTTGATATTGATGCACAATTTACATGCTATACATATGTGCTATTATTACTAATAAATAAAGGATTATCTTGGAAACATAAGAATCTTGCTGAATCAAATTCAACTACATCTAATATTTATTGTGAATTCCTACTTTGTGAAAGGCTTAATATTATTTTATTTAGTCTTCCCCAAATCCTGTGTGCCATGTTTTGTTATCTCTAATCTCAGTAGATGACTTGGAAGCTCAGAGATACTAAATACCTCGTTCAAGTTCACCTGGCTATTAAACAGAGCTGGGATTCAAAGATGTGTCTTCAAATTCAGTCCAGTTGGCACTATCTGATTGCATTCAACTCTGATTATGTTTCAACTCTCAGTCCCTGAATCAATCTTGTAAAAGGAATATGACATATTGTGAATAAGTGCTTATAAAAATATTTATTACTTAGGGACATGTTTCCTAAATAAGAAACACAATCTCAAAGTATTTCTTCCAGTCAGGGTATGTCTATGATCCTGTCCCAATAATTGTATTGCTTCCAGGGTACAGAAGTAACTAAGATCATCTTCACATTTGAGGACTTTTAAGTTTAATAGATTAAATGGGCAATAATAAATATTCTAGCTCTGCCATAAAACTCATCATTAATGACACTTCCCGCTCCAAGATTTTCCTAAGTCTACAAAATAAGTATATTCAAGGGAAACCTTAAAAGCCTAAGATTTTATTTATATATAAGTATATGAGTAATCTCTTTCTCTAGACTCTAAATCTTTAGGGTCAAAGAATTATTGCTATCATTCTAGCTTTGCCATAACACCATCTCAGAGTGCTTTCACTTGCTATATACTAAGCCTGTCTAAAATACTCATTGAACTGAATTCAATAGGAGGCTTCATTCATAAGATAATTTTAGAACCAAGAAAACAACTACAAAAAAATAAAACTGTAAATTAGCTCAAATTTGGGCTAATACAGTTTAAATTAACTTATCAAGCTAGGAAGGAAGTGACTACACCAAATAAAATGATTCATTTGCGATAAAATGTTCAACAAATGAAAATTATTACAGTTTGGGGAATTAACTCTGACTTCCTTTGCTTCTCAGGTCTTAGTCTGAAGCCATCTCAGTTTTGTACTTGGTGCAGGGAGCGCATTAATCATGAAACTGTTGATAGGTTTCACTATGGGGAATGGGATGGTGATCTGAGTCACTCCCACGGGGAATGAGATTGCTTCATGAAAACTAAAGCGAAAATGGGACGATGTTGGATTGTGGGGGAGAGAAGCCAATAGAAAAAGTCCAGAGTATTGTTCCACAGGTTCTGTGAAGATCAGCTGCTTTGATAAAACCAGGGGAAAGCTGTAACTTTCTGGTTTGATGGAGAATTCAGGTGGAAGCGGCAGCTCTTGGGATGATGAATGAGCTTTGAAAAGGGAAACTTTATTTATGCTCTAGCGATTCCTGCTTCTGGAGTGGTGAAAACATACATATTGTAGCATTCATTTTCATCACAGCTATGAGAAGAATGTTCACTTATGGAGGAGATATGTAATATTATAGATAAGCTGTGTACTTCTTTACTACAGGAATATCATAAAGCACATCCCCAAAACTCATTTTAAAACGATAGATGGGATTATCTTTTAGTTGAGTGAGTAGCTCTCAAGTCTCTTTGTAGCCATGGTGACTAGTCCCTGTATGTGAGCATTACATAACTGTTTCTTCATGCCATTTATAGTAATTGATTTGTTCATTTGTTCATATAGTCACTCAATTACTATAATGCTGGTCTAAATTTAACAGTAAGTTTTTAAACAAAGTTGTATCACAATTGGTTTAAAGAGTACATGTAAAATAACAAAATAAAACCTAATTAAAAAAATCTGTGTTAAATAGACTTAACATAAAATTTGTCATGTTAACCATTTCTAAATGTAAGATTAAATGGCGTTAATTACATTCACAGTGTTGTGCAACCATCACCACTTTCTATATCCAATTTTCTTTTAACACACCAGAGACTCTGCAACTATTAGCAATAACTCCCCATTCCCTCCTCTCTCCAGATCCTGGTTACCTCGATTCTGTTTTCTGCCTCTATGCATGTACCTATTCTAGATATTTTTGGAGTGGACTCACACAATATTTGTCCTTTTGTGTTTGGCTTATTTCACTTACCATAATGTGTTCAAGTTTCTTTCATATTGCAGCAGCATCATCCTTTATGTTGTCATTATTTTTATAACTTTTTATTATAAAGCATTTCATGATGTATTTTCATTGTTATAACCTTTAGGGATAAATATTATAATAAACCCATTTCAAGGGTTAAGAAAGTGAGGGTCAAAGATATTAGATGGCTCATGTACTTTACCTAATTACTGGGAGGCATACATGCAGAAGCTCAGGTCTTCAAACTCCAAATTTAGTGCTCTATCCACTCTGTCATCCTTCTTCTCTTCTTTCTTCCAGTTATTCTGTGTGTGCACTTATCTCCTCTTTGTACATTCACACTTTGTACATTTACTTCTTCCTAGATATTTAGTCTGCTGTTACAACTTGAGACTGCCAAGAGACTAGTGGTTTCCTTGGTTATCATCTGAGCATGTAACCAATGTTTTTTTTTTTAGGGGAATGGAAGAAAGACCGGTATATATTTTTGCTCAATTATCTTTAGCAAATCTTACACAGATTGCCTGTATAAAGACTTTGAAATAAAGAGTCATTTTAACTGGTACCAAAATATAACTTTTAAAACATATTTTAAAAGAATATGACAAACAGTTAAAAACTGCTCCATAATACTATACGTTGTAAGTAAAGGTTGAATTCTAAATTTGCAGGAAGGAACATGAAGTGTATATTATTACTATTAGGTTATAGCACACAGAAAAAATAAATGAAATGTGCACACGTGTAAGATTGGGTCATTTGCTTTCAACTTTTCAGGGTAGGGTGATCCCAGTTATTTTTGGAAATTTCACAGTCTATTACTGATTTAAAATTGACATCTAGTTTGCACTCTATTGAAACACCTCCAAATTTCTCAACAATACATAATTGTTATAATTTTAGAAACTGCCAAATATAAAAAAAAGGAAACTTAAAACTAAGACTGACAGCAAATCTATTGCCAAAACTTCTTGGAGAAATCATTAAAATAGATATGGTCAATAGAATGGATTGGAAAATATAATTGATGAACCCATTTGAACAAGGCCCAATGAGAAACAGAGAATTAAGTTGCATCCCGCCTCACTGTCTGCTCTCTGCTCTAGATATGTAATATTTTGTATCTAGCTGGAATCTGTAGATAGATAGATAGATAGATAGATAAAGATGATATAGATATATATAGTTTTGTTTTATTTTTACATAATTATACAATACTTGTCCATATATATGTGTTTTGTTTTTACATAATTATGTAATACTTATCTTATTGTGGTTGGTTTATTTCACTTACCACAATGCCTCCCAAATTAGTGTCTCCATTTCTACATTGGTGATTTCAATTCCTTAGAAACACGAGGCATAGACTGTGACTGACTGTATGTCTGTTGGGTGGGTCTCTTGTGAAGTGTCACTGACGGTCACTAATTGAATCACGGAATGCAAAGAAAATGAAGGAAGAGTCAGGAAAAGTAATGGGAGCATTAATCTGTGATTCCAGCTATTTTGTTTATCAGGGAAGGGGAACAGACAAGTTGCTGTCCTTTTGTTTTTCAGTCTAGTTGTGGAGGATGTCGCTTCACTGGCGCATGTTGGTATGATCATTGCCAACTCTTCCCGGGTGAGGCAGTCACTCGCTGGCCATTTGACAGCTGCTCACGCTGGCTGCCAGCCACTCAGGGTAGCTCATGGCAGCCCACTGCCGCCCCACTGCAGCCTACGCCATAGCAGGAGGCTCAGGGCAGCCCAGCTCCAGGTCGAGCTGTTGTTCACCATCTTAGCTGTAGAGGGCGCAGTGTCACTGGCCCTTCCTGTGGGATTCGAACCCGGGCCCTCCTGCTCAGAGCTGGTGTCCCAAGCCAATTCCTAACCAATGTGCCACTCGGCTGGCCCAGTCCCAAGCCAACTCTTTTTTTTTTTTTTAGAATTTTTTTTTTATTGGGGTATTGGGGGGATGGGAACAGTGCTGGGGAATTAGGGGAAGGGGAACAGACAAGTTGCTGTCCTTTTTTTCTTCAGTCTAGTTGTGGAGGATGTTGCTTCACTGGCCCAAGTTGGCACCATCATTGGCTCTTCCCTGGCGAGGCAGATCAGTCGCCGGCTTCTGGATGGCCGCTCACTGTGGCTGCTGGCCGCTCACGCTGGCTGCTGACTACATACGCTAGCCCATGGCAACCCACTGCCACAGGGGCTGCAGCCTCCGCCATTGCCAGCGACTCATGGCAGCCCAGCTCCAGGTTGAGTTGTTGTTCAGCATCTTAGCTGTGGAGGGCAGTGTCACTGGCCCTCATATGTGGGATCCGAACCGGGGCCCTCTGGTGTCCCAATCCAGTTCTTAACCATCGCACCACTCAGCTGGCCCTGTGGTTCCAGTTTTTATATATTCCACCTCTTCAAAGAGTCAAAGAAGCAGTGGAGGCTCTACGCTTCTCTAGATAAAGCCTGCTAGACATTGACAATTGCACATATTAACTTCCTAATAGAATTTAAGAAAAAAATATCTTTCCATGAAAAACCAGAGAAATCTATGAAAGGAATGAAGACATTATAAATCAAGAAAGAAAGGGCTACAGTAATATAATAAAGGGAATTTATCAAGAAGGCTTAAAATGTGGTAACAATATTTATATCCTAATTGATGCAGTGAAGAACAGAACTGACACTGTGGAAAATGAATCAGTGATACAGAGAATAAACTTGAGAATTTCTCCCATAGAGCAGAAGGGAGAATAAAATGATAAGAATGGTGAGTTAAAACAGCCAAGATTGGTAGGCAAAAGGGAGATTCAACTTAAAAATTAATTTCCCTGAGGAAGAAAGAAGAACAATTAAAATAGTAACAATAAGAAAAGTCAACACTTCCAGGAACCAGAATAATTTCTAATTATGGATAATGGCACATCTCATTTTATTTTGGATGAAATCAAAGAAAAGAAACCACATCAAGATACATTCAGACATAACTTTTTTGAAATATCTTGATAAGGAAAAATTGCTGTAATAATATAAGTAAAAAGGGAGGAATGTGGGCCAATTTTGGACATTTTCTCCATAACATTAAGTACTAAGACACACAATGGAAAGGCTATATAAATTTGAGGGGAAATAGTTGTGCTTTAAAATGGAAAACGCAAAATGAGATATTTTATTTGTAATGCAAATGGAAGGAGTCTTTCAGTTACGTAAGGCTGAGAACATATATATTACTTAGGTACTCTAATTTAAAATGTTACTTGACGTTATAGTTTAGCTAACTGAGGAAGATCCAAAATAAAGAATTCAAGACAAAGGAAGTTGAGTTGTAAAGGACTAGAGAAGATTAAATTTGTTAAAATATAGAGTTCTGACTAATTTTATACACTTATATGTAAATAAAACAATAATTATTATTAAAAGAGGAATTTCATAATATAAGTGTTAATTTAAAAAAATTAGAATCTAAAATACCAGGTTATATTAATAAAGTTGAGAGGCAGAGTCGTGAATAGGGTGGGCAGTAGAAGAAATTGGAGGAGGAGTTACTCAGAAGTACTCTAGATCCAATTTTGCACATTCAGGAAATGCATGTTAAAGACAGTTTCCAACAACTTCAAAAGTAATTATTAGTAGAACTGAAAAGGAAATAATTATGTTCTAACCCACTAAAAGATATGAGAACAAGCACAAAATGATCACAATTTGTGTTGAGAAATAAGTTCATCAGAATGAAACACAGTGAATATTAAGAGTAGCTCTCTCTGGATTGTGAGCCTGTTACTTTATGTTTTGTTTCTTTAAACTCTTTAGTGTTTTCTAAATTTTAGTCAAGAGCATTTTTTCCATTGTGTAATCAGAAAAGTCAATAAACGTGACTGAAAATATTCTTAGATGGCAACTTCAGAGAGGAAGAAAAGAAAGAACATTCTAGGCAGAGGGCATGAGTTGAGAAGAGCTCGGCCTATTCAAAGACCTGCACAAAAACTGGCATCTCTGGAGTACAGAATGCTGGGAATGAGCCGCTTCAGAAGAGGCCCTGGGGCCACAGCAAGCTCACAGAAGACCTAGCAGGCCACGTTGAAGATTTTGCTTTTGATGTTAAAAAAGTAAAAGAGCTATTGAAAATACATAACGTTTATGTTTAAATAAAAGAAAATCATTATTCCATTGTTTGCTCTTGGTTCAGAAAATCCAGGTTTGTGTCAGGAGGTTGAGTATTTCACCCTCAAATGTGTAGCTGTGTCTTTGAAAAGCAGCCAATGTAGTGTTACAGTGACTCTGATCCCCCAAAAATAAACAGGCCTTAGTAATGTGCGTGCACGTGTGTGTGTATATTTGCACACACATGTGGCGAAGCATGTGGGAGCGGCGGTGGTGTAAAACTTTAAAAAGATGACTTTAATAGTGTGTGTAAAATATTACATAGAAAACTGTCTTTTTTCCAAAGAATGTTTATGCTCCCTAACCACAAATTCTAGTGCCATTATTTTACCTCCCTATTCCTATCATTTTTTTTTAAAGTGACTATATCAGAGTTTTGTGGACTGCATTCATATGGCCTGATCCTTTGGACTTGTTTATTTATTTCTATAATGACAAACGTTTTTATGGTCTCTGCATTTTCAGAGCCATAAATAGTGGGGTGACTTGCATAAGCAACCTGAAATGGAAAAGAAAAAGCAACATAAAAACACAACTCTTATGCCTTCTAGGTACCTTGTTTTCATGCTGGTATATTTGGGGTACTGGAATATTACTCTCAAAGGTGAAGAATTTATGAGACTGAAGTGGATTACTTTCTATGTCTTATTCTCTTGGGTTTCTTCTTCTCTTCTTCTATTCCAAAGATGGTGTGTAGGTAAATCATCATTTCCATGGCTAAATAATTAGCAAATTGTCATCAAAGCCCATTGGTAACACCACTGTTGGGGTAGCCTCAGAATTTCACAACTCAATCAGTTATCTCTAAATCAACAAAACTTAGCTCCAGAGGAGAGAGATCTGGAAAGCTTTTCTTTTCAATTCTCTCATATGTTTTGTTTTAGCTTAATGTGTTTGTCTGGATACTGAGACACCATGGCGATAGGCGTCATAGAAATAAATAGAAATAGACATAGAAAAAAGCTAAAAACTAAAACGAAAACTTGGAAAGACTGGGAATGACACTTGTATCTGAGCACTCTTTTTTTTTCAGAACTCAGTGAGGGGGGAATTAAAAAGGGACTTTGTGTCAGACAGAAGAGTTAGTGAATAATTTTTCTAATAGTGTTATTTTGCTGACACAAGACTAAGAGAGATCATTAGCATGCTGAGATTATTTAACTCTTAAAAATAGTGCTTTAGCTTTTGCTTTGCTGCATATTCCTTACATCTCAGCTCAGCTCAGCTCAATCTTAAAAAGAGCGGTGAGCCAGTTAAAATTGGGCAGTGTGACATGTGGAAAGAAAAGAGTCTTTTGAGTTAGAGAGAGAGTAGGGTTAGAGTTTTAGTACCGACTTTTATTACCTATGTTCATAATCCTCCACGAGGCTTAATTTCCTCATTTCTACAATGTTCATATTAATACCTACCTCACACATTTATGGCAGGACGAAACACCAAACTAAAGCTCTTATTATAGTTCCTGGTACATGGAAGCCACTTAAAAAATGTTCATTTCCAACTGTCTACATCCTCATAAATCATTTAGTTTCATTTAGTAAAATGAGTGCCCAAGAAGAAGGAATGAAACACTCAACCTACTTTGAGTCTGCTGAGTGATGGATGTCCTACAAACATCAGAACCGCTATTGGGCTGTCACCCTGTCCACTCTCTCCCCAAGGCCAAAACCAAGACCAGTTAACCTGCCAAGAGGTCCGGGATGTGAATCTTCCCATCTGACTCCCACAGGCACAGACTGGCATGTCTGTATGGAAACAAGTAATCAGAACTGATATATCAAAATGGTTAGCTCGAGGGAGAGCAGCATTCAAGGACTCAGAAATCAAAGAGCCACCCTACGCTCTCCAGTAAAACAAACAAAGAGAAATGCCTGGAGAGGAGACAGCTGAGGTTTCGATCTGATCTTAGAGTCAGGGCTGGCAGATTTGTGTTCCCCTTCACCTTAAACACGAGTCCAGAACTGTGTGCATTACCTGTTTTGGTGGTTGTAGAGAAAAACCAATACTGTATTAAATTGTGTTCATTATTCAGCTCGGAATGACATTGAATCTCTGTGGAACGGTGAGTAATAAACTCATTTCTTTGTTATTAGTCTGTTGATGTTCTCACTAGCCATCCTGGAGGAGGAAGAGGCCTGGGAGCAGTTGTACTGAAGGTTTAGAAAACCACAGCGATACGATTCAGTCTCTTTCTCCAGCCAATGCAGCAGAAAGAAGTCTTTCATTTCATGTCAGTCACTTCTGACTGCTGTGATTTACCCAAAAACACGGAAGTCTATTTTATTTCCCTGACATTAAAACAAATAATTTAAATGAATAAAACTATAGATTTCTTGGAGAGAAGTATCATAAATGATCATTGGGGAGAGCCATTTCCTGAACTCCCTTGGACATGCCAAGCTTATTCTCAAGATGATCAAATCAATTCTGAGTCCAACACTCTCTACAAGTAGTTTTTATTGTTTTTTTTTCCTTCAAACTTCTTCTTACATCTCTTGAGCATCTTATATCACCACATGCCCTAATATTTTTGTTGAGAAAGCAAACAAATTTAGATGTACTCTTTTAACTTTGCATATAAACTTAAGCCTAAATCCTCAAATATCATTTCTTCTTATTCCTAATCAAAGTAAGCTCTTGGAGTAATTGGTGGGAACAGCATGCAAGCAAATGGAATGTCAGAAGAGTCTTTTCTGTAAGCTTGGGCTGGTGCCGTTAGCCCCAGGGTAGAAGTAGCCTATTCCAGAATGAGAAGGCATGTGGCCATACAGATTCTTAGTACTGAAGTCCAAAACCAAACTGAATGCATAATGACAACAGTTTGCATCTTTAGATGAGCTAAGGCTGCCTTCCAGACATCGGGCATATTCTCTTGGTGGAGAAGGACAAATGCAACTTGGGAGGACTCCATCAATCAACGTATATGTGCTGACGGCCCACAATGTGTTTTTTTGTGCTGTTCTCAGGAATGTGGATGTTGTCAAAGGGGAATAACACAGTCTTGCCCCATGCAACTTACAAATGAGGCAAGAAAACAGAACAAATATCCATGAAAAAGAAGGGAATAATCAGATGCTAATGTATGTGCTGCTAACTTTAAGTGTAATAGGGATTCTTGAGAAAGGCAGAATCAGTGTATGCAGAGAGAATTGGGAGAGATATTTTTTTGTTTGTTTGTTTGTTTTATTTTTATTTTTTTTTTAGTTGAGCCATCCTGCTACCTGTTGGCAGCTCAGCGGCTGCTCAGCTCGGGCCGGGCATCGAACCACTGTTGCTCAGAGCTTGCACTCTTGCGCAAGCTCTTAACCAACTGAGTCACTCGGCTGGCCCTGGGAGAGGTTTTTTAGAAGAGATTGAAGTTGAGGTTTTAAGAAGGAACATGAAGGAGGAAATACCTCACAGGCCAAGGAAACAGTATGTACTACCATTGGGCCATTACACATGTGGCAGAGAGGGGCCAGTGGAGTGCATGGTAGGAAAGAGTTGAAATAAAGATGAAAATGGTGACTATTTGGGTTTGATGTGCCAAGAAGAAGAAAGCTATTAAAAGATCTTGGTCTAAGCTGTAGCCTGATACATGCTGTATTTTAAAAAAATTATTCTAGTAGCTGTGTATAGAATTAAGTTAATTTGATGTTGGTCTTTAAAAGAGTTTTGATTAAGATGAGGAAACTACTCCTTCTCTAAAAGGAAGTGAACTGGTGTGAGGGGGTAACGATTCATACACCCCAACTTGATCAGGCAAAGCCCCAGTTCCCCTGGGGTTAGAAAACCATCACAGGGGTTAGTGTCAAAACCTTTGAGTAGTACAGGTTTAGTTTTGATCCCTGTACTCTGCACTTCATATATGTTTGGCCTTGGCCAAGTAACATAACTTCTCTAATCAGCGGACTCCTCGCTGGTTGTAGGAGGCAGAATTATAACATGACCCTCAATGACCCTCATCTTTCCGTGATTCCTTCCTGTTGAGTGTGGGCAGAACTTGTGCATAAGATGAGGAACAACTCTTATGATTATGATGCATTACCTGGCAAAGGAGATTTTACAGATGTAAATTATGGTTATTGATCAGTTGACTGTAAATGAATAAAAAGGGAAATTATGCAGATGGCTTGACCTAATCACTTTAACTTTTTACATATGGAGCTAGAGGTCAGAGACAGAGAAGTCAGAGAGATTGAAAGAGTAAGAGGTGTTCTCCTGCTGACCCCTAGGAATTCTACAGTTTCAAGGACATGAGCTTAGAAGAAGACACTGAGTCTCAGATGAGACCCAATTCATGATGACACCTTGATTGCAGCCTTATGAAACATTGGGTAGAGAACTTGGCTATGCTCTGCCCAGAATTCTTATCTATAGGGTAAGTGTTGTTTTAAGCCACCAAGTATATGGCAATTTTGTTACATAGGAATAGAACATCAATACACAGTGAACACAGATAATGAGAATACTCAGTCATGTTGAAAGAATTAAATAAAGTAATATGAATACTGAATATAAAGTGTTTAGTGCTGTGCCTGGCACATAGTAGATGTGCAGTAAATATTAGCCATTATTATTAGTAGTAGTAATAGTAGTAGTAGTAATTTATGAGTAGCAATGAGATTAGTAGAAAAATATTCTCAAATTAACAGAACTATCTCTAAGGAATGAGTGATGGCCAGTATATAGATAGTGATAATGGTGTTCCTGGTCTCCTGAGTGCATCTGCTGGTCAGATTGATCAATCACATCTCCTCTTCAGGTTAGCAAAGTGTTCATTATTCCAGCTGGCAAACTAGCTGACTGCTGTAGTTTGAACAAGGCAACACAATCCTAATTGCATTAAAATCACACATCCACAGCCCTAATATGTTTGGCATCATCAAGAACCAATCACTAGAACTAGCTATTGATAGAAGTTGTTAATAGATGGCATTAGGAATTCCCCATGTCAAATGACACGTACAAGGGCAATATCCACGTACTAAGGCATGACATTCAACATATTTAGCAACTGGGATAACACAGGCCTTGTAGACAACCAGCATGGCTATGCTGCAAAACGAAATAGCAACTCTGACTGCACTGTGAAAACATCATTTTTTCATTCAACCTTTCGTAACAATGAGTCTTCGTTCTGGGTCAGCCACCATGTTGGGTGATGGGTGTTCAAGTTGGACTCTCACTGTCAAGGACCTCACAGTCTATTAGAAGAGAGAGAAAGAAAAAAAGTCCCTGATGGCAAAATAGTTATGTCAGTACTACAATAGAAGCACATGCCAGAAGTTATAGGCTCAGACAGCAAGGGTGCCGAAAAGAAGCCCATGAGCTCAGCCTCAGCTGGAATCAGAAGATGAAGTGCTGTTGGGAGCTTGAATTCAGCCTTGAGTGCAGATAAGTGGGACTTCCTCAGACTTTGCTGGAGGAGAGGGTATTTCCTACAGAGGAAACAGCCTGAGCAAAGTTGGCATGAGTAAGCATGGTATATTTGGAAAACTTTTGTCAAAAATGATTCAAGTGAGAAAGGTGCAGAGGCTACATTGCAAGGAGCCATGTTAAAGAGTTGGTTTTTATCTGATGACATGGAGAGTATTTCACTATAGTTTAGACAAGTCAGGATTTTTATTTTTCAAAACAAATCTAGGAGGAATGTGGATGATAGTTTAGAGACAGGCAAAATCAAAAGCAGAAAGGCCCGTTAGGGTGACATTGTGGTAACACAGGAGAGGAGCAATGATGGCCTGAATCAAGAAAACCTGATGGGGATGTAAAAAACAAGATGATTTACAGAAGTACTTAGAACCAAATGGAGTTAGTAATTTATTAGATGTAAGGATAGGAGGCATAAAGAAACTAGGATGACTTTCACATTTGGGAGTTAGCTGATTGTGTGGACAATTGTGCTATTTACCAAGACAGGCAGTTCAGAAACAAGAGAATGAAGAGCAGCATAGTGAGTTTCAAGTGCCTGTGGGAGAGTCAGGTGGAGATAGCCTTGAAGAAACTGAAAATATTGGTTTGGAATGCGTCTTACTCAGGGGTATAGATTCGGGAGTGCAAAACTCATTTAATAATCCAGTCCATGCCTTTTGGAGGAAGTTGACACTACTTCAAGCTCTAGGAATAGGACCTGATTAGGCTAAATTAATCTGGCACATTCTCTAAAAACTGCCCTACTGCTTACTCCTTTTTTCCTTCCTTCCTTCCTTCCTTCCTTCCTTCCTTCCTTCCTTCCTTCCTTCCTTCCTTCTTCCTTCTTTCCTTCCTTCTTCCTGCCTTCTTTTCTTCCATCTTTCTTCTCTGTCTCATTCTCAAAATAATATTCTTTTGTTCTTTCCTTTCTTCATTCTTTCCTTGCTTCTATGTATAAGTGATGGTGTTCTAACTGGTACAGAGAGTTGTTAAGAATTGTGAAGGGTCTGATATTTTATCCTACTTCCAGATGAACAAGGCAGCTTACCACAGTTTCATGGATCATGGATACCAATAGAAAATACGGAACTCCTGGACCAAAATGAAGGGCAGTGTATACTCATAGCAGAAGCAGTAGCCAGAATAGCATCATGGTTTGTACTGCGTCCCACAGCTCTGATTCCTACAGGGTGACACAAAGGGACCACGATGGTACCTATACACTCAGTGGGTTGGATTACAGGAGTGGAAATCTGAACTTAGCAAACCCAAATCTCTTATAACAGGCAATAGGCATGGCTGCCTTTGTTCAGGAGGGGAACTCCACATCTTCCAAGCCTATAAGACATCATGTTCTTTTATCCAGAAGGTGACCCTATGTCTGTGTTCCAAGGCTGTTCTCTATTAAAATGATAGTTTCAGACAAAGGGCAGTCAGTGCCTGTCTTCATAGAACATGAAAGAATACAAGAGACTCATGGAGAATATTTTCCCAATGGGAGTCATCAGCATTTAGATGATATCACTTTGGTTGAGTATGTAGAGTACATACTAGGTCTAACAACCGAAGCCCAGGAGCCAGTGGTGTCTTAGAGATGGATGGAAGAGGAGCCTGCCGGGAAAACTGAGAAGGGGCAGCCAGAGAGGAAGGAGGAAAACCAGAAACCAATAAAGAAACCAGTGGTTTCTTGGGGAAAGAATGGTCACCAGTGCCAAAGACTAGAGAGGCCAAGAAAGATATACCAGTTGGTTTTGGCAATTAGAAAATGATTTCAACAAGCAGAGGTGCAGTCCAGATTGCCGTGAGTTGAGAAATGAGGAGGGAGGGGCACTGCGAAGAGATGTTACTTTCAAGAAGGTTGACCCGTGGAGAGATAGACATGCTGCCAGGTACGTTAAAAGAAGGATGACAAAATAGGGGTCAGTTTCTTTCTCAAGGGTTTCATTGCCCTGTGGGAAAGAAAATATATCATGGTTCTCTGTACAGACGGCTGTGAGTGTCATCTATATGGGTGTATAACACAGCCACATCAAGGTGTATATATGTTTTACACTCCTCAGCATCATGCACAGGATGACAATATGAGGCAGAGTACAGAAATCATTTTTTATTTGGATACAGTATATATAGGCTGTGGAAGGGGCATTGGCTATGGAGGCAAGTTAGCTTGTATTCAAATATAGATTCCATAATTTATTAGCTGTGGGATTGTTGCCTGAACCTAAATGTCTTAATCTTTAAATGAGAGCTAATAATAAATAAATTCAGAGGTTGTTAAGATCATGTCCAGCACCTAGCACTGGGCCTGCCATGTTAGAGTAATTATTTTCAAAAAGCGGAACCCTTTCAACTAGTTTGAAGGCAAGGACCAAGACCCCAATGGAATCAGTTATATTAGCTGTTGTAGAGACAGTAGTGACAGTCCGGGACTTGAGACTTAACTGCAGTGCTGCAATTTCCCCCTCGCTATACATAGGGGAAGGAAAAACCTATTCTTAACACTGGCTTTATATACCAGGTCAAACAATTAAGTTCGAGAACTCATCCTAGAAAAAGTGCTACATATCTCATTGCTGAATATCACTATGATCACCTTCAAAGCACTCCCCCTTGGGAAGCTCTGCACCAATGCCAGTGCCTCGTTCACCCTTCAAAGCAATTTTGGAACTCTTTTCCTGGAATGGCCATCAGAGCTGTCATCGTATTCACCTTGATGTCCTGAATGTCATCAAAATGTCTTCCTTTCAATATTTCCTTTATCTTCGGGTAAAGAAAGAAGTCACTGGGGGCCAGATCAGGTGA
>NW_017731415.1:3620218-3629327 GCF_001890085.2 Hipposideros armiger
AGTGCCACCCCTAAAAATAGCAATAGTTGCAGGAATTCCCAAAATAAATTGATATTATATGACTAGTCTTTGGAATTGTTCTCTCTCTCTCTCTCTCTCTCTCTCTCTCTCTCTCTCTCTCTCTCTCTCTCTCTCTCTCCTCCCTCCTACAGGAGCAATTATGTGAATTGCTTGTCCCCCAGGGGTAGTATGAGAGGTGAATCACTTCCCTCCCTCCTTCTCCCCCACAGAGATGATGAAGCATTTGCCAACTGCCAGTTCTATTAAGCCCAGAAGCTTTGGGGAACTTGCCAGTCTGACCATAGATGTAGTATTACTTCCCCTTAATTTAAATATTGATTCAAAAGATAAGGGCAATAGAGCAAGGAGAGCTTACTTTTATAAAGCATTGTTTTTTTCCAGTTTACAAAGAACTTGCACATTAACATCTTTTTTTTTATCTCACAATAACCTTGTGGAATAGGTTTATTTATTTATCAACAAACATTTACTTATTGAGCCACTGAGCACTAAGGTGCTAGGGGTACAGTCAACACACTCTGGCATTTACAGCACAGTAGGGGAAGAGGGTATTAATCAGAGAATTACACTTAAAAATAACATTATAAACTGTAATTGAAACTGTGGAAGAAAATTGCACATCATATAGCAAGGGGAATCAGATATAACCTGGGAGAAAGAGAGAAAATAGAAGATCCAAAGAGATTAAATGCTGGGTAGAATGTCACCAGGTACTCCCCTCATTGATTCATAACTAGACTTTCCAAACATAGAAAGAAAATACAGACTATGACAATATGATGGAGTTTCTTTCTTCTGAGGTAGTATTTTTAATTGGTACAAGTTAGTGAAAAAAGTGTAATAATTCACAAAATAATCTATAGTGACGAATTTGTTGCAAGGAAATTGCATCTTCAAGTTTCCCTTAGAAACTCAGAATGATACCGTTGGTCTGTTTCAGAGAAGTATATTTATTTGAATTGTAATACAAGTGGAATTCTTAAGCTAAGGTGAGGTATCTTGTGGTCTAGTGGTATAATATGCAGCTACATTTAGTGAAAATGCCATTATTGAAAGTTTTCTGATAGCACTGTATGTGTATTTAGAGCAACTCCAAAATATTGTGTACATAAACATTTCATAGTGGATTTGCAAGTATAATTTGAGAATTACAAATTGTCTCATGGTAGAAGACCCATCCTCTAGGCAGTTTCATGATTTATTCCCCTGTTATTGGCAGCCAAGAAATGAGTGTGTGTGTGTGTGTGTGTGTGTGTGTGTGTGTGTGTGTGTGTGAAGTAAATATTTTTTGTCTGAAGCAGAAAGAATCTAATGAACAAATATATAGGAACCTGACAGCGTGCTACTGGCTCTGTGAACCTGGACAAGATTATTTCTCTCTTTGATGCCCTATCTGTAAAAGTATTAATCATTGGTTATTACAATGATTAAATGATAGATGCATAACAAAACTTAGTTTATCCTCCATCACAATAGTTGAAAGATCAAAGGAGAAGGCATTTCCCCATGACATATTAGTTTTATAGTAA
This sequence comes from Hipposideros armiger, assembly GCF_001890085.2. NCBI lineage: Eukaryota > Metazoa > Chordata > Mammalia > Chiroptera > Hipposideridae > Hipposideros > Hipposideros armiger. The sequence goes on from NW_017731415.1 coordinate 3,621,769, forward strand.
TCCATTATGAATTTAGCCTTCATTATTTTGTCTAAACTATTTTTCACCAAGTCATTGGCCAAACTACACTGGGACTAATGAGTTATACAAAATCATTACCAGGTGTGCCTTGCTTCTGCTAGGCAAAATTTTAAGAATCAAGTTGGGTGCAAAGATGGATGTGAAGACAGGAAGGTCTGGTTGAGGACATGTGGCCTCTGATCAAGTACTTTGCTCCACCCCAAATAGTCCTTAGGGCTTAAGAAAGCAGTTGTGATTGATCCAATCCTTTGCCTTTCTCCCAAAGAGCTAACAGGCTGCGATAGAAAGAAGATTGGAGACTTTGAAAGGTGTTCTTATGAAGGGCTAAGTCATAAGCATCATATCTGATTTCATCCTATTGTTCCCCACCAGAGCTTCTGCTTGCCTAAATTGAGCCCTATCTCCATTATTGGATCTGTTTTTTTGTGTGAACTGACTGCACCTTTCACTGAAACCAAAGAAGTCACAAGTCCATCAGACTTTCCTGTCCAAGGAACGGGGGAACCTGAGGCCAACCTCATCTTGAATTCTAACCTGTTAGAATTCTAATGTCCCCTGATTTTCCCTTATTGCTGATGCTTACTTAGCATGTTAGCCTTTTCAGCACTGAGTTGAAATGGTATAATGGAAGGGCCATTGGGTTTACAGCCAGAGACAATTTTGCTAGAATTTGACTAGGGGAAAATTATTTTACCTTTCTGAGTCTCAGTTTTGTTGTTGTTGTTGTTTGTTTGGTGGTGTTGTTACTTCTAATATGGAGATAATATTATGTACCTCCTAAAATTGTCTTCAGGATTAAGTGAGTTAGAGTCTGTGCAAGGGTTGGAACACAGTAGACAGTCTTGAGCACTTAAGTGAATCTGAATCTTAAGTGACTTCACAGTGTAGAGTCAGACTTTCCCAGGCTGACTACTTTGTATTCTATCATCTTGTGAAATTTTGTGTTATTTCCCCTTAAACTTATCATCTTAAAATAACCCTTATTAAATAATAATTTTTAAATAACATAAGTAAAAATGTTTTAAAAGTCAGTTTGGAGGTGGTTTTGCTGAAATTCTTTCTCATCTCCTTGTAACTCTAATTGTTCTGGGGATTTTTTTTCCCCCATAAAATGTCTTTTTTTTTAAATAGCAAATTTTCAAGGCCATAAATGTTCCATGCAGAAACTGTCCAATTAATTTTTACCATAACCTTTCATAATAAATAAGGAGCTGTTAGAATTTCCCTTGGTTTGTAATAGGAAACACTGACCTGTCAAGATTTGTGGTGGTAGATTGTTCCTACATGAAAAATGCTTATTTAAAAGTGAGACTCTTCAGTAAGAGTTTATACATTTACAAAAAGTTGTCACCTTCTTAGTTGCTTTATAAAATTCTATCCTTATTCCTAACTATATTGCTCTTAGACCTCTTTTGGATTTTTTTTTCTTCTTACAAATGTCTTTAACCTGCAAAAAAAACAATCGTAATATTTTATGGTGATATGTCAGGTTTATTAAAACAAATAAATAAGTACAGTGTTACCCTGACCATTTATGGCATTGAATTCCTTGTTATGAAGGATTTTGGTTATTCTAAAAGATCAAATTCAATTTCAAAAGACAAAGGTTTGCCAGTATTGACAAAAAGACAAAGGTGTGCCAATAAGGAACAATAATACTAAAACAAACATTTCAAAACTATTTTGAGCAATGCCATCATCAGTGGAATAAGTGCCTAGTTTCCAAATTAGGCTACCCTAAAGTGGACAGCACTGTTGGAAGTATATGAATCATGACATTCTTGTTGTTTCAAAAGAATTAATCACTCTAAAGTTACAGCTCCCATTATAGTTGATTTCCAATTTCAATAAAAAATTCAATCAATCATGTAACCATTCATATTAGAGAACTGAGCTCCATGGAGTGCTGAAGAATCCATCAAGCATTATTCTGGAGAGTGGTCAGAGGTAGGGAAGGGTAGGTATTAGGGAGGACCTCCAGTACCTTTCCCATCAGGTTTCACCAAAGCAGTCCTACTTCCTTTAGTTTTATGTATTGGGTCTCAGTAAGAAAATTTAATTGTAGTATAGAGTTTCATGCTTAAAAAAGTTGAAAATGAATGAGTGTTATTGTTACCCCTTTAAAAAGTTCCAAATGTCATTGACTGCCTGAATGAAAATCTTTACAGAGATCATGTTAAATTGGTTGTTTATCCTTCAAATGGAAGACGAATGAGAATTATTTCATACCCTGAAATAAATACAATGTAATAATGATACAGATGAATATCTCTATTTATTTATTATCTCAGTGGGTTGGGATAGGATAGTCAGTCCTGCCTGACTTTCAATTTGTCTCCTAAGCACTGTTGACAGATTGGTAACCAAGCGGCAAATGACCACTGACTAAATACAAATAGTAATAATGACTTTATACTGGGCACAAAATAGGAGATTTTTTTTTAATGAGATTTACGGCTCATTGTACTAATAGATATGGTATTGGCGTATCTCTAAGCTTTTCATGGTGTTCTGGTGGGTTTTTTGTTTGTTTGTTTTTGGTCAACTTTGTCAGAAAATGGAGAAATATCACCTTGCTCATCAACAGTAAATAAGCCACAATTTCTAGGGCTACCATGTGTGAAAGGCCAATTCCCTCTGTCTTTACTCAACGTATAAGAAAACCCAACATAATGGCCATAATGGCCGCAGTGCATTTGGTGTGTACAGGAAAGAGAAAGGCAGGGTTTGTTTGCTCCGTGTTGGCTTTATTACCCCAGAAATTGAAAGTTACTTGGTTATCACCAGAATCCATGTTACACAACAGCCACAGTTCAGTCTCCTCCTGTCTGTTTTTCCATACCCCACCCCTTCTTTGGTGAATGAGTCTTATTAATTCTAACATATGAGGCATGGGGGCAGCAAGACATATGGATTCTTTTTTTTTTTTTTTTAAAGATTTTTATTGGGAAATTGGGGGGATGGGAACAGTGCTGGGGAATTGGGGGAAGGGGAACAGACAAGTTGCTGTCGTTTTTTGTTCTTCAGTCTNAAAGAAAGAAGTCACTGGGGGCCAGATCAGGTGAACAGAGATGGTATTCCAATACAGCTCTTTGTTTCCTGGTTAAAAACTCCCTCACAGACAGTGCCGTGTGAGCTGGTGCATTGTCGTGATGCAAGAGACATGAATTGGTGAAAAGCTCAGGTTGTTTTCATTTAACGTTTTCACGCAGCCTTTTCAGCACTTCCAAATAGTAAACTTCATTAACTCTTTGTCCAGTTGGTACGAATTCATAATGAATAACCCCTCTGATATCAAAAAAGGTTAGCAACATCGTTGTACACAGGTTCGTGAACTTAATTGTCAGACCGTGTGTATTATTACCGCCCCCACCCCCACCCCCAGGCGATCACATGAGCCAGTCCTGCATGGCTTGGTTATCAGTTATTTTATTGGGTTGTCGGAAAAGTCATGATGCATTTTTGCGACGAAAAACATAGAAAAAAATATGTCATGACTTTTCCGACAACCCAGTAGCTTCAGCTTTCACAGTAATGTTGTTATTTTCATGTTTTAAATTCATTAAACAAACTATATATTTTTTACAGTTTTTTACCATCCTTCATTCAGAGAAGACATTTGTAGCTAGATTACCAGACGTTCAATAGTAATGCTTGCTATGCCAGTTATATGTGTCTTGCAATATGGTTTTTTTTTTGTTTTGTTTTTTTGTTTTTGTCTCTCTCAGAGAGCCCAGTGGGAAGACTGGGAACCAAATTTACAATTTAGAGGCCTATCAAGGCCCTGGATTTATTTTTTACTATTTAACATATAAAAGTGATTATATCAAATTGAAATTGAATGCATTGTTACGGGGCTTTTATGTCATCTCATTTAAAGAATTGCTCTGAATCCTTCAGAGAACACTGATTTACAACCAACAGCCTATGTCATGAACGCAACCTCCAGTATAGTACTTAGCAACTAATTAACTAAAAAGACAAATACGAGGCTTTTATATTTTTAATTTAAAAGCTTCCAAATATAATTCTTGTTACAGTGCTACCAAAGTATGGTAGAGCAGTCTCAATTTTAAACCTCATAATCTCATTGTCTTAATTAATTTTGTAAATAAAAACATCTGTGTAGGGGTAGGAGATACATTGTTTATTTTTCTTAATGTAAGAATGGTACCGGTTTCTTCCCAACTAAATAATACTTGAGTGTGATTTTTCTCGCAGATGAATTATTAATTTGCTTATGTCAGTAATTTTGTCCAAATATGACTTAGGCTTTTAAAAGTTCACTTTGAAACACTCTTGCCAGATATAATTTAAAATCCCGTTTTATTTCTGCCTTATAATTTTTAAAGATAATACAATTAGAACTCGAGTGCTCTTGAATCTTACTGAGTTCTGTGTGGATGCTCTGTTTCTCATCATTCTGAATGCAACATTTCTTTTAAGCCAGTATTTCATGGGAGAGGGAACATGAGTTAGACATTAGCAGTCATAGTGCCTTCAAAGCCTGGCTGCTTCCTCAGATTATATATGACCTTAAACAAGTCTCTTAGACTTTAAGCTATGAAAGGGGGATCATGGCTGCTAATAGAAGTGCTATGGGTAATAATACTCAGAACCAAGGAATGTTGGAGCAGAAAGCAAGCAGGATGAACGCCTAACCCCATACCTTCATCTTCCAGATGAATAAACGGGTACCCAGAAGTGATGAGTCACCCATGCCCTCACTTAGGGCAGAAAAAGATTTACAGATGTATTTGAACTTCGAGTCCAGTGCCAACATCAGTATACTAGAGATATATCTATGAAATGTCTAAGGTTATATTGAAATTATAGCAGAGCATCTGTGAAAAAAAAATGGGAACGTAATTAACTCATCCAGATGTTTTGTCAACTCCTTTGCTCCAACATTGGATGTTTAGAAACAGAGTTTTTAATTTAGTCTTCATTTGGATGTTTGGTGTCACTTAGAATCCGTGTATGGCATATAAAGGGACAAATAATAAAGTGTTTAATAAACTAATAGGCAGTGCAATTAAATCAGGATGGCGCCTTTATTGGTTTTTTAAAAATCTCATTAACATGATGAAAGTTTTAAATAACCTTCTTAAAACTTACTTCATTTCTTACTACTAAGACTGTTTTTGAAGAAGAAATGCCTCAAGGCTCCCCACAACATATGCTGCGAAGATCTTTTAAGGCTGATCAAGAGTCGATGAAGTAACGCGTCCCAGATCCCAGGACGCTTTTCCAATGACTGAGGTTCGTATTCTCTCCCTGAGAAACCCCAAACGTCAACATGGCTGCATTTACAGAACACAGGATGTCTGTACCATTTAGGAATCACTTACTTTCACGCAGTAAACGGGCAACAGAAAATGAAATATTAAACAATACTTAATTAGAACATAAAAATAACTATGCATTATTCAGCACCAAGATAAGCCGATGTTCAGATCGGATAGAAGGTCATTGCCCCTTGGTAATCATCCTCTCAAACTCAGCCAGTACCAGTTCTTTGTCATGAAGTCAGCCCTGTACAGAAGCAATTTGCATCCAGATAGGGAAAAGAGACACATCATCTGTTTTCCGCATAAGCACTTTGAGCTGGTTTGATGCCTTTCAATGTGCAGATTAGCCAGGCTGCCTCCACATATGCATATTTAGAGTTGGCTTTTTCTGGGAATTTCCCTCACCAAGGAGACCACAAAGATATCTCCCACTTGGCTCCCAAATCATGACCCTTCCACGGTGCCAGTGCAAATAGATCAGGAATTTGCTTCTCTTATCTGATCTCTCACATTCTGCTGTGCCCTCGCTAGATGAGGAGTAAGAGTCCTCCTCAGGAGCCCAACCTGACGTTGGGCGTGTTGACACTGTTAAGCAGAGGTGGGAACTCAGGAGGTACAGTCTTGCGTGGCTTGCTGCTCACAGAGTTTCCCGGCATATCCCAGGTGTACAATAGTTCCTCGTAGCTCTGACTGATTCAGGGCGACGTATTTGTTTGCAGCTCTCTGTGCCCTACTTTGTCACACTGCTTGCTGGAATGATTAAGATTATTATTGCCAGCCTTCGTGACTTTAGTAGTTGAACTTTAAGACACGGAATTAAGTAAGTTATTTCTCCTCAAGGTTGCTTAGATAGATGGGTTTTGTTTGTTTGTTTGTTTGCTTGCTTGTTTTTATGATGGAACTACAGAACGTTTGCTCTATTCCATGACATCCTCAGTGAATTTGAATATTACAGCCCATGAGTGCCACCCCTAAAAATAGCAATAGTTGCAGGAATTCCCAAAATAAATTGATATTATATGACTAGTCTTTGGAATTGTTCTCTCTCTCTCTCTCCCTCCCTCCCTCTCTCTCTCTCTCTCTCTCTCTCTCCTCCCTCCTACAGGAGCAATTATGTGAATTGCTTGTCCCCCAGGGGTAGTATGAGAGGTGAATCACTTCCCTCCCTCCTTCTCCCCCACAGAGATGATGAAGCATTTGCCAACTGCCAGTTCTATTAAGCCCAGAAGCTTTGGGGAACTTGCCAGTCTGACCATAGATGTAGTATTACTTCCCCTTAATTTAAATATTGATTCAAAAGATAAGGGCAATAGAGCAAGGAGAGCTTACTTTTATAAAGCATTGTTTTTTTCCAGTTTACAAAGAACTTGCACATTAACATCTTTTTTTTTATCTCACAATAACCTTGTGGAATAGGTTTATTTATTTATCAACAAACATTTACTTATTGAGCCACTGAGCACTAAGGTGCTAGGGGTACAGTCAACACACTCTGGCATTTACAGCACAGTAGGGGAAGAGGGTATTAATCAGAGAATTACACTTAAAAATAACATTATAAACTGTAATTGAAACTGTGGAAGAAAATTGCACATCATATAGCAAGGGGAATCAGATATAACCTGGGAGAAAGAGAGAAAATAGAAGATCCAAAGAGATTAAATGCTGGGTAGAATGTCACCAGGTACTCCCCTCATTGATTCATAACTAGACTTTCCAAACATAGAAAGAAAATACAGACTATGACAATATGATGGAGTTTCTTTCTTCTGAGGTAGTATTTTTAATTGGTACAAGTTAGTGAAAAAAGTGTAATAATTCACAAAATAATCTATAGTGACGAATTTGTTGCAAGGAAATTGCATCTTCAAGTTTCCCTTAGAAACTCAGAATGATACCGTTGGTCTGTTTCAGAGAAGTATATTTATTTGAATTGTAATACAAGTGGAATTCTTAAGCTAAGGTGAGGTATCTTGTGGTCTAGTGGTATAATATGCAGCTACATTTAGTGAAAATGCCATTATTGAAAGTTTTCTGATAGCACTGTATGTGTATTTAGAGCAACTCCAAAATATTGTGTACATAAACATTTCATAGTGGATTTGCAAGTATAATTTGAGAATTACAAATTGTCTCATGGTAGAAGACCCATCCTCTAGGCAGTTTCATGATTTATTCCCCTGTTATTGGCAGCCAAGAAATGAGTGTGTGTGTGTGTGTGTGTGTGTGTGTGTGTGTGTGTGTGTG
>NW_017731415.1:3632822-3646487 GCF_001890085.2 Hipposideros armiger
TGTTCAGCATCTTAGCTGTAGAGGGCAGTGTCACTGGCCCTCATATGTGGGATCCGAACTGGGGCCCTCTGGCGTCCCAAGCGAGTTCTTAACCATCGCGCCACTCGGCCGGCCCCAAGACATATGGATTCTCATCCAGTTGGCAGTGACTTAGACATTATTGTAGCTTAGTGGGAAGAATGAAGGGAGAAAGATGAAGGGAGAAAGATGAAGGGAGAAAGATCTGGGTTCAAATTCCAACCCTCTGTCTTATAGAATTAGTGTGAGATTAAATGCTATAAAGTACAGGCAAAAATAAATGACTCCTGATATTATTATTTTGTTTGTAAAAAAGATCCTATAAAACGCTCAGGGGAATGACACAATATATATGAAATATCTAGGTCCATGCGGCAGTATTTGTATGCATCTGCTTTTAAATAAGCTATTTTAATGACACACTGACAAAACATATGTTCCCCAGTAATTGTTCTAGTTGGTAGAAATGTTTATTTTTTCTATTTTTAGTACTATTTTTCTTTCTTTTTTTTAAGTGTCGATTTTCCTACTTCTGACTTGTATAGAAATTCCCTTTAGAGGAAGGAGGAGGGGAGAATGAAGATTATGAAGGGCCAATACCAGAATAATCTCTGTCTTATAATATTTGTAGTCTCCTTTTTGCCTAAACCAGATTATTTAAATTGTTTATGAAAACTCAATTGATAGCCACTCTCTCCCTAACTTGACAATTGCATAATTTTCTTGTTCTACCTTTGCCAACGACTGCACTTTCATCAACAAATGTAAATAGGTATAAGTGTACAATGTTATCTTACTGGGTTTATTTAATGCAAATATAAATCCATTTGTAAATAAATTATATCTAATCCCATACCAAATATCACTCTAGTCTTATAAAAGATCAACAACATGAGACATATTTCTTACATCTTGTTTATCTGATGTTCTAAAGCTACAACCCATTGTTGAAATTTAAAAAAAAAATCATCACCTTAAGTTGGTAGTTTCTTTCCCCTACTCTGTGATGCTTCAATTTTAAGACTCATTTTATAAGTTCCATTTGGACACTACGTTAACCCTCAGGCCACAGAGTATTGGCAAACGGTGGATTTCGTTTTTCCCATTGGCGTAGCTGCTGTTCACAGCAGTGCTCCCCCTCTTTCTTTTGTTTAAATTGGCTGCAGTGTTTCTTGCTTAAGGGATTTACCAGAATGTGGCCATACCTGGGACTGAGCTATACCCAGGATAAAGAACTGGAAGTACGAAGGCTATAAACTGACCACTGGGTGGGTAACATCATTCTTTCAACTATTCAGAAAACACATGCCCACCATGAGCCCTGATATTCAGAGGTAGAAAATGAATTGAACATATGGTAAAGTTAAAAATTAATATTAATAAATGGAAAAGCTATTTCCCTGACAGACATTTCATTTTCAGATCGTCCTCTAGTGGAATGATTTATTTGAGTCTGTAATCTACTTGAAATGGGCAACAGGCTGAAATTGCAAAGAATACTCAAAGCAGAAGCAAGAAAGTGATGACTATTGTATTTAAGAAGTACAGTGATTCAAAGCTTCTTCCAAGGAAACTTACAGTATGCTAAAGAAAACTTTATTTTCCTATATTCTGAGTCTCAGGTGAAATAACATACACAGAAAATGCTTAGTAATTTAAGGCATCATTATCAATTATTTATACCTTTATTTGCACATTTATTAAATTGAAATGAACTTGAGATGGAAAGAGATATGGACCTGAGCCACGGACAAACTAGGTAAACTGAGGCAATCCTGGGTGTATCTGAAAGTTTTATAAAAGACTGTGTCAAATGCAGCACTTGTAAACTTAACAATAAATACTATAACTAGACCAATTTAGACTCTTTTCCATATCTAGATGACGTCTCATATTGATGAACTGGAAAGAAGTAATAGAATCATAGATTTAGTGGTTGTTACGGTATATAATTACAGACTTCACTGAATCTATCAAATATGTCCTTCTCTCCCCTACTTTTGATCTGTCCCTTTTACATCATTATAAACAAAGATTTCAAACAAGGTAGATGATTTTCCTTTTATCACATTTTTTCTTGTCCTAGGGTTTTCTATTTGAAAGTCTATTGGCGAGTAACTGAAGCTGGTTGATTGATAGGGCAATAAAAGTGCAAAAGCAAGCAGGCTCTGATTATTGTTCCTTAAAGACAGTTGTGTAAATATAACACTGCTACTGAATACTGGCCATAAACTTAAGTTATTACTAATTAATTTATTAAATAAACATGTTTATTTGTACCTAACGAGCTAGGCCAGCAGTACTCAACGTATGTGGTTCAGTGAGCCCACGTAGTCCCCAAGGTTTTTTTTAAGGGATCTGTGAGGTCAAAAAAATCTTCATAATAATATTAAGAAGGATGCTCTTTTTTCACTCTCATTCACCCAGACCTGTTCAGTGGAGTTTTCCAGAGGCTACCTAAGATTTAATGGCATCGTGTTTCTGATGGCTAATGAGATGTGTGTGTGTATTCTTGGGTTTAAAATGTTCTGTTTTAATTCTGAGTTCAGTAAATAAGCATCAATAAATATAGCTCACATAAACAAAGTCTCTTTGGGGGTACTCAATAATTTGAAACACATGGAGGGGGTCGAAATCAAATACTTTGAGAACCTCTGTGCTAGGCAAAATATTAGTAAAAAAGTTATATAAAACGGGTAGGATGTAGATTTACCTAGGTTTCCTCATAGTGCTTTTCAATACTATATGCTATAGCTGTTATGAGAGCCAATCACTAGCCTCTCTTATCAACTTTGAATTCAGTGGTTTCATCTTGGTAGCTTCAAATCTGGCATGATGGAAATATGTACACCATGGAAACTGGCAAATATGACAAATCAGAGTATTTTCATTTTTGTTCATTATTTTTTTTGTCTGTTTACCAGCTCACCAGTTTTCCTACTTAATGAATGTGCAGAGGACTATTTCTCTACCTTTCTAAAAGTGAAAAAGGAACCCACTTAGTATCAACTGACAGCTGCAAATATGGGGAGATCATCTGGACTGGGGTGAACAGCAGTGTGAATGCCCTACCATAGAGAGGATAGGGGCCTGTCAGTTCCAGCCTAGGTAGGGAAAGAGGCCCAGTAATTCCAGGCATCTCAGTTTAACAAGAAAAGACAAGAATCCATACACGATATTGAAGTAAAATCTCCCGATTTTTCAATATTCGAAACTAATTCAATAACCATAGTAATTATTACCCAGAAGCTAAATTACAATCTGCCTTTGCAGGAGGTAATGAGAAATCACTGAAGGTTTTTAAGCAGGGCAACAGGAGGATGGGTTTTTATTTCAGAAGAGCAAGTCTGGAGGATGCGTGGAGGACAGATTGAAAAGAACAGAGGCTAACAAGAGGTTCTTCATTCCTGGGGATGGTGAAGACCAACTACAGCATCAGTGAGGTCAAAGTCCAAGATTGCATCCCTTCATAAACCAGTTACATTGCTGTTTTCCAGCAGTGATAGATTTCATTCTGAAATGCTTTTCCCATGGACAGACTGGGGCTTAGTCAACAGAGTGAGTGAGGACCCGTTTTCTCATCTGCAGAGAAAACTCTCGAAGCAGTCTCCCAAGTGGTGGGTCAGTTGACTCATCTTTATACAAGACAGCAGGAATATTGATTCTATTGCTCAGGTACCTTTGGACAGAGCAGAGCAGACAATAGCGTGAAAGTTGTTACCTCGATCAAGTTCATGACATATTTGTTTTTCAGATTTATACCCGGATATTGGCAGATGAGTTTATCTGTGCTGCATACCTGATGGCTGTATTCCAACCAAATAAAAGACTTAAAACAAAACAAAAGTGCTTTTGAGTGCTGTGCAAAGTCAATGCAAATGGGCCTTTGGCAAGGATTTCTCCAGAAAGCCACCCAAATTCCCCCTTATTTCTTCCTTCCTTACCGGTTTGGGTAAATAAAATATTTATGATTTAGTAATAAAATCTCTCAAATACTAAGCCCTTTCATATGCCCACAAGGTGTGGGAATCTTCAAAAGTACTAAAAAATACCAGGACTTAGGTAAGATGTTTAAATGGGATCATGTCACTCTTGAATTGCCTCCTAGTGTTTTTCTCAGTCTCCAAGAAATCTAGTTTATTATTTGAGTGGAATGGTACAGTCAAGGACATATGCAGTCTTTTGTTGAATTTTCACTTTGGTAAAGTATCCAGACCGTGTCTCTGCAAACGAAATCTCCATATTAAAAATAAATCATCTGTGGCCGGTGAGCTCAGGTAGTTAGATAGCAGTGCTTATAACACCAAGGTTACCGGTTCGATCCCCACATGAGCCACTGAGCAGTGCCCTCCACAACTAGATTGAAACAACGACTTGACTTGGAGCAGATGAGTCCTGGAAAAACACACTGTTCCCCAATAAAAAATAAAAAATCATCTGATGTTTCATTTTCAGATTCATAATGACTGGATTCTGTTGACTACATGGTCAATTTGAAGAGCCATGTGTTTTTTTAAATTGTAAAAAAAAAAAAAATTTGGCAGCTACATTTGCCACTGCTAATCTTTTTTTGGGATTCCTATTAATCCTTGACCTGGTCCTACCTCTTTCTCAGTTGAACACAAACAGCATCACACCAACTGCATGACACCTTACAAATCTCTGGACCCCAGTTTCTCCCAGTTTTTCAAACTCTCGGGCACTATTTCCATACCTCAATTTTCTGCTAAAATGACGACAATATAGTAGCTTCCTCATGGTGCCATTGTGAGAATTGATTGAGAAAAATGCATGTAAAATGCTTAGCAGAGTCTTCAGTACATAGAAAATATTCTCTAAATGTTGATTATTATTACCCTTGTCATTGTTGTTATTATTATTGACATTATTTTTACCCTAGACGGTTATGTTCAAAGCAGATGTTAGATAATTTAGACACATTCAAAGCCCTAGGAAACTGAGCCTTTGGCATTTTAGCAGCATTATTTGATAGTCCTTCTCTATCTCTGTCCCCATTCCTGCCTGACTCCCTACTGTTCGGGTTTCTTAGTGCTTGCAAGTTCTTTATCCTGTTGACAGATTGTGGGTATCTAATATGATATCCTGGCCATTCCCTTAGGCTGAGCTCTCCATCTGGAACCCTCAAGGCTAGATTCATATCTAATGCTCCTCATTTGATATTAGAACTACTCACTGCTTGACCACAGCATGATCTGCACCTAAGTGTGAGTCTCATTTTTTACTATAACCTACCCCCATCTCCTTATACTTTACTCAGGGTCACCTCCTTTGTCTCACCTTTATTTTCACATCATTGGTGATTGCATATGTAAATCTCTGACTGCTTCAGCCCTGGAGTTTCCTCTGCACCCCTGCTGTGTCCCTCTCTAACAAGTAGTTCCTTAGAGGCCAGAACCAGGATTGGATGTATTCCCACATGTCTGGGGATGATGTTGACTTCTACCTCTGATTTCACCAAGATGCAAAAGATAACCTTGCACTTTGGGGTTTGTGTTCTTGTCCTCTTTGGGCTAATGCTCAAATTAGAGATGCTCTTTTCCAACCCAAGTGAGCATACTTCAATACAACTACAGCACAAACCACCCAGAGATGGTATCAGACTCGACAGCTTTAAGGGCTCAATCCCCCACTAAACTAACCTTACTTCAGGTGCCACCTACAAGTCTTAGGGGCCATGACCCCATCAGGATTGACAATTCTAGACTCAACAGGATTCACTCAAAGCACCATACTCATGATTGCAGCTTTGTTATAAAAAATACACATAAGACAAGGTCTAGAAGGGTCCTGGATGCCACGCTTCAATGTCCTCTCCTTGTGAAGTCAGAATGTGTCACCCTTCCAACACATCACTGTGTTCACCAACCAGGAAGCTCTTCTGAGCCTCACTGATTAGAGGCTCAGAAGAGATTTTTTTTTTTTGGGGGGGGTTGGGAGGAGTAGAGGGAAAGGCAGCTTGTATTACATTGGCATGATTGATTAAATCATTGGACATATGATTGAATTCAATCTCTATCCCCTCCCACCTCCTCAGAGATCAGAGATTGGTGGGACCCTAAGTTCCAAGCTCTAATTATGGTTGGTCTTTCTGTTGACCAGACCCTATTTGAAAGCAATTTAGGAGCCCTGTCATGGGTTAGGATAACAAAGATGCTCCTATCACTCAGAAAATTCCAAAGGTTTCTGAAGCTCTGCACCAAGAACCAGGGACAAAGACCAGATATATTTTTGCTTATACCAGAGAGAACATTTAAATTTTACTATTCATTGTGATATTTGCCTAAATAGAAATGCTGAAACAGTGTCCCATTCTGGAACCCAAGAAATACTTTGATTCTCTTCTAACTTTAGGTGAGTGCCCAACCTCAAAATGTGTATCTTTTTCTGCCTTCTCTACTCAAGATTGTTAAATTTAGTTTTCCAGGAAACAGACCATCTGTCCCCAAATCCTGGTTCACTGGTTATTCTATGAAGACTATTAGATTCTCTTAGGAATAGGATAAATGGTGGTGGACTATTTAGATAACTCACAATTCCCCAGACACATGCAGATTAGGATCCCTTTGAGGAAATTTGCTATATGAGCAGGAGTCCTATGTATAGGAGGCCACTTCAACTCACCTTGTAGTAAGCCACCAGACACAGCTTATAGATTGGACACTGTTGCTTAGAGATGCACGTGGCCATTAGACACATGTCAAGATGCCTGCCAGGGAAATCTGACTCTAATCTCATGGGATGAAATGAAATGCTATGTACCAATGTGTTCATCCAGTTACATTATTACACAGTTAATAGACATTCCTTGACCCTTCAAAATGTATATTATCTTATTTTTCCCATGGAGCTAGGAACAATAAATCTATTTGCAATTTCTAACATCATGTACTTATTTCACTAACCTTCCACACCCCCCCGCCCCCCCAAAAAATTGTTGCATTTTCAGAAACTTAGCATCAAAAAGAACCTTTGATTTCTTTGGAATTTGGGATCTAGTTACAGGTTCTTTTTAGTCATTTGTACCAATTCATATCTAGTGACATGTCTGAATTTTCCAAGGACATTAGATGCCATTTGCTCAATAAACGATATTTTCTAACTCCAGAAGAATCAGTAGCCTCATGTGTTTGAGTACTTAACTTCAGAGACACTTGGTTTATTTTGACCTTTTTCAAAATCAGGTTGATATATGAATGCTTAATCAAGTATTTAAATCAAGCATAAATAGCAGAGATTTTACATGTGTAATATCCATAAACTTCCAGCCTTGTTTTTCGAGTTTCTTATACTAGAATATCTAATAAAGATCATTTAGGACATACTTTAGATTTTAACACTTTAGCCTTAGTTCTTGAAATGGTTTTGGCAAATCATACAAAAGGCATTACATAACTCTGTGGTGATGTATGCAGATGTTTCATATAATTTGCATAATTCTATTATATATTTGTATAACTCTAGAGTTAAGTGGAATTACCCTATAACATTTCAGAAACATTTGTGTAATTCTTTTCTTTTTTTCTGTGCTTTTCTTCTTGTTTTTTTAAAGACAAGAAATTTGAGTGGTAAAAAAAAGAAAGAAACTAGATTTTCAACACTGAAGTCATAGTTGTATAACACCAAACAAAAATGGGGACATAAAAAATATTGGGAATGAACACTTAAAAATTCTTGGAGTGGATAAATCACAGAACTATAAAATCTTAGAGTTGGAAGAATTTCCTGGGCCTTTCACTAAATATAGAAATTTCTTTTATAATGAGGTCAAACCAATCTCAAACTTCTATTTGCCTCTGATATAATGGATGTCAATTGAATAAATCAGAATTTTTAAAATCTCTTTTAGGGCAAAAATGTATTATTATTTTTGGTTTTGCCTAGTTGATAAGCCTCTTGTTCATAGACTAAAATGTTTTCACTAATAATTTTTTTAAATAACTTTTTTTTAGAAAAAAGGTCTTGTTCTATTTGTTTTTTGTGGGTTCTTTTGCATTTAAAGTGACTCTCCTTATCAATCTGGCTCTGGTGAGTTTTGAAATTAAAGTTTTAAAGAAAAATGATACCTTTAATCACTCACTATATATCCTATGTAGAAGGAATCATGTCTGCACAAAATTTTGAAATCTTGTATTTTTAGGACATAGCATGAATTCAAAGTGAAGACAATAGATGAACCCAATGTTAAGAATAAAGTAATATTATATATATATATATATATATATATATATATAGTTGTTGTAAAAGTCATGACACATTTTTGCAACAAAAAACATAGAAAAATACGTCATGACTTTTCCGACAACCTAATATATTTAGGAATGCTAGATATATATATTTAAGAAATGCTAGCAAAAAGTTTTGCATATGTAGTATAGACATATCTAATATTAAAACATGAACATAGAGATTTGGAAACTTCTATACGTAGATATGTATCAGTGTCACTTAAAATCATAGAGAAAAGAATGTGCTCTCCCCAAACACATCAGTTTAATTTCTTTCATTTCATGTATCATTATTTTGTTTTATTTTATTATATGCTTAGGTGCTGTGGAAATTAAAATATAACTCCAAGGACAGACACTAGAAATTATTGACCATCTACTATGAACCAAGCAATTATTGATCATCTACTATGAATAAACCACTACTAGATGCATGACATGAATGTCTTATTATTCCTAATTTAAGTAACTGAGAACCATTGAGATTGAATCATGTAATCGGGACAAATAGTTATAAGTGACAGATATGTATCTAACCCAGGTCTGACAGATGGCAAAGCGCTTTTTGCACATTGTTGTGTAAGATACTGTGTCTGTTCAAAAGAGACTTGCAGTCTTGTTGGTGACTTCGCAATCACACATCGTCATCAGAGCTGCGTTCAGATCAGATGCCAATTTAAATGGTATTCATGAGCACACTAGTTCATTGAAGGAAGGACTCTTCATTGAAGACATTTTATACTTAAGTGCCATTTTTATCTCAAATTAAAAAAAATCCTATGCTTTTTATCATTTCTTTCTAATTAAAATTCTCATTGTAAACTATTTGACATTACAGAATGGCACAAATCCATTTTGTGGTTATCTCCTGGTTTTCTGGGTTTATTTCCCTCCGAGTATGTTTATGAAACAACGTGGAACATTCTATCCACCAGGAATTTTGTAGGAGAAAAGCAGTCAAAACAATAGAAGAATTATATTTAACAAATCAACAAGGCCCTTCTTAGGGTGACATGGAAGTTTGGAGAAGGAGAGAAAATTATTGAAGTTACACCTGGCCCGCCAGTCAAGTGGCAAGGTTATGGTGAAGAGAAGAAAATGAACAGAAAAGGAAGATGGGGTAGAGAGTCTGGGGGTATGGAGAGAGGGAGAGTTAGCTTTAGCTCCTACCCCGACTGGGAGCTCTAGGCAAAGGACTAAATACCTAAAGAGGAATGTTAGTAAACTTTGCTGTGTCAGAAGTGTGCCGAACACCTGGATTAGTAAGTGTTCTCCAGAGAAACAGAACCAACAGTGTGTGTGTGTGTGTGTGTGTGTGTGTGTGTGTGTGTGTGTGTGTTTATCACATTCTGATTATGACCATTCATTGATTTTACTCCTGCCTGGGTCAGCATACTCAGTGCCTTGCCTGGAGTGTTAAGTAGTGATATCTGAGGTGAGATCTAATAAGCTTGAGGAGGCCACCTGAGCAGGACGGTTGGGGTGGTTGGAGCTTATTGACTGATAGAGAAGCCAAAGAGGTGAGTTTGGGGGCTCTGCTAAAGACAAATCACAAAGATTCACTTTCCTTCTAAGTGCAATGAGAAGCAATGATATGCTGTTGAGAGGTGTTCTATAGGAAGTGACATCATCTAATTTATCTTTGGAAATGATTGCTCCGGCACCTGCGTGGCGAAGGGATGGCAGCAGGACCAAAATGGAAGCTGAGAGGCAGGACCCAAGTAGAGGATTACAGCAGGGCTGATCACGGGATGTGAACAAGTGAAACTATCATAGCAAATGCAATGGTTCCAAGTGATAGGCTTTGGGAAGAGGAAAACAAAAGAGAGATTTAAGATTTAGATTACATCTAGTTAACGCAACTATTTCATTTGTCACAAATGCCAGTTACGTTTAAGATATTATGAGCTACCCTTTGAAGACTGCTCCCTTCAAATCCCAAGCCCCAAATCATAAGAAAAGAAACCTAAATACCTTTTTGTTAAGATAATTAAGCCAAGACTTGAAGGACCATGAAATGAGCAAGTGAGGGAAGATGTTTGGATGGGCAGCTATTTTGTGACCTCTCAATCGTCAAATCGATGACTCTGCATACTCAATATGTAATGTTAGCATTGCTGATGATGCTTCATTGAGGACATGAAGAAAAGTCACTTTATTTTATGTAAATAATTTTGGCCGTTTTTTATTTAGGAGGTCTCACTTTTCTCTTTCTCATTACATTTAATCTGTTTCTTGGTATCAATGGGAAAGACAAAGCCCAGCATAAAATCATTCTTCTGTTGAAACGGCTGTCCACAAAGCAGCATTTCTGCTTACACGATCATTAAGCTAGTGTTTATTATAGATGACCGGATGTGTATGTGTGCGGGCGCATAGACATTACATTGGGGAAATGAGAGAGAAATTTGAGTTTTCAGAAATTACTGTAAAATAAGCTTTTCTTTTTGTTTAAAAGGCCAAGTTTTGTAAAATGATTTTGAAAATGTGAAATGTAAGGTTCTTTGTAATTAATTCTTCTCCCCAGCCCCACTGCCTTCTACCCATCGCTAGATTATTGAAACAGCCTCCTAGCCGGCTTCCATCTTAGGTGTCTGAGAATCCATTCCTTGCACTGTGTCAAGGTTATCTCCTCAGGGAAGGGAACACCTGGTCCTTGCCTTCAAGATAAATTCCAAACGTCTTAGAAGACAAAGAGAACCAATGACAATTAAGCACAGAATGTGGAACAGGCTTAGTCCTAATGGTTTATGGGTATTCTTGGTTCTTCCACATGAACCCCGAACCCCATCTCCCAACTAATACACACTAACTTCCAGTCTAATTACAGGACATAATCACATTGAATTGACAATTACATCTTTCCAGACCACTAGATTCAGAGCTCTTTAAGTAAAGGATGTTGTTTTGCTTGTTTTTGTTTTCCACTGTGCTGAGCACAGTGGCTGGGAGACAGTAGGAACACAATTAAAAAAAAAAAAGTTTATTCCATGTTTTACAGACTCATGTGTTAAGAGTGGCCCTTCTGGAAACTGCATAAGTGGCAGTTGTTAACAACGGCTCAGTGTTCTCTATGTCTGTCCTTCTACTTGCCGGCTGCGTGAATTTGAACAAATTTCCTTATGTCAAGTAAGTTGCCTAAATTTTGTGCCTTAGTTTCTGCATCTGTGAAATGGGTAGCAATCATTGCAAATTTGCAGAGTTGTTGTAAATCTGAAATTATTTGCATGTAGTGTGTGTACAGTACATGCCAAGCCCATATTAAGGTGCTAAATACATGGTAAATAATATTGTGATTGTTACGTTTTAAAGAATAAGTTAATATGCTAGTGTTTCATAAATTTATTGAGGACCTATGCAATTCTGGCACAAAGACATTCAAAACTTTCTTTAAAAAATTAGTGGAGAGCCACAATTAGTATCCATGAATGTCCTGAAAGCCTGAAATCAATTAGATTGGGCCTCAGAAAAATCATGGGGTTAAAAAAGCAAATAATATTTTAAACGTAATCTGAAAACAGAGTAGAATTCAACCATTGCTATTCATGGCTGTTGCATTGGAGAAGCTGGAGGTTTTTTGGGGTTTTTTTTTTTTTTTCGGCTGATAGATTTTTCTAAATTTATATGTGAGGTTGCCTTTGAGATCACATTATTTTAATGGTTGTCATTATTATTATCCATTTAAATGCAGAGGAATTTAGTTTGAAGGGAAACTATAACCTTTCTTTATTTTAATTCACATTCTGTACAGGAAAACCATGACTCGCAGGTTCAAAGGAGAAAGCCTTTAAAAGGGCTTGTAAAAGGCCTCATAGGCTTCTTGGACATCAAATAGCTCAGCAAAACAGCATTATGATGATTTAAATGTAAATGAATTAGAAACATATGGATCACATTCCCTTGGAAATACACATGGGTTTGGAAAGGAAGGGAGAACTGCCTGACAAAATGCACTGCACTTCGCTTAGCACAAAATGTTGAATAATGGGTTGAAGGTTTTGCCAAATCCTCAAGGCCACGGGTTTGTCCTACGGGTATTTTCACAAACCCTGTGGGTCTTGAGGTTCCTTGGCTTTGAGAACTGGGTTACCAGTCAAGGCCAAGGCCTGCCTCTATGGCTCCTGTGCTCTCCGCTCGCCCTGCACACGAGTGTGCAGTTATTAAAGAGAAACCATTTGCAGGAGAGTGGAAAGAACGAGGAACAGCAGGAGGATGTGCTTGGATTTTTATCTCTTTCTCTGTTGCTTCTCTCTTTTTCCCTTTTTTCTCCAGCTCTTTCCCTTTACTCTTTCATTCCTCATTTCTTCCTTTTTTTTAAATTTTATTTTATTTTATTTTATGGTTATCTCTTTTTCCTTCCTCCCACTTTTTTTTTCTTACTCTCTGAAGCAGAAGAATGAATCAAAACAGCATGCTTATAAGGAAAAGCTAGTGCGAAGGTAGTAGGATGAATTGTTATTTTTATCATGCTTTTTCTTCAGAATTACCCACTGTAAGTTCTGTCAGAGAACAGAAAAGTTCGAAAGACATCCTCCGCAGATGCCTAAGCTTTTACCACGGCAAAAGGGGAAACACTTGGGCATGTTTTGTTGTGTTTTAAGCATTTTAAAGTCTCTTGAAAGGAGAGTCACCCCCGTTCAGCTTAGTTTAAAGAACCATGTATCACTACCGATGCTGATTCTCAGGATAACGAAATTAATTTCTTGAAAACGAGTTGGCATGTGGAATATCAGAAACCTAGGCTAATTCATTGCTGCCCAGCCTGGGCGAAAGCAGGTGTCCCAGTAACAAGATCCGGCTTTTGTGCGTGCATTACAAAATATACTGCCTCTTGATAAGCAGCTACAGAATTGATAGTTAAATCTATCCGCATGGATTTGCTTCCCATATGGAACTAATTGCCTCTGGAATAGCTAAGCCAAAAGATCTCTACAATTTCAAAAGCTTCTCTTATCTTTCCTCTCGTATGGCTGTTGACAGGAGTGAAACACATCTATCCTCATTTATTATACTGGTCTCATCAAGTGAGGACGTGTTGATGGGTGACTGTTACAGAACCAGATGGTCCAAGTTGGTCTTTTATGTTTCAAGCATTTCCCCTCGTTGGTCTTAAAAAGTCCAAACAAAGGCTGTCCTGAACTTGGGCTGATTCCCTAGCATCTCTGCCCTTAAAGAACCAGTCCAGCTTCTTGCTGATACTTAAACAGGCCCACCTGAGGACCTCAGCACTGAGTTTCGGAGTCCTTTAACCCTCTCAGAAGGTCTCACTCACTTTATCTCTGTTAGAGCTATTGGAGACTGTGGAATAATGAGCTTTTATGACTGTCTCGACCCTGACAAAAAGTCCTTTTCTCTTGCTTTTCAATTTGCCACCACAGTACTACCCCTCCCACCTCCACCC
>NW_017731415.1:3646518-3649188 GCF_001890085.2 Hipposideros armiger
TTACACTAACTCCCCCCCACACACACACTTCTTTCCCATAACGCATAGGTCAGGGACCTCTAAATTCTAAATTTTGACAACAGACAATATTTTACTCCCATTCTGATTGTGGTTTAGAAGGGCAGGGCAACCTGGTGTTTCTTCTCTGAGCCACTGAGGACCAAATAGTGTAGAGATAAATAGGCAGCCATCATCACTGCTGTTCTCATTGTCTTATCATCATCTTAGTTCACATTTCTGAAACATGTTCCTGCACAAGGAACATGCACTTTCAGTACATGAACTTATTGAATCCTCTCAACTACTTTAGGAAGCAAGTATCGTTATCATCCCATTTTGCAGAGAAGAAAACTGAGGCACTGGGAGATGAATGCACCCAAACCAATTATTTTTTTTCCATCAAGTCTACCAATTTTTCTGCTTTTGTTATCTTGGTTGGTGGCACTACCATGTTCAGCATAGTGGCCAAAGTGAGAAATCTTGGATTTGGGTTTTATTTCTCTCACCAGACCAGTCATCAAATCTTCCTGATTTTATACCCAGGATAGCTTTCAAATGCATCCCCCTTTTTCAATGGCCACCACGCTTACTGAGATGATTTCAATAGCCATCAGGCAGTCCTTTTATTACCCTAAGATGATGACAACTAAGTCGATGACAAGACAATGAGAATAATGGTGATGATGGCTACCTATTACCCTTCTCTCTATTCCATTCAAAGTGCCACCAGAACATTTAAACATATCTATAAAACTCCAATAATGTTCTTCTCATGAACGGCTTCCCATTTCTAGAGAATGGGAATGTACAAACCCCTGGGTATGTACAAAATATTTCTGTTTGCTTTTTCTAATGGACACCATGCATACATTTCCATGCCACCGGGCCAATAGTCATACTTGGCCTTCTATCTGAGAGATCTTCCTGAGAGAAGACTGACTCTCTCTAACTTTCGGGTCCTTAATCCTGCCCCCCGCCGCCACCACCACTAGAGAATTGTACACACCTCAGAACAAAAGTTGTTGTGAGAATAAGGTGAGAAAATGGGTCTATGGAAGTCAGCACTCTGTTTGACCTTGCCGTGTAAACTCGGGCAATTTATCTAACTTCCCTGTGCTTTATTTCCGCTTTTAGAAAGTAAGGCTAGCACCTACGGCATAGAAATAGCATGAGAATTGAATTACCCAGTATGTGGAAAATACTTAGGACAATGTTTATTATTCCTATCTTATTTTTCTTATTATTCCTCTAACCAAGTTACATAAAATGCCACTGGTGCTTATTTGTTGTAAAGACTGAGAAGGGTTTGGGAGGGATTTATTATAGTGTATAATGTACCTTTTAGACATTCTGAAAATAAGATTGCATTAAAACAGCGTATTTTAAGGCAGAGCCCGAATGTCATCATTTTATGGAGAATTTCCCCATCCTCTCCGCCTTCAGATAGACCCACCTAACTCCTACCTCCTGCTTCCTTCGCAGTTTGTCCATATTTCTACTATAGCACTTTGCTATGTGGTACAAAAATCATCTGTCTGTGTGTCTATGTCTTCCACTAGTATGTGAACCTGGAGTCTGTACCTTATTTACTTTTTATTTCTTCTCAATGCCCGTTATCCTCCCCACCAACCACCCCCAGATGCCACCTCTGTGCCTGGCAACCAGAAGGCATTCAATAAACGTTGACTAAACGCATTCTGAATTGAGTAATGAGCCATTGTCCCACCTTTGTGGCTGCCTTCACAAATACCTAGGGTTTAACTTGGGTCTGTGGCCGTGTTGGATAAGCTTCAGAGACCAGTGTTGTCACAGCAGCAGGGACTCCACAAAGTTGGCTCCTAGAACATTTTGACAAGAAAAAAATGTCTGCATTTCAAGATACCTGAGGGCTTTAGCCCTGTTTTTCTCAAACACAGTCGGACTTTCATGTGGTCTTACACTTGCTTATTGATATCCAGTATTTTTCTTGTTGGGCCAAATGTGGCAACACATTATTTATTTGACACTGTGGTAATCCATTCAATTGGATGGAAAAGAACATATTAAGAAATTGATGTCTGGTAGCCATGCACACTCACCCAAATAATCTGCTTCTGGGCCCTGTTCACGGGCCCGTTCTCCAGCTGCTTGACGCCAAGCCATATTCTCGCTTGGGGATTTATTTTCCCTGGCCCAGCCGGGATACTAAAACCAACTTTCCGATTCAGCCTCAGCCTCAGCCTCCAGCCCCTGGACAATGGCAATACTGTGTGATGACTACTGAGGACAGACTAAGAGAGATGACTGTTTAATAGCACTTTATGACTCCTCAAGCTGGACTGGAAACATCACCACAAGGAGAAAAAAAGGTATTCGCCAAGGAGAGGGGACTTCTCTGTAGTCCGAATCTGAGCTGGAATCAAAACCACAGACAGAAATAGGGCTGATGTCCTACAGTGTAAATTCCAGGAACTGGGGAGGAAGTTTGAGGACATGGCCATCGGGGCTTTCAGAAATATGCTAATTGTGCAATAGTCACAAATAACAAGGGTGAATGATAAAAATAATAATAAAAATGGATGACTAAAGTTGTGAGCTAATGGTTTGGGTAGCAAGCCTCAAAAGCTATAGGAAAAAAAAAAAGAAAGAAGCATTCAGCAGTATCAGTCTCATTATTATCTTTCTATTTGT
>NW_017731415.1:3649234-3674013 GCF_001890085.2 Hipposideros armiger
TCTCTCTCTCTCTCTCTCTCTCTCTCTCTCTCTCTCTCTCTCTCTCTCTCTCTCTCTCTCTCTCTCTCTCTCAATCTGTCTCTCTCTTTCATTTTAGAAGAGCCAAGTACAATAAACCTGAGAGTGCTTATGGGAGCATGTATGCTTTGTGATATCCCTATCTCTGACGAAAATGCAAAATATTGGCGTATACACCTAGAAAGTCATCGATCAAATTTAGCTTTTAAATCCCGTGGTCAGAAAGGTCAGCTCCAGTTTTGCATCTTGCTTCTGAAATACAAGTAGCATGTGAAATTCATTTCTAAAATGACCAATATGGAGCAGGATCCTGGTAGAAAAAAATCTCAGTTCTTAGGAGCCAATGAGAAATATTTAATCATTAGCCAAGGGTGGGCAATGACTTTTTCAACCTCTGTTTGGTAGGAACGTTAATATTTAGGATTTCTCACTTAGTCAGCTCAAGTCCAAGAGGATGTCCTAACTAATATGTGTGGGGAGCTCTGTCATGCCAGAGCAGGCTGCCAAAAGTTGTGTGTTCATGTAAACCCAAAGGGCCTCCTGGAAGAAGCATTGTCAGGCTTACCACTATTTCCTAGAACCAAGACTCTTGAACAATGAGGAAAAAGACTGCCTTAAGCTTTGGAGCTTATAACCTTATATGGCAAGAAACTCATTCTGGGGTGAAAAAGAAAATATGCCACTGAAAGTATATATATTTCATGTCACTTATCAAAAACAATTAATTGACTGTTACTTCCTAGAATTGTGTTAAGGAGGATTCAGAGGCTCTATGAAGACCCAGTGGGAAAGAGTGCCATAGTCAATATGCAGAATCTTCCATTTTTGGTGTGAGTGCCTGGGTGTCATATTGCATCAGTGGGGGAATGAAAAGAACTTTGGGATGTGACACTGTGTGGTGCCACTCAATGAGGATCTGCTCAGTCTGGGAAACTCCGACTTTTGTAACAGAGTGGGTTGTAAGAAACAGAACAAACTTAGTCATGAGTTATAGTAATAGCATAGTAGTGCAGTATTATATAGTATACTACAGTATGATACAGTATAGTATAGTATGGTAAAGTATTGTGTGTGTATGTGTGTGTGTGTGTGTGTGTATATATATATATATATATATATATATATATATATATATTCACTGAATGTTTTCTATTACAGCACATTGCCTACTAAGGAAATAAAACATATATGTACAGAAGTCATTACAATAAAAGGTAGAGGTGACAAGTATCACAAGGACAGATTAATTACTGAGGGTTCTAATTTCCTTCCTGGTGACACCTCTACCTTACTTTGCACATGGGCAAATATTCTCCTTACTTGTTTGAAACGTGCCATTTTGCCACCCAATTGTTTGGTCGGTGAGTCATCTTCCGAAGTGTTCTATCTGTTCATGAGTCCCTCACCCTACATTAATAGTGGTAATGGTGGTGAGGAATCTTCTAAATGGGCAGGCTCTGAGTTGCACAGTTCATTGCACAGAAAATTGCCCTGTTCATTGCAATTCTCATGAGATTTGCCAATTTAAAATCTGCAGTGATCCTGCATCAGCACAAAAGCCTTGAGAAAAGCAGCATGTTTATCCCGTGTTGTTTGACATGAAGCAAGAAGCACTTTTTACTGCTCCAAAGAAAGAACTGGATTGTTTATGCTTCTTGAAGATATTCTAGCCTCCTTCATTTTTCCTTTGCCCAGCAAGACTTTCTCATTTTCTTGAGGCAGCACCCCGAGCTACTCTACCAGCCACGTTGGTTGCTGATCAAAGAGGATGGGTAGGTGCCACGAGACACTTCCCTTTCTCATCCTACCTTCCATGTGACTTTCCAGGTATGTCAAAGTGTATACATGAATAATGGCCGTTTTTGTAGAAAAGTCCCTCTTCCACCTGTTGCATAAAACCCTGAACAAGCTCTGTGTTTGCTATGAGTTGTCAGTGTCAACTAGAGTTAGCTGGGAGAAGAAGGGGTGTAGAGAGGAGGAGAAAATTCACACACTTGAATTTACACTGCGACTTACTGAGAAATTGATTCACCAGATTTGCATACCTCCTCCACCCCACCATAGCTTCAGAGTTTCTGTATTGAAAGCTGATGAAGTCACATTGGGCTATATCACTTTGAAAACATTAATGACCCAATGTCATTGTTTTGTGAGATTACACGCCCCTAGCTTTGAATTTAATTTATTTGTTTACTTTGTTTGGTTTTAATTAAAAAACATTCTTCCAAATTGCATTACCATGCTGGAAAAATGTGCTTGAAAAATCAGCCCTTTCTTTCTCTTCTAAAAATTACACAAGCAAAGAAAGGATTGTTTCCCTTTGGGAAAAAAAAATGTTTTCCCTTATTTTGTTTACAGCTCCCTTCTTATTTTCTGTCATCTTTCGAAACTTGATGAAACATCGGGGTGATACTAGGCCCCCAAATAGTGTCACCAGGAACTTTGCATTCCTAGTAGTACTATCCAAGAAGCAAAAGCAGGAGAAAATGAATGATTGAGATGGCCTAGTTTGGGCTAATTGAAGTCCAGTGGTGTTTCATCATTCAGGTAATATAAATTATTGCCTCTCTAGTCGTTTTACTCTGAATGTATTCATCATTTCCCATCTGCCGACAAAGACCAAACTTCAAATATTAAAAAATAGTAATTGTTAAAATAGCAGTAACTTTTCAATTTCGTCAATGTAGGTAATAATAATCTTTCATATATTTTAATATGTCACTAATGGAATCTTTAAACAAAGTTTTATAATTCATCTGCTTGCTCAAAAGAGAGGCTATGAAGCACTATTTAAAAATGTCTTCCCTTTTGCAACTCCTTCATATGTTATCAATCAAATCAAACAAAATTTTAAATATTAGACTATAATCTCTCCCATATAGTGTATTTTCAAGAAAGGGTTCCTATTTTTTTTCTTGATTTTTAGATGTTAAACTTTGATCCATCAGAGAAAGAATATACATCTCTTAACTTCAACAATAGATGTATAACAATATCCATAAATAACACTTCGAATGTTTCCTATTTTGTGCTGTAAGTAAATTCTCAAAGTAATTATTTGAACTAAATAACTTATTCTTAGATATTAATGTCCCTGTTAAATTTTTCTGTATTTTAAAAAAATTCCACATTTACCATGCACTATATACATCCTCAGTATTTGGGTCATTTTCAAAAACCTCTGTTTTTATTTATACAACATTTGTTCATAATATTGTAATTAGAAGCATATACACTGAAGCTTTAAAAAAAAAACTCTTTCCTTTTTTTTTTTTTTTTAATCTTCCAGCACAGAGAAAATTTTCCATCACCTCTTTCTCTTTAAGCTGGACAATTTAAAGAGCTCGATTTTCAATGTGATCTGTATTAATTATCCCACAGAAATGTTTGCGATTTTTTTTTTTAACTCACCAAGTAGATGGGGTTAGCTATCTTGCGTAATTTTTCACGTCTCACAGTCAGTAACCTTGTAAAGAAACACTCCTGCCTGTGCAGCTGTCAGTGAGGTGGTTTCATTTTTAATCTGCAGATTACCTCTTTCACAATGTGTCCCACTGTTTCCATTTGGATCCAAACAATAAAGCATATTATTGTATAGAGGAGTATATTTCAGTGTGTTCAACTGGTTCTCCAGTTGTCCTGACTTCTAAGGCAAGTATGGGCAAATAAAAAAATCTATGGGTTTCTAAAGGTCATTTCTATCTGTGCACTTTGATGTCACCTTTAGCTTTATAGACATAAAACTGAAATCTCCATTTTCTTTCCCAACCTTGCTCTTATCCTAACTTCACGGCTTCTACTGCTAGTGCCAACCTTCTCAATTTCCAAGCTATAAACTGGGTGATCAACTTTGATTTAGAAGTCTGATTCTCCCCATGTCTAGAAAGTCTCTATATTGCCTTTTGATTGTGTTTTTGCTTAGCTTTTTCACTCCACGTAGCCAGTGCTAGTCAGGCACTTATAGCATCATAGAGGTGCCTTGTCAATATAGTTCTATCTCCTTTCTCTGCCTTTAATTCATTTTCACCCCACGCCACCAATCAGTTGCATGCAAAGCAATCTAATTCATCTTCCTAAAATATCATTGTCTGTGTCTCCCCTCTTGTGCAAAGCCCTTTAGTAATAGTTTCAACTCCAAACCCACTGGCCAGGTCCCTCTTTACACTTTATTTCATAGTCTACTTTCTTACGTAATATTAATGTTAACACTAATTGTCTTCATCTATTTGGGTTGCTACACTGAAAATACCATAACCTGGATGGCTTATAAACAAGAAACATTTATTTCTTACTGTTCTGGAGACTGGGAAGTCCAAGATCATGGCACCAGCAGACTCGGTGTCTGGTGAGGACCTACTTCCTCGATGTTACTGTTTTTGCCATTTCCTTACCTGGCAGAAGGGGCAAGGAGTCTTCTCGGGCTTCTTTTATAAGGGCACTAATCCCATTCATGAGGGCTCTGCCATCACGATCTAATTGCCTCCCAAAGGCCACCACCTCTTAATATCATCATGTTGGAAGTTAGGATTTCAACATGTGAATTTTTGGGGGACAGAAACAATCAAACCATAGCACTAATACTTATAAAAAAGACTTTTGAGTCTTTTCAATCTGCCAGGTACTGAGCTAGGTGCTTTATCTCCATAATCTAATTTAATCCTTGCAGCAAGAAGGAAGTAGATATTATTTATGTTCATTTTTGACACAAGGAACAAGAAACTCAGGTAGATTTGAATAGCTCTCATAAGGTCACATGGTTTTAGAGATAGCATTTATACCCAGGGCTTAACCATTTTATTATGCATCCCACAATCCTTTGCTTTCAACCAAATTACTCTAATATATATTTTTAAGTATACCTTAAAGTTTTTTGCCATTGTCCTTTTTTCCACACCATTGTACCTGGAACGACGTTCCTTCTGTCCAGTGAAATGTCATCTGAAAAGCCTTTTATAAATCCCATTTCTAATTTAATCACTCTATCCTAAAGGTGGTCATGAAATTTCTGGATATAAATTCAATTTGTAAATTAACTTTGTACTGTCCCATGACATGTTTATTATCATCTTATACTAATCTTGGTGATTTTTTTGCTTGAATTTCTTTTTGCCTGCTCTTATGTTGTAGTATTTATCTAGGAATATCATCAGTATTGGTCTCTTTAAAGATTGTTGCACATAGTAAGAAAAAAATAAATATTTGATGCTTTGATTGTTGAAGAAATGTAGTCAGATTGGTTGCCCAAACTGGTTGATCTGACAATACTGATCAACTCATCCATAGTGATGAAGTCAGTTGTTTATGCAAACAATGCCATGGCCTTGACATGCTGTGATTTCAGATGTAATTTAAGCATTTATCCAACAGAAAAATTATACTGGGTAAAAAAAAATCGGTGGCATAAACATGAATTCGAAAATTCATTGTGTCATGGTAATATTAAGTTCTTTACAAGTCATTGAGAATAAAAATATATTTAAAGGAAGGTTTTCAAAAATCTCCTATAAAGAAGTTAAGAAATATTAAACAATACTTGGTAAATCAAACAGTAATTTTCACTGTGTCACTGTTACGCTTCCTTTAATATGCAATGTACACTAAATCCAAATTGCAAGATATCAGAGATGATATCTCCTTCTACTTCACTCCCAACACACTCAGCTATTAAATCTCTATCTCACTTTCAGTTGAAATCATGGAAAGTTATTGCTGGACGGTTCCTTACAGATTTGGAGTTTAACATCTTGCCCATTGGAGTTAACCCTCTAGAAAACCTCCCTGTCATGTTGTAATCCTATCATCATACCATCATTCAACTTTTATTTGAACACCTCCAGTAACAGAAAACTCAATACTTTGAGTTAGTCTAGCCCATTATTAGCCATTTATAACTGTTAAACAGTTCTTTCTGATAAGCCTCAATATTCTTTCCAGCAATGCCCCGTTTCCCCTTATTCTGAAGGATGATATTTTATATGAAACTAGGTAAAATAAAAAAACTTTGATTTTTCCCAGTGCAACTCTTCTAATTATTTGAGGAAAGCTATTTTAACTCTTTCTAATCTCCCCCTCTCCCTTCCAGCAAAACCTCTAGTTCTTTTAGCTATAATCGTTTGACTTAGTTTCCATATGTCTCACCATCCTCGCTTTTCTTCTCTGGATATTCTCCTCCATCCTGAGAATACAATAAGCCAGATGTGGCCTAAGGAGGGCAGAAAACCCCGAAGCTATAACTTCTCTAGCTTTAGAAATGGTATTTCTGTCATTGTAACCTAAATTTGCATTAGCTTTTAGAACAGTGGACTTATACTCATGACTTTTATTGGACTTGTGGTCTAAGCCCCAGGATTTTTATTTGTCCCTAGGAAGTGCAGTAAAGCCATGGATTTCTCATCCCATCCTTATGTAATTGACTTTTTGTTGTTGTTTGAAACTACGGGTAAGGCTTTTCCTTTTTATTTTTTTGCCTTTTATCATGTCGGTCCCCAGAAGTGCATGATGGGACAACCGAGAGAAAACCACAAGATTCTTGGCTACTCTAGATGCTGAGAATCTGGAATGGCTCTAGTGAATTACAATAGGAGTTCCACTCAATAAGCCCAAAACCCTATGCATATTAAAAATGAAAAAACAAGCAAACCAAAAAGAAATCTCCCATGGCCTCTTGCTGATGGGAGCCGTGTTTCGCCTTTAGTCATACTAAAATGGGAAGATGAGGAGAGAAAATACCTAAATCCTCAGTAATGGAGGACTCCTACTAGAACACTGCTTTTCAGTCTCGGAAACTTGCTACCTTCGTGCAGTTAGTAGCGGCCCTAGTAGATGGGGACAAATTTAAAATCGGCAGTCTCCTGTGCTTCCCCTTCTCTAAGCCAATTAGCACATATTCCACAGCTTTCTCTTTCCTACATTAGCACATAAATTACCTTTTGCCCCTGAGCACTCAACAACTTGCAACTGCGTATTATCAAAGTTGTGTTTCCTAGAAATAATTCTCTCTATACAGGAGGATGGGAAGAAAACACATCTCTCTTCCAAATGTTTGGATCACTGATAAAAGTAGTCTTTAACCCAACGATTGTGTGAATTTGCAATCCACAACCCCTTACTTCTTCCCTACAATTTTTTTCTTCTATTTATGATTTTGGGCCTGCTTTACTCATCCTTGCACCCTTCTCTGGAGGATTGCACTTGCTTGATGAGGGCTGTCTAGCACAGAAATGCCAAGATTGAGAACCTCTCTTCCCAACTCTGCCATATCAATTTTATCAGATGGAAGGGGATTGCAGGGGGTACAATAGCCAAGCTCTCTTGCATCCGGGCAAGATAACCTTTGTAGTACATTTCTGGCTCCACCGTTCCCCCTGGAATCAGACTGAGGTCAGACTTCTCTGCCTGGCTTCATCCCCCACCTGCCCAGCTTTTCTTCACTTCCTTACATGGTTCTCCTGAGAGCACTCTCACTTTCAACTATTTGCACAATTTCATCTCAGGCTCTGCTTCTTGGTAAAACAAATTGAAACTTTGGAATCATTGCACTTCTTTAAAAACTACCGCTGGAAAAGCAGATTCAATTTAATTGAACGAATATTTATGGAGGACAATCTAAAAGGCCAAAAGTATTCATTAGATTAGCAGCGGTTCTCAACCGGTGGGTCACGACCCCTTTGGGGGTCGAACGACCCTTTCACAGGGGTTGCCAGTTACTCGTATGCGGGCGTATCTGCATGTGGGCCTGGAGACAGATAGAGGAGTGGTGTCTCCGTTCTTAAGACCATCGAAAATATGTGTTTTCCGATGGTCTTAGGCGACCCCTGTGAAAGGTTGAGAACCGCTGGATTAGAGGCTTCTTTAGGGCAGAAATGAGGTCTAATTGAATTTTTTCCCACAGTGGCTAGGATTGTGCCTAGCCCAACATATAAAGCAGAGCATATGTTCTGTCATGGAGGCACTGTGATGGCCATGACGTAGCCCCAACAAAAAATAAGTTTACAATTTTAGTGGGGAAAACAAACATGCCTCAATTCAATATAAAACAAGATCGAATGCAAAAAGTGTATAAAGAGCTATATGCAAAGTATTATGAGGCATGGAGGATCAAAATAATAATTTTAATTAGAGGTAAGGTACAGATTGGGGAAGATTCCATGAAGCTGAATGAAAGATGCATATGATTTTAAGAAAAGGAAAAATGATAGATTGCTAGGAGCAATTAAGTAATTGCTATATGCTGTGCTTTATACTAAGTTCCTCACATCCATTATTTTACTTAATATTTACAGAATACCTATGGTGTAAACATTATTACTAGCTCTGTTTTAGCCAGGAGGCCTTGAGACATGAAGTAACACATAAGGCCTCCCAGCCCGAAGGTAATAGAGCCCAGATTTGAACACTTAGGGAAGGAAATTGCAAGAAGACGGAATATAGTAAATGCAGATAAAGAATCAGAAAAGAAGTCTACCAATATGGGTTTGAGTAGATAGGAGAGGGGGAAAGCCTGGAAAGAGCAATTGGGGCCAGATTATAGGAGATTTGAAATATCATGCTAAGAAATTGGACTTTATTCTATACATGATGGGGAGTAGCAGAAGGAGATTTAACAGGAGAGTTGAATGACAATACTTGGCGTTAAGAAACTTATTCCAAAAGAAGGAGGAAAGATGAGTGTTTCGGTCTCTTCAGAGGAATGCGGCTACATCAGCAAGTTTAAATATACGTCTGTTCCTTTCTGGCTCCTTTCTACCTGTTTTTACTGGATCCGATCAAGTGGTTCTCACACTTCTAAAGAATTTTGTTAGGATTCTTGATTTCCCACAACTTTGATAGTGTGACATTCTCTTATATGACTTTATTATTATAATATCCATGCTACTTTTTCCTTGCCCTCTTCTGAAAATCTATATGGCATCTATTCATTTCTTCTGGTAACCAGTATAAAGCTCTCTTGAAACATAGCAAGTGAGTAATATATTTTATGACACTGAGCCAAACACCTTACAGATTCTCTTACCCTGTCTCCACGGAAAGTTCATTCCAAGTAGCCAGGCAATTGTACCTCCTTTCTGATCTCACCCTTGCTAAGCTCCCCCAAATATCACTGCAACTCTGGTTCTCTTTCCTCTTCCCCCTCCTTCCAACTTTTTCAATCTAGGGTTTATCTGAGTCAATAGCTCCCAAGCACTTCTAAGGTAGGTAAAGGTAATCTTTCTTGGCTCTTTCTTTTTCCCTCTCTATTCATTTTCTAGCACCTATGAGAACAATACGGAAATAAGAGAAAGAAGGCTCAAACATTTATGAGCTGTTTTTCTGTGTCTTCTTGCTTTGTCTCTGTCTCTCTCCCTCTCATTTGCTCTCATTTATCTATATATATCCATTTTTGCAGTAAGTACGAATTGCAGTATTTATAACCCATTACTCCCTTCACTTGTGTGCGTGGGCCCTGGCAATTGGAGAGGTTTGCTTTAGCAGAAGGCACAGCTGCTATTGAGCTTCACATGACCAAGGGTTGAAAGGCTGAGTGACAGTGACACAGTCGCACAGTCACCTTTTTTTGGTTCCTTGGTGAGACCTCACCATAGATGCAATCACTTAGGGCCACTACATTCTTTCATTGCTTGTTTTAGAAATTAAAAGTTATTAATTCAAAAGGAACTATAAACACCCCAAGTAAGATTTAACATCTGCCATCAACACCTCAAAAGAAAGTATCTGCTTCCTTTTTCCATGTATGGGAATGGCTCACACCTCATCTCAGATGGTTGTCAGGCTGTCAAGGACGAGGATAAGATTTTCTGGTTTCCCAGCTGAGAAGTCTTAAAGGAATTGTGATGGGGCAGCAGCCCCTCATATTACACTGATGAGCAGGCCTACAGGGAGATTTTTATTAATTTTCTGTGTCTTGCATTATTTAACCAGCCACCTAATATTCCTGTCATGTAGTAAATTCAGAAAATTACTATTTGCTGAAATTTTTCACTGCTTCAATTTATGCAGAGACATAAGACAGTTTCCTGAGTCTGGAGTACTTCTGATTACAAGAGAGAGAATCTGGCTATGTTTGATTTCAAGTCTATCCAGCCACCTTTTTGACCTGCCAAATTTTTTTTTCTTCCCAATTTTGTCACTTAATGTATTGACCTAATTTATGAGTCAGGAAGATAAATAAGGCAACCAATGATCATTTATTTCTCATGTAGAGAAATGGAGTCTGATTATCCAAATGGTCGGAGGCTATAGAAGAAAGTAGAGCCAGACCTTTGAAGACAATGCAAAAATCTTCATGCCTGGAATTGCATTTGATGTTAATTGTTGCCTCACGAGCCTGGATCTTATTAATTTGCCTCACAGATTAGACAAAAAGCTCCACAGACTGATTTTTCGTACATTTGTTGCTTTATAGATAAATCAGCCTTAAAAATAACATTGTTGATTCAGATAACCGTCCTATGATTGTGTTAGCCTAACTAATTTACATACAGCCAGTTTTATAGCAATTCAAAATCAACAAAGCTCTCTACATCCAGTATTTTTTTGTTGTTGTGATTCACAGGGTACATTGTTAATAGTTTTGTTTTACTGTGACTACACAACCTGTATTTACTGGTAGGGTTGCCAAATAAAATGCAAGAAGCCCAATTGAATTGAAATTTCAGACAAACCATGAATACATTTTAGTATAAGTATGTCCCCCAAATTGCATGGGAGATAGTTATACTAAAAAAATATTCACGTTTTATCTGAAATTCAAATTTCACTGAGTGTGCTGTATCTTTATTTGCTAAATATGACAACCCTACTTACTGAGTTATAATTCCATGCAATTTTGTTCTTTTCAATAAATTCATTTCAATAAATATATAGATTTAGCTTTTCTGTAAGTTTTTATACAAATAAATGAACAAATTAGGGAAAATCTTATTTTAGAGTATGTTTTCTGGGGATTCTCATTCTTGGACAAAACCACATCTGGGCAGAAGCCCACAGAGTCCATGGATGAAAGTGGGTCCTCCAGCCCCCAGGAATGCCTTACCAGCTGATGCTGCCTGGTACAAAAACAAGTGGCTTTGACTAAGCCCTGCCCAAAATGCAGATTCATGAGCAAAATAAATATATTTATCATGGTTGTTTGGAGTCACAATTTTGACTTGGTTTGTTATGCAGCAATAGAAAACTGATACACCAGATTATAATTTTCATAACATCTGAGTATTTCCGAGCTCTCTAGAGCAGCACATTTACCAACCATCTCTTAGGATAAGATCTATTCACAGTTAGAAAATGTTATATGTTCATGCTTTAAACAATTTTAATTTATTGTAAAGTATCACACACAAAATTGTTTAAGTCACTGAGTGCCTAAAGCCTTTTAATACAAACTAACGCTGACTGCTTCCCTTTCTCCTCTCTCTCATTTAACACCTCAGTTCAGTGTCTTTCAACTCTTTGAGTTATTTCTCCTGGTTATTTGCCTCCATATTTCTAAATAATATCTATACACTACCATGTCTTGGTTCATCAATTTTAGTTCTTTATAATTTTTTTCCACTTATTGTCAATGAAGATTTTACCCTGCTTATGCCAATCACTCTTTCTCAGTCCATCCCACCCTCCCATTGTATAACAATTCTGCTTTAATATATGTTCAATGTACGCATGGTAAACAGCATTCAACTGTAAGACCAGTAGAATACGATGATTACACATTTTATTTTGAATGGAATTAATCACTGCTTCTTCTCTTTCATTTTTTAAACCCTTAACATCAGACAAATTCTTTCTATGACTTCAGCAGAGGTGTTAAATGCCTCTCGGTACAAGTTTTCACAGTTTATGTGTTCTTTATTGTGTTTCTTGGAAATAGGATTTTTGCAGCCCTAGTGTTGAACAAATAGTGGTGAATGACTAGAAAGAATACACAGCAGGTCCAGGACAGTGTTTATTGGGAGAAAACATAGTCAGGAGCAGAAGCAATATGGCTCCACTGTGGCCACTGCTTTCTGAGACAGTGCAGCAGTATCTCGGCCAGATATCTGGCTTTGGGAGAGGGAAATTGGCCTTTGAGCCTTAGTGCTTCAGCAACCTGATTAGGAGAAGCGCCCCTCCCCTACTATAATCAGATGTAATGGTCCAGGCCTTGCAGTTGCAGTAATGACATGGTAGACCAGTTGCTTTCAGCTGTGATCTGCCATCTCTACTAGGCTGGTACTTGGTTATAGTCAGTTTTTATGGCGTAAGTTTGGGTATCCAGTGGTCCTGTTCTGCAGGATGTCAACTTCCTCTCTGGGACACCATCCTGCAGGGAATCTGTCTTAGACAAGCAAACCTTTACTTCTGCCCTTGAACTTCCTCCCTAATTATGAAGTGTTTATACTCTAGACCTGCTGCATAGCTCACTCCATGAGACTTACTTCTGATCTGATCTTGGGAATCAACTTGTCCAGTCTCCTGGGTTGGGGTGACTGTTTCCTGCACCTCATGTCCTTTTTTTTCCTGGACAACTTCCTCATTTTAGTGAGATACATTCTCCAGTAGCTTCCCAAGAAAGGTTACATGGCAGGAAAAATTTTCTTGACCATCTGAACATTTGAAATTATCATTTTTATACTCTTGTTTGATGGATTGACTGGCTAGAGCATTTTAAATTGATCTTCATTTCATTAGGAGTTTTTTATACTTTACTCCATTATATTTTGTTTTCCAATATTGCTCTTGAGAAGGCAGATGTCAATCTGATTCCCTAGTTTGTGAAATGACCAGGTTTATGTGCCTGGAAATGTTTAGGATTATTTTTTAAATTTCTAATACTCTAAGATTTTATGATGATGTGCATTTTCTCCCTCCATTTATCAGGCTTTGTGTTCAGTAAGAGGGTTATGTCCTTCAGTTCCAAGAAATCGGTTTATATTATGCTTTGAGAATTTCCTCTCTCATCACCACCATTTCCTTTCTTATTTGACCTCCTATTTGTTGGATGTTGGATCTCCTGAAAGGATTCTTTAATTTATTTTTTATTGTCTACTTTCTGTTTTTGTTGTTCTGAGAGAGTTCTTGATTTAATGTTCATCCACTTCTGTTGCATTACTAATTTCAGCTATCACATTTTTAGGTTCCAAGTATTAATCCTTTTCTACAATTGTTTCTTTTTGTATACCATGATATTCTCATTTCCTTGATTCAGCATTTCCTTTTTTTTTTCTCCATTGAAGGTCATTAATTATATATTCTTTGAGGTTTTCCTTTGGGTCCCTACATCATCTATTTCCTTTGAGTGCCTGGATTGTTCTGTTTATTTATTTTGGTGTTGGTGATAGACTTTCCTCAAATATTGGGTTATCGGAAAAGTCATGACACATTTTTGCAACGAAAAACAGAAAAAAAAAATGTCATGACTTTTCCAACAGCCCAATATCTGACCATCCTTGACTATCCATTCACTTCTAAAATTGGGCATTTAAAACTATTGGTTAGCACTGTGGGCTTGTAGGGCAATCAGACGGCCTGCATCTTTTTAATTGGTTGTTTTTCTCTGGGGTAGTTGGTATAATCAGAAGGGGATCCTTCAGTCTTCTGTCTGAAGGGCAGGTATGGCTGTTGCTTTCCTGGAGCTGGAGTCTTTCAGTGAGTACTTTGACTGTATTCCTTTGTTTTCAGTATTGACTTTACTTGACAACTTTGTGCCTAGGCTAATGAGGCAGAGCTTCTCTGGTTCAATTACCCATGAGCAGTGGCTTCTAAACATTATCACACATTAGAATCACCTGGAGGGCTTGCTAAACTACAGATAACTGGGCTTCACCTCCAGAGCTTCTAATTCAGTAGGTCTTGGATGAGGCTGGAGAATACACATT
Source organism: Hipposideros armiger (assembly GCF_001890085.2). Lineage (NCBI taxonomy): Eukaryota > Metazoa > Chordata > Mammalia > Chiroptera > Hipposideridae > Hipposideros > Hipposideros armiger. Next base: position 3,663,103 of record NW_017731415.1, read on the forward strand.
TCTAACCAGTTCCCAGATCTGGGGACTGAGGACCACAGTTGGAGAAACACTGAGTTGGAGCATAATCCTTTAATTATGCATGGAGGTGAGTGAGAAGTCCCTAACCGTTCGACGTAGTGGTCTAATTTATATCACTTTCAGATAATCCCTGTGTTTCACCATCTCAAACTTCACTCCTGATCTCAGTCATACCTGTGGCCTCTCATTCCTGAGGCCTTCTGGGATTCTTTAGGGGTAAAGAAGCAGAGTTCTAATTTGACCTAGTCTCCGATTGTTCTTTCCACCCTTCCTACAAAAATATTGGATTGACTGACTTGCATGCTCGCTCTTAGGTGATTTGTCATTTCCTCGCCCTACTACCCAAACTTTCCATCTTAATATTTTGATGATAAGGGTTACTAATGGCCTTATTTTCATTGATGGTGGAATCTGAGTGTCTTTTTCTTCTTGCCATTTTGGGGGTATATTTTGAAGAGAGGAAGCAGAAGAAACTTCTTACATCATTTTGAGAGTGTTATTTTGAGTAGAATTGTGAGAAGAAGCATGTTTGTTCCAATTATTTTGAAACAGATGAACAAATCCACTATAATTTGACTCTTACTAGTTGTACTTTTAGAGGGTATTTTTTGTGAGAACTTTATTGGTGGATAGCATCACTTGAAAACTGGAAATTCATGGTATATAGTAACTTCTAGTTATTACAAAATAGTCATTTGACCAGAACAAAATATTTACAATTACCCGAGAAATAGTTTGTACTTAAGCACTTAGCCTTCTGAACTGCAGCTAAAACATTATAGCTAAAATAATAATTTTGCCCTTCTATTTTCTTATCAATTTTTATCCTGTTTTGCCAGACTGTTTATTTGGTTAATTCTCATTAATACCAGATTTCAAAATGTGAAATGCTCTCTTAAATATCTAGAGCTGTGCTATTTAATGTGGTTGCCACTAACAATGTGTGACTATTTAAATTTAAATTAATTAAAATTTAGCTCTGCAGTTACATTTTTGTTGGTCACACATGGCTAGTGGCTACTATAATGAATTGCCCAGTTATGAAAAATTTCCATCATTGCAGAAAGTTCTATTGAACCGTCCAAATATAAAGTCTCCTTTATTTACAGAAGGGGAAAAACGGAAAAGAAAGCATGACGGGCTATGAATGAAAACACTCTTTTGTCAATCTTCTACATTTTACTCAGGAGCTTTTGTTTGAAAATATTAGTCTTTAGTATATTTTCAAAAATGGTCAAACACTACATTTTTTGGCTTGACTGTGGTAATGTGGGAGATGGAAGTGATTTACTCCAAAATGCTGGGTGGATTTGTCTTAAATCATCCGCATGCTATTAAGGTGGAGTTATACTCGTGGGACTGGAAGCTCACCTCCCACCCCAGACCATCTCTCCGTTTCCCTACCTGGTTAGTGTCAGCAGACGTGTTGAAAGGCTGAACCACTGCAGGTGTGCTTTGTCAACGGGGACTCTAACTCAGAGTTTCTCAGATCAACACGGTGTGTGGCTTATGTGCAAAGTGCCTGCTTTCAGCTGGGAAGTGTGTGCATCAAGGGTAAATGGTGGGTTCTAAGGCAGAGCAACACGCTCATGGATTCTGGCTGTATGTTTGTTGACCTTCAGATCCCAATTTAATTGTTTATTGATCAAATAAACATTAGAGGCTATTTATTGGGTCCCAGTGGGGAGCTATTATCCCAGCCAAAGGGTGATAAATATGTTTGTCTTCCTGTGGGTAATTTTTGAAATGTTAAAGAAAAACGAAGTCAACTTAAACTTGCCAATGAAAAGGAAACATTTCTAATAATTATTTGCTCAATAAAAAATAAGTACATGGAAACAAAACTGCCTTATTTCAATATTACAAAAATATCTTTTGTAAATCAGTAGGGGGGTAAATCATAGAGATGGGTAGATAGGATAGATAGATGGATAGATAGGTAAGTAGATAGAAAGAAAATAATTAGATAAAGTGTTGATTTAGATAGAAAATAGAAGTGTTGATTTAGGTGTCAGATACATAATTATATTAATTGTATTATTTCATTAAGTACTTTAATTATTTAATGCCATTTAAGTATCAGGTACTTAAATCTTTTCTTTCTAGTTGCTTGCAAGGATGATCTCAGAGCATGCTCCCTAAAACAGCTGCAGATTATTATTATTATTATTATTATTATTATTATTATTATTATTATTTTAATGATAGGAAACAGCCTGGCTGTCCAAATTATGTTCCATACTGTTGGTTTTGTTGCAAAACTCATGATCTCTACCTTGGTTTGTGAATGCCAAGGTTAAGTGTTACTGTGAAGAGTTTTTGTTTAAAATGGGTAGAAACAGCTTTCCTGCTAGACGTCTCGAAGGAGATGTACTTTCCACCTACTCACCCCTACTTTCTGGTAAACACTCTTTTTATTGAATGGGATAATCATGCTGCTTAGATTTAGGGGGAAAACAAACAAACAGGTAAGACTCATTCAAAATCACTTGGAATGTTACAATTATAGGTGCAGAGAAGCTACAAACAACAAGGTAAATATCATGGCAGAATTACCTCTATATCTCAGTCAGGATATATGTGTCTTTTGTTTCTAGGGCCTACAGTAGTAGTAGGCAAATAACTACAAAACATTTATAATAGAAGTGGTGATCATTATTGAATAGTTGATATATACTAGGTGCAGTGTCAGGTGCGGTATGCATAATGTATTAATTGTACTTAACTATTTCCAATATTCTGTGGGATAAAGATTGTTATGCCCATTTTACAGAAAAGAACATTGAAACTTACTTTTAGCATCTTAGTCAATGTCCCAGCTAGTAAGTGATGGTGTCGAGGACCCAAATTTGTCTGACTCTACAACTCATTTTCTTAGTCACTGTGCTGGTGATTCAATAGAACAAGTAAAATAGAATTTAGGATAATCAGGATTCTGGTGTTTGGAATACTGTGTGGATTAGAAGTTAAACAAGTTTAAATAAGAAAATTTTTTTTATATTCTTGGAAAAACAGAATTTCTAGGAAATAGAGGAATCTCCAATGTATCCCAAGCACTAAAATAGTGTCTGGTACACAGTGAGTGTTCAATGAGAACTTATTGAATTAAGAAATTAAATTATTTAGGATCACTGTATAGCTGTTATAACTTGGGGTATACTGGGAGGTCTTTAAGCTGACGTATGCATATTTTTTCTTGCATGAGACACATAGCCTGTTTTATGTATTATAATTACTGTATAACTCAGAGAATCTGCTCATATACATGTGTAATCTTCCCTTATCATATTAGCTATAAGTTGGTGATTTTAGAAGCTTTCTGAAAGATAGTGTGTATTACATTAAAAGACAATCCTATTGGGGTGACCGGTTAGCTCAGTTGGTTAGAGTGTGGTGCTGATAACACCAAGGTTGCCAGTTGGATTCCCGCATGGGCCACTGTGAGCTGTGCCCTCCCTAAAAGAGTCAACTATGCCATTGTAGCATGAAAGCAATGTGTAACCAATGACCAGGGCTGTTCCCCAATAAAATTTACAAAAAAAAACCCCAAACTATGAAATTAAGAAGGATGTGAACATTAAAAAAAAAAAAGACAATCCTTTCTTTAATTAGTATGGTCTGCTAAACTTAGAGACTGATATTGTTGAATAAAAGCAAGCCCACTAGTATGAGACTATAGTAGGTTCTTTAAAGGTCCTCTTTGCCTCACGGTGGTATTTTACTTTATTTTACATAGTTTTAAAGAAGTGAATTATTATCTAACCTAAGATTGATTTCTTTCCAAGAGAGACAATAAATGTCCTGAGTATAACTTCCTTTGGGATTCACTGTACCTGTCAAGTTTAACATATATCTCCATGATTATTTAACATTTCTTAAACCATTTCAATATTTTAAAACTTAATTTGGGTAGTGTAGTAATTTCCTATTGCTGCTTTAACATATTACCACAAATTTAGTGGCTAAAAACAACATAAATTTATTATTTTATAGTTCTGGATATCAGAAGGATAAGAGGTAGGTAGGGTGAGGAGGAGATCGTAAGACATCTGTGCTTACTAATTGGCTTTACCCCATGGGTCTCAATGGGTTAAAATCAAGGTTTTGAAAGGCTGTGTTGATTTCTGAAGGCTCTAGGGGAAAATCCACATTCTTGCTTTTTTTAGCTTCTAGAGGCTGCTTACATTCCTTGCCCCAAAGCCCCCCCCCCTTTCATCTTCAAAGCCAACAATGGCCAGCAGAGTCTTTCTCAGGTTGTATCACTTTCACCCAGATCTGTCTCCCTCTTCCATATTTAAGGACACTTGTGATTATATTGGACCTGTCTGGATAATCCGAGAGAGTCTCCCTAATTTAAGGTTAGCTGATGAGTGAACTTCATTCCATCTGCTATGTTGATTGCTCTTTGTCGTGGAAGATAACATATTCACATGTTCTGGGAATTCAGGGCATAGGCATCCCTGGAGGGCCAGTATTCTGCCTGCCACGGGTAGAAGCAAGAATATGGAGGGATTAAGTAAGACTTGCATTAGTTCTCAACTCTGTATCAGCCATTTTATCTTGTGAGTTATTTACCTTCCTTGAGTTGTCTGGATAGCAAAAACTGAGTTAATAATCACTGATGCCTAGTGATGTCATGAAGATGCTCTGAGCATCAGATAATTCAGGAGCCTTTAACCCATGAAAGAGGATTGTTTTGTTTAGTTTGCCATCCTATTCAACCTGAACAACCTTAACATATTGCAGGTTATAGCATCTTTAGTTATCTTTTAGTTTTTCAAGTGACTGGGGTAAAATTCATTCATTTAATCACTTCCTTATAGCTCATTACCTAATCTTGTCCAAAAAAATTATTGATTAAGGGCTTCTCGTCTGTTTTTTTATTCATCAGTTCGCTATATAGATACCACATTATTCTTGAAGAGGCAAGATTAATGAACTTGTGACAATTAGAGAAAAAAAATGATGGATAAATTGTGCTGACCAGGGATACAATTAAAGTTCAAGAAAGAGATAGATGTGTAAAGAATGATCTAATTGCTGGAAACCTTAATGCAACATAGAGAGTATTAAAATAGACTTTCAAATAAAAGGAACACATTCAGCAAAAAATGAAAAATAATAGATGAGAGACTGAACATCGTATATGGGGGATGGCAAAAGGCAAGAGAGCTATCTAACAGAATTGAGACCATGTCTGTTAAATCACAGTACTGTTTAACATGGAATGTGGAACTGTGTCATAAAAAAAACCCAAAACAAAACAAAACAAAAAAAACAGACAAAGTTTAAAAGAAAAGGAAGACACTGAAGTTTCTTGATTAGGATGTGATGAAGATAAATTTGGAAAGAGATGAGCTTGTAGAAACCAGAGACAAATATGCAGTTGAGACAGTATCCTCTTTCTCCCATTTTTGTTCTTAAACAAAAATTGATATTGACCAATGCATGAATCGTTAGAGCTAAATTTCTCCCTTTCTCTTTCCCTCTCCCTCAAGCATTTCTGCTTATAACTTTTAGGGGGAAAAATGTGTCCCATTGGCAGATTAAAAGGTACCCTGAGAGATATTAACCTTTTATAGAAATCAATATGAAGGAGTATGGGGAGAAAAAAGAGAGACATTTATTAAATAAAATAAAGCAAAACTCTGCACTTGTGATGAATTTGTTCTTTACAATTTGATGTGGTCTATATTTGTGAATTTTAATTCAATGACTATTTCTGGAAAGAGTATGTGTTATTAGAATCCTGCTATTACTAACCAGTGACCTTTATAAAAATAATGAACTTTGAAGTAGCCCAAATTCCTTTATTTTCAATATTAGACTCATCATACTCCTTCTCTAATAGGTGTTTTTTGAGGATTAATATAGATGACCCACCTTCCCTAGTGAGCATACTTTCTGAAAAATTTCTGGGCAGCAGGCAGGGAGCTCGTTGAGAGGATATGGGGCAACTCACATGATTAAAAGGAGAGTGAATTGAATGAGGGCAAGTCCAGAGATCTAGGGAGAAAGACCAAAGGGGTATGTCTTCAAGTTGCTACCCCTTCGATAGCTCATTTCTGCATGATTCATGTCCTTGCATTACTCTGTTCAGGATCCAAATTCTCAGGTAAACAAAGTGATGAGCCCAGTCTCACAGTAAAAATTGCGCTGGACAAAGTTAAACAGTTTAGGAAGGCTTTATTCAATGTTATTGCAATACGGAAGAGAGAGACCAGGACTCAGTCTGAACTCAACTCTGCTGAAACAAAGAGTAGTAGGGTTTTTAAGAGGTGAATTGAGGAGGCTATCATAAGACATCTGTGCTTACTAATTTGGCTATAACTTCCTCCCCTCAAAGTAAACCTTCTCCTGTCTTTATGACAGGAGGTCATTATACAACTGGGAGCCAAGATCCCACCAATGTTAGTCTCCTGCCTTCTCACAGAGAATGGGCCATGGGGGACATTTTCTTTCTTGACATTATCTTTCTTGATGAGTACATTTTCAAGAGAGAGTTTCCAGCTCCTTGAGAAAGACCATCTTAGGTTGTAAAACTGGTAAGAGGATTTAAAAAAGATTTCCATCTCAAAAGAGGCAAAGAAAGAATTTGCCACTATAAGTTTTATCAGGAAAATGCTCTAAGAAAAGGGAAAGTAAAGGTCATCTTAGTTACAAGTGGAGACCACACGCCTGCCTTGGCTGTGGTGGGAAGAAACAGTGTGATAAGGCATCTTCATTTATATTCCCATCAAGATAACACTGAATAGGGGAAAAAAGTCATTCTCAAGGGAAAAGTGAAAAAGTGAGATACACACACACAAACACACACACTCACACTCACACACTGAGAAGTGTGTGACAGGATATTATGGATACCCAAAATGTACCTGGCTCTATTGCTGAAGTAAGAAAAGAAGTTTAATACTTGTGTGATTTAAAATATATTTAGAAAAAGTAAATAGATCCACTCAAAATTAGCAAACAATTCAAAGGCAATGCAGAAGCAAGGACAAATTCTATATAATTGGCCCCTCCATGACCAATCCTCAGCACAGTGCTGCATTCAGAGGAAATAAAATCCTACTATGGTAGGCAATTTTAACCTTTACCGTGGCCCCTTAAACTTGCCAGATGGAGGATTATACAGCATGATGCAACACAACAGATCTTAAAATCCTTTTTATTTATTAGTCTCCCTCAGGGTGGCACACTCTCTGTCCCCAAAGTTTTCTCAAACTGCTCATGTTAACATCTCCCCCACCACCTCCCTCTCCCTTTTTTTTTTTTTTTTAAATTTTATTGGGGAATTGGGGGAGGGGAACAGACAAGTTGCTGTCCTTTTGTTCTTCAGTCTAGTTATGGAGGATGTTGCTTCACTCACCCAAGTTGGTATTATCATTGCGCTCTTCCCGGGTGAGGCAGTTGCTCACCGGCCATTGGACGGCCGCTCACGGTGGCTCATGGCCACTCTCGCCAGCTGCCGGCCACTCACACTGGCTACCGGCCACTTATGGTAGCTTATGGCAGCTCGCTGCAGCCCCGCTGCAGCCTATGCAGTCGCAGCCCATCTCCAGGTCGAGGTGTTGTTCACCATCTTAGTTGTAGAGGGCACAGCGTCACTGGCCCTCATGTGGGATCCAAACCGGGGCCCTGCTGTTCAGAGCTGGCGTCCCAAGACAACTCTTAACCAACGTGCCACTTGACCGGTCCCTTCTCCCTTTTTCTTTGTCCTTTTCTCTCTCTCCCTCTCTCATTCTGTTTCTCCCTCTCCTTTCCTCTCTCCCTCTTGTGTTTGAGATCTATAATATTCATTTGTCTTCAAAGTTCTCTCTGTTACTTCTCATGCAGATATTTCAGGCCTTCCTGCCTTTTCCAGTTGTGTTTTTCCACCTTTTGTTTGAACAAACAAGCAATGCTGCCTGTTCCTTGAAGTCAGAGCAGGGAGATGTTAGGTTGTGGGTACTTGTCTCTTTAATGGTTCCATCCCACAAATCTGAGAGACAATCATACAGATAGTATATGAGGTCAGACAATTAAATATGTGAACTCATCCTAGAAAAAGTGCTACATACCTTATTGCTGAATATCACTGCTGTCACCTTTGAAGTACTGCCCTTGGGAAGCTATGCACCAACGCCAGCACCTAGTCCACCCTTCAAAACAATTTTGGAACTCTTTTTCTTGAATGGCCATCAGAGCTGTTGTTGTATTACCCTTGATGTCCTAAATGTCATCAAAATGTCTTCATTTCAACATTTCCTTTATTTTTGGGTAAAGAAAGAAGTCATTGGGGGCCAGATCAGGTGAGTAGGGAGGGTGTTCCAATACAGTTATTAGTTTACTGGCTAAAAACTCCCTCACAGGCAGTGCTGTGTGAGCTGGTGCATTGTTGTGATGCAAGAGCCATGAATTATTCGTGAAAAGTTCAGGTCTTTTTTGTCTAACTTTTTCATGAAGCCTTTTCAGCACTACCAAATATTCAACTTGGTTAACTGTTTTCCAGTAGGTACAAATTCATAACGAATAATCCTCCTGATATCAAAAAAAGGTGGCAACATTGTTGCAACAAGTTCACGAACTTAATGGTCAGATCTCATGTGTGTGATGAAGAATTGTATCTTGTTTATTATATCTTTTCAGCACCTACTTAACATAGGATCTGGCTCAGAGTTAATATTTATTAGTTTTACTTTTTAAATTAAATTGTTGAGAAACAGAATTTCAAGGTAAAGGAATCAGAATATTCAGCAGGTACAAACATAGGAACTATTCTATGAATGTATTTGGCAGCTGCAAAGCAGTGCTAAGGTAGTGCAGAAAGCTTTGCAAATTAGTGATAGAGGAAAATAGCAATTACTTAAGAACCTTCCATAGTATACTCACTATCTAGTTTCCCAGCCTGAATGGAATGTTCAAGAATCTGACAAGAGATGGGGAGAGAGAGGAATGAAAGTGAAGGAAGGAAGAAGAAAAAGGGTTTGAATATGGCTTCCACCACCAGTGCCACCATTCCAGACTTTCCCCAAGTCTCAGGCACCAGGCCAGGTCATTTCATTCCAGGCTGTGTGGGCAAATACCACATGTGCGGTAGCATGTGCTAATGTGACCCATCTACCTTTATGCATCTATAACAACTACTATTATAACAACAATACCATCGTATTTAAAAAGAGCATTGAGTGGTTTAGCTAAGGTTATATGGTAGTCTAATTATGGCATTGTTGTTTTTTTTCAGTGAAACTCTAGTAATGTGTTTTTCAAGAGGCCAGATACTAAACTCTTAAGAGGTTCGAAGAATATCCCTATGATGGGAAATGGAAAAACACTAGAGTGAACATAAAATGTAAAAGGTTTGCAAGACAAAAATTCTGAACAGCTCCTTAAGATACTTGTGTGCTGCATAGATATAAAGGGTTGTCTTCAGAGTATTTGCATACAATATAAAACTCTGATAGCTAAGAGTTGAGTAGCAAGATGTTCTTCTTTCGGGGAGTCCTGCAAATAGCCCGTGGAGCATAAGAACTGAAAGATCAATGAGGAACACATCACCTGGCAGAAATGCAAAAGAACCATGGCTGGGAGCCACCGTTTCACTTTTCCAGTAGTTGTTAGAGGCTTTTGTGTGTTCTTGTCCTTGCATCAAAAGCCTGAAATCTATGAGCTCTAATGATAGATTTACACTGGGATTCAAAGGACAGCCAAAATGCAACAATGTTCTCAGGTTGCTAATCACAGACGCTAATTTAATACAATGAGAGCTAAGAGCAAGATAATAAGTGTTTACGGCCCCTAGCTACAGCCCGATAGGACTAGTTAATGCAGTTTCTATTTTGTTCCCATTCAAGCTCAGGAAATTGTGTTTCATCCAGTTGGAAACAACACCTTGGAAACATTAAACAAAGGGCAGGAAACCATATACCCACTGAAGAAAAGAACAATTCCACCCACTGAAGAAAAGAACAATTCCTCCGCAAGGTCTATGTAAAGGTGATGCCTGCCTGACTTAGGTCCACAAACGCATCAGAGGAGAGAGTCAGAGAACCTGCAAACTAATGTTAGAAACTTCAAAGCCCTACAAAGGGGACTCAGTTTCTGGTTGATTCTATGAGTTGGTATGATTCTACTTTTGCATAAATTAATCACAGAACTATAATAATTTCCTGCTAGGGTTCCAAATTTAGAACCTGGTTCCGCCTTCCAGTCTGTACTACAGATCTTTCTGATGCGAGTCAAGTATTTGAAGGAGCTGACAGCACTAACCTCAACCCAAACTGTTTGATCTGCTTTTGTCTCTCATCTTCTTAAAAGCATTGCTCTCCGATTTTTCTCTCTTTCCTGCGTTAGTGGTAGATCTCCCAAAAGATGTATAGTTTGGGTGGCTGTGGCAAAATGCTTTTATGCTTTCTCTCTTACATAATAGCCTGAAATTGTTAGATCTGGATTCAGTTTAGAAGGCACAAATACAAAAAAAAAAAAAAAAAAGCCAGAAGGAATTATTTTGATTTTCTTAAACTTCATCATACATATCAACAGGCACATAAGGAAGAAGAGTCTACTTTCTTGATCATTTTTCTAAATATTTTAAATGCAAAAATCTGTCTTATACAAGGAAAACTTGCAAATTGCTAGCTATTTCTGAAGGCATCGAGCCTAAATTTTACACAACATTTTTTTATAGGCTTCATAGTTCTCTATGACAGGAGCAGGGACCATTGATTCATCATCCCAAATACCTCTCAAGCTGATCTCCACACCCTCATTGTTGGAGGTCTAGTTTAGGGTTTGAATATTTCTTGCTGGGCTTATAACAATGGCTTCCTTGTGAATCATCTTACTTCTAGCTAGAATCTAATGCCAGCATCTTTCATTCCAAATACTACTTGTCATGGCCCCCATAGTTTTGGG
>NW_017731415.1:3676333-3679698 GCF_001890085.2 Hipposideros armiger
AAAAAATGAATTCTTTTGGAAGTGCCTTATTGTTTGGAACTTAAGATCAACTTGTGGTAAGAGATAAATTGGCTAAATACACAATATAAAGTCAGGGACACCTTGCTATTCAAGAAGGATTTAATTTGATTTTTTTTCTTCTTTTTTACTATTATATAATCTTAAAATGAACACAATGCCCTACCAAAGATAAAATAAAATAATGGCTGTAACACTGCATTTGGATAAACATCAAGAACTAAGGTCTCTGTAAAAAATGACCCAAGCTTACACTAAAAAGAAGGAAAGACCCATGTAAATAGTGCTACCTTAAAACCTGACAAAAAGTGAGTCCAATATCAAATTTATTATAAAATGTTCATATAATTCTCAGCAGTCCAATAATTGGCAGAATTTTCTCTCAACTTTACAAAATAATAGAAATTGATACATATGCCAGAACGTATGCAAATTTGACTTATCTCTTGGTCTTTCTGTGCTCATTTTCAGCATCCTGCCTTCTGCTCTGCTCACTCAATGACAAATCAATGCAAGCAAACTTACATTTGAACCAGGAAAGGAACTATTTCTGTTCCCATATGGGGAAGCACTTGTTGGCTCTATCCACTTTCTCCCCCTTCATTTTGTTACATAGAAATTTTTTTTAAAGACTGGGTGAAGGTATGTGTGTGTTGAGTCAGGGGAATCTGTTAAAAATGAGGCATCTGGTTACTCTAAGATCAAAACCAAACCTTCTTTGGTCTCACGTGAAGAACTGTGCAGTTTGGAACTGGTTCCTAATTCAATTACAGTTCTCTTTTTATTTATTTATTTTTCTCTGAAATCGAAGGCAGAGTCCAACACAAGACAGGGAAAAAGCAAAAAGCAAAGGGAAGATCATACCCTGTAGGGTCTCAAGACATTTCCCCCTAGGCTTCCAACCCACTTTCTCTAGCTACAGGCAGGGCAGTTGAAGTCAGTTTCACCCCATGATGGGGGGTAGGATCCTTTGTTATGGAGACTGCACCCCAAACTGCTAAATCTGATGCTTACAGCCTTGTTCCATCCACTTTACATTTTCAAATGCCCCTGCAGCCCCAAACTGATTGTTCCTAGACATTAGACAGGCAGAATCTAAACCTTTTTTTGCTTACATTGTTAGATTATCCCCGCCNTGTCCTTTTGTTCTTCAGTCTAGTTGTGGAGGACATCGCTTCACTGGCCCATGTTGGTATTATCATTGCGCTCTTCCCAGATGAGGCAGATAGGTCCCCCACCCCCACCCCCACCCCAGACACCACTGTTGAATGGTGAATTGGTACAAACTTTTTGGAGGAAAATTACAATGTGCTAACAACACTTTTCTCTGTGTTAAATTGATCTTAATTGGTATTTAAGAATGTTTACAACAGTTGTCTCATAAAGTTATTCTTTGCATGTTGATTTTAATAGTGGAAACTGCAAATAACCTAAATGTTAAAATAGAAGATTAATGAAGTAAGTTTTGACACATCTATACAATGGAAAATTGGCAACTATTTTTAAAGGATGTTAGAGAAAAATTCTGAAATGATACACGTGAATAAGTAATATTAATTTATTGCTTGTTGATACAGTTCATATTTTATTTATTAGTTACTTATTTATATGTATTTATATTTTTTAATCTTTCCAAAAATGAACCTATGTTCGTTACCTAACAATATTTTTCAAATTTGCTTGAGTGGTGTAGAGGAAATCAAATTCACAGTGAAGCTGTCGGAGCTAGATCTAGATAAAAGCAAAATAGAAAGAAGGGCTGATTTGTGTTTCCCTGTTAACTTTTCCAGCTACATTCATATTCACAAGACATGACACCATTAGGCCAGATTTATACATCACAACGTGAAGTGGAAAGTAAGCAAGCAATTAATTTTTCTGTTCTATAAAGACAGAGAAGAGAGGAAGTGGTGTACCCAAAGCCCCTTCGGTGCTGATAACAGTCTTCATGAGCAGAGTGTTAATCTATGATTCGGTATTTGCACAACTTTATGTTCTTTATAAAATAAGAGTTGCACTTTTTAATAGTCACCAAATTAAGGATTTGCAATTCCTCCGCCTGTACTTGGCTTGTTAAAATTTGTTGTCACAGTTTATTAAAGATTTTATACCAAATATCTTGCCCATATGTCTTGCCCAAATGTCACATCAGTTGCAGCAGTCTAATAATACTTGAGATCTAAGGGCTTTATGAGAATTGGCAAATGAATATTGAGTTTAAAGCAATTCTAAGCATTGCACTCTAATATATGAGCATGATATATTACAAACTAAACATTTGACCATCCTATGCAAAGTCGCTTTCTAGCCTCATGTAAAAATGCCTATGAGACTACACAAATATAATTTCCCTAAAATAATCGACTACCAACATCCCATTGGATGCACCTGAATGATAACATGGAATAGATTGCAGTAGCAAAAAATTGAAGGAAACATGGTTGAATCTACTATAGGAATTTTTAAAGCACCTATTAGAAGCTTTGTGCACAAGAAGTCACATGTAAAACATCTTGAGGTTGTGAATCTTAACGACAGCTTTTCCAATTTAAAATTGGAACAGTCTTTTAAGGTGGCTAATTGCTGACAATGCTTGGATTGTTCATGCTTATGTGTGAATCTTGGACATTTAACCTGGTATATCAGATGGAATTCACTGGATAATGGCAAGTACTCTGATCCACTTCAAGTTACATAAGTTTGCTCTCAGAAAGCTAGCAAATGAACTTATGTACAGAAAAGAATACACATGCACACACACACCCACACACACACACACACACACACACACACACACAGCTAAGCTCCATGTGTGATATTTTGACTGAGTACAAATATAGCGTGTTCAGTGTCAACTCTGTACTTAATCTTAGTTTATTTACTGAAGCAGATATGGTAAAAGATCCAAGCCTATAATGTCTTGGCAAAATTTAGAAGGGAATATTGGGGTCAAAAACCTCATAAACATATTTCATCTGATTTTACATCCATGAAACACTAGTTCCGAAACCACGTACAACCACGAGAGATCAGCTGTGCCTTCAAGATAACTTTTTGGTAGTTGCTAATAAAGGAATCTGTGACCCCCTGGCTTCCAGCATGTTTACTGGAAAAACTTTCAAAGTACAAAGAGAAAGGGTGGGGATACTTTCTTTTTGTCTTGTTCATGTCTGTTTCTGTAGAGCTCTGGATGCATTTCATTGTCTTTTTTTTTTTGGTCTATCATTCTTGGAGATTTACAAAAGTGTTCTCTTACTGCTGGAGCCTTGTGTTTATTACCTTGGGGGGGGAACGGGGGGCGCAGCAGGGAGAGAGAGAGAGAGAGAGAGAGAGAGAGAGAGAGAGAG
>NW_017731415.1:3680898-3688391 GCF_001890085.2 Hipposideros armiger
AGAGTGCCTAATCCTTTATTTGTTCACAACTACCTGACTCCATTTAGGTTGAAAAGAGTCACTTCTGCCAGGAGCATGCCTTTTCAAACCTTTCTTGCACCTTCCACACAAGAACATGCTTAAGGTGTACTTCTTGAATCGTTTTCATTTTGTTTTTAAAGACAAAGCTACAACATCCTAATCATCCATGCTAAACTCTTGGCATGTTTCCTGTATTTTCTTTTGCTGGGGACAGGACCCATTTGAAAGTATTTTTATACAGACACTGGGATTTTATTCAGAAAGGTCGATTAGATACTTATTATTCTCTGGATCTAGGGTCTCCAAACTTTTTTGATTGCCTACTCCATAAGTAAAAACATTTAACATCCTGTAATGTGCATTTATTTTTATGTTATATACATGCATTTCTATATAAAAATACTGTAAAGCATTTACAAAAATAGAAACTTGAAACTGCTTTAACGTGTGTGTGTGTGTGTGTGTATGTATGTGTGTGTCTTTTTTTTTTTTTTTTTGTATAATACATATCCCTCAGTAAGGACATACTACATTGGAAACCAATGCTTTGGTCTAGCAATTTTTAAACTCCAGCACTTAGAACTGGTTCGAACACAGATTCCAAAGCCTATCACAGATCTTCTGAGTCAAGAGATCTGGGTTATCACCTAGAAATTTCTATAAAGTTTCCAGATGACGGACTACACTGTGAATAATACAGCTCTGATTTATAGAACAATTTGTTGATTGGACCATTCTAGATCCAGGTTCATTTTTAATATAATCTTTTACAAAGGCCCAAAATGTAGGACTTGAATTCATTTGACCCAGATTGTATAGATCAACTAACCAAGATGATTTGTTCTTTTTCCTCTTTCTTTGAGAGTTACTTTGACATACCTAAATAAATATGCATTAAAACTTCCCTAACTCAGACCAACTGGGTAAAAGGCCCTCTGAATTCGGTGAAAGGTGCTTTTTGAAACGCAACTTACTACTACCACAAAATGACTAGAGGCAGCTGCCGTGGATGGGTTATCTGGAAATAGCCTACAGATTTATGAATTAGATTAAAGTGCAATGAATAGCATAGTATTTAAATTCAATTTGATGCCTTCCAAGTAATTTGAAAAGATTTTGACCTTAGTAAGTTGAACATTCCCTGAAATACTGTTTACATTTCCTGGAAACTCGCTCACACAATCAATTTACTTAGCAAACTTTTAGGGCAAGGACGATGCAAGGAAAAATGAAAGTCTCATCGATGTGCTGAGATAAATATGTTTTGGGCTAGTGAAATTTTGCACTATTCTTGACAAAGTGAACATCCTCAAATTTTATATGCCTTAAAATTTGGTAGAAGAATATTTCTGTGCTAAAAATAATCTACTTGTATATCCATTCATTTAACAGAGTATCATATACCCATAATGTGTGAGATAATGTGTATGCAATTGACAATTAAGTTTGCGAACTAGTCCTAGAAAAAGTGCTACATATCTCATTGCTGAATATCACTATGGTCACCTGCGAAACCTTCCCCTTGGGAAGCTGTGCACCAATGCCAGCACCTAGTCCATCCTTCAAAGCAATTTGGGAACTCTTTTTTTGGAATGGCTATCAGAGTTGTCATATTACCCTTGATGTCCTGTATATCATCAAAATGTCTTCCTTTCAATATTTCCTTTATCTTTGGGTAAAGAAAGAAGTCATTGGGGGCCAGACCAGGTGAGTAGGGAGGGTATTCCAATACAATGATTTGTTTACTGGCTAAAAAAACTCCCTCACAGACAGTGTCATGTGAGCTGGCATTGTCATGATGCAAGAACCATGAATTGTTGGTGAAAAGTTCAGGTCGTCTAACTTTTTCACGCAGCTTTTCAGCACTTCCAAATAGTCAGCTTGGTTAACTGTTTGTACAGTTGGTACAAATTCATAATCCCTGTGATATCAAAAAAGGTTAGCAACATTGTCGCAATAAGTTTGCTAACTTCATTGTCAGACCTCCTACGCACGCTAGGCCACAGTGCTATGCAATTGTGAAAGAACTATATAGACACATGTAAAATTGTAACTCCTAAATGAGCAGAAAGTCAAGGAATATGATGCTATGAAACTGAGATGGGGGAAATGACCTAATCACCCCAGAGGAGAATGTGTATGATGTCTTTCTTACCTAGTGCCTTGCTCTTGAGTATTTGATTTATGAGAATTTTAAAGGTTATCAGTATATGACCAAAGGACAGACCATCAAATTCAACAGACTTTCAGTGCCAAGACTACTGGATATACTGGTTCCTACATGGTTTCAGAAGGGCAACAAGAATAAATAATATGGCAATGGGAGAGCATAAGACAATGGCTGGGAAGTTTAGGCCAGCAAGTGACTGGTTGCATTTAGTTTAATTATTAAAATGGTAAAAGACTGGAGTTGAATATCTTCCTTGCCAGGGAGATTCTGAGTCTCATGGCTGTTTTTGCCAGATCTGCCATTTTTTTTTTTTCGGGATGACTTGTGACCTTCCAATTTCACAAGTAAGCAAACTGTACTTCCCATTTTGAAAGGGCCACTGTTCTTAGCACCCCTTTCCTAGTCCACGTACTGATGGAGTCCTTGTCCTGCACACAAGAAACCTCTTAAGGATCCTACAGGTTTTAGCCTGCTACATGCGCAGAAGGCATTATTACTCTTAATTTAATCACAGAGTAACACTTTCATACTAATCAAAGACTTGCTGGCTTTAATTACTACACATTATTCCATGGGAAAGAAAACCCACTCATACAAATTTTAAAATAAGATGTTAGCAGGAGTGTGATAAGTGTTTTGTTCTTAGCTGCTGGTCTACTAATAAAATAAATAAGTTAGTTCTGGGTATCTTGACAATATTTTCATTTGTATTTTAAACCAGACTTCAGTGCAGGACTTTTCATATTAAAATAGATATTTGTTGAAATAGATTCTCTTTTTGCATCTTCTTGCAAGAAGAAAAATATATCAATGTTGCTTTTCTTAAGGAAACCACCTTTAAAAAAAATGATTTGCAGAATGTAGCTTATCCTTTAAATGCTGTGTCTTTCTGATCCCTAAGCCAAGGTCACTTTGTAATGATGATTCCGCAGGTTTGGTAATATCCATCGAGATAGGGATTAGCAAGTTATGCAAAACAAAGGAAATACATTAAAGCCTAATTTATAAATGAGCAGACTTTGTTTTCCCTACTACTCTACCTTTCTTCCTGTGTAGTTTGTAAAAGGCCAAAAGAAAGGCAGTATCTTCTTTAGGAAAGCCTTATGAGAAAAAAATGTATAAAATTTTGAGGTGTATGTATCTGCTAGATTGTCACATAACCACCGTTCTGAAACCACATCACTTAGCAAATTTTTCTTATTTAATGAATTCTAAAAAGAATAAAGCTTTCTAGTTTGTTGGTTTTCCCTAACAGATTCTTAAGTTAATATGATCTACAAAAAGTTTTGGTAGTAATCTAAGTTCCTACAGGTTTTCATCAATGGAGCCATTCTTTACTCCCCAAACCACATGGCAACTAATATTGTGGTTCAGGAATCCAAAACTGTGTTAATCTGGGTTATAGCACCCTGCAGTATGTACTTAAAAATAAGCCATGTATGCTAATTATTACAGTAAGCTTGTAAAGAAAAAAAAATTGGCAACGCCTTATGGTTACTTGTTTATATCCTACCTTTGGACAATTGCTACACTATATAGTTTATCAGTTGACCTATTGAAATATTATAACTCAATACTTCACTATTTACTTCATTTTGTTTCAAACCTGGAAATTCAACTTAAAAAAACAAAACAAAAACCTAACAAGGACCTACTATTTTCTTAGAACTGTGCTAAAGTATAGAAAGGGGCGGGGGGAACCACACACAATATTATTGATGAAATAAACCAGAAGCCCATACAAAAAATAGAGTTTTAAAAAGCTCCAGTAAGTTGAGAAGCAAATATTATGTTTTACATGGATATGAATAATAACCATGCTTGAAATTCACCTACGCTTGAAGTGCTACTAATTGTAGGTCATTAGCCTGGCTTTGCTGGTATGTAAGGCCTGTGTTATATTTCATATTTCATTTGGATGTGAAGGTGTTCTTGAGAGGACATCTGTCAACAGTTTGACATCCAGGATCAGTTTGGCTGACCTGAACCACTAGCATATACCCACATCCTTCCCTTAAAGTTCTAGGCTGTTCCTTCAGCTTCTATGACAGCCTTATCTGAGGAAGAAAAATTGTGGTTTTTTTTTTTTTAGTCAAGGGAACCAAATAAGTGTACTTTAGGATTCTAAGATTTTTATTGAGACACACTTTTGGAAAAGTTTTGATTTGGAATGAAAATGGGCTCCTTTTTCTTGTTTTGTATTTCCTTGGGCAGAAAATAAGGCTGTAGAGGAGAGAAATGAAAACAGTGATTTCAGATAGGTTATCCCTCCAGATAATAGGAGTTTTTGCTGTACAATGATGTATATTGCCCCTCCACTCGCCACCCTTGTGTGTGTTCAGGAGAAGGATCAAAACTGTAATTACAGCTTACAGTTGAACTAATGTACCTTAACAAACCAGAAAGGGAGTGCGGGGACAATAGACAAGTAAGCTAGGGAACTGCACAAGGGGACCCATTTGTAATCTAAGCATGTTTATGAAAATGTTCATTCTTCAAAAATAAATAATAATTACATAGTTGTTCACTCTAGAGTTAAGTTGGACTTTGATGGCTTACCAAATAGGCCTGTTTCTGTCCTCATAACATGAAGACTGACAAACCATCCACACGATTGACTTGATTTTTTTTATTTTTATTTTTTTTTTTTAGTTTTCATTTAGTTTTGGTGTCTCCTAGATATACATTGTGTTAACACATGCTATGGAAGAGTAATTCTAGAACTATTTAGTGAAAGATAATTACTAGTTAGACCTTCTCCACAGATACTAGTGAGATCCTCAAGAAGAGGATGTACTGTACAGTAAAACCATGGATTGCGAGTAATGTGTTTTGCGAGTGTTCTGCAAGACGAGCAAACATTTCTAATGCATTTTAATGTGGTAAACAAGCAATGTCTAGCAATACAAGTAGTTTGTTCCCGGAACGAATTATGCTCGCAAACCAAGGTATTACTGTATTTGGGTCTCTGTCCATTAAAGAAACAAAATTGATGGTGGGCTTTCCTGGAAGATTTTGTTAATATGATGTCATAAGCACACTTTGCCAAATGTGTAGAAACATACACAGTCTAGATCTCCTAATTTCATCATTGTATACAAAACATTGGCTCATCCACTAATTTACAGCTGTTGGTCATTTCACACTTGACAATGAGCCTGGACAAATCAATTTTATTTTCAATTGAAAAGTTCACTTACTCAACTCTCTCAATGTCTGGTCAATCTTACTTTCTAAAATGTGTCCATAACACTTAAGATTTGGGAGCATTTTCAACTTTAGATTTAATTGGTAAACTCATCATAGAATAGATGGAATATTTCAGTTTTCCCTTTGACAATTGTAATTTTAGTTCTATATACACAGTAAGTTTATATATTGAAATGCAAAGTACACTTCAGCTCTTCAAGAACTGTAGCAGGATTGCTATTTAGGTTTGTGGCCTCAAAAATCAATCTCAATATTTATGATGAGTTTGATTGATTTTAGTTTAAATAAAAGATTCCACTTGAAAGTGGAATCAAAAAAACCAACCTTCATGGAACTAAATTATTCCTTATGGAGTCCTCAAGTATAATTATTGCGAATGAATATCTTTTTAAAGTTACTTTCATAGTTTTATTCAGAGATACACACATGAATAGAAGTCACCACTTCTAAAATGTTCAGCTAACTCTTAGAATCTGCTGGTAAAATATCTCACCAGGAAAATAATTATTTGTATAACTCACATCACTAGCCCAACGATGGCTTGAGGAGACTCTCGTTGAATATATACCAAGAGTCTGAGCCTGTGGCTCTTAACTCCAAATTTAAATAATATCAAATTTAGTTTATTATAATTTGATTTTAAGGTCCATACATATTTTACTATGAAATGACAATGAAGGGTGTAGCAGGTTTTTTGAGGCATCTATTCATTGGAATGTAATTATGAAATGGTTTTAATTTCTCTCCTGTATCCTTCTGGATAACAGTTCTTAGGAAAGGTTGTCCCAGTTTAAACTAGTCTCAATTATTTGGTTACAGGACAATCTCATCTGGTAATTAATACTCAGTTCTCTTTATTTCTTTTTCATTTTTTTCCTTAAATCTCAAGCTTAATTCAGTGCTGCTCTCCTCTCCACAGTGTGGCTACTTGAGGAAGAGGAGGGAATGTATGGGTCTGATGCCTCATCCTTGTCCCTCTTAGAAGAAGCACTAGCTAGCTTTTCCAATATTAGGGACAGGAAGAAAGGACAGAGATGGCAAAGGTCTTTGCAGGTGAATGTCTTTATACTAGTGGTGGGGAAATGTCCTTTCTTCTCCAACTGGTGGTCTCTGATGTTGAGGTGGTCTACATAGAGTCTGCTTGTTACTTTTGTGGCTGTCTTCTTCAGCTCAATCCAGTCCCTTTCGACTTCTCCCTCAGAGGGACCAGCTGTCTCTCTGCCTTTTGCTTCTCCAAGGTATATTTCCAATATTTTCTTAATGTTGAGCTTTCCAATAATCATGGGGCCTGGATAGCCCAACTCCTTCCCTTTCAAACGTCCTTTCAAGTAGTTCCGCTGAAATCAAGGTGGTCCTTCCCTGTTCCCTCGGAGAGCCAGAGTGCTGAGATAGTGTGCAGTTTGCTCTCTTTTTATCTTAGGCTACAGGATAGTACACTGCACTACGCTCTTTTCAAACTTAGCTGGAAGGGGCTAGAGATAGGCCTAGGCAAGAGGTAGGTAGGAATTTTTATTTTTTATATTTAAATGTGCCTCCCAATGTCAGGGGATACATGTGAAGTATATCCCCCTATTGCCATCATGGGATTAGAAGTTCTGAGGACAATGATGTGCTATACTCCTAATTTCTTAGAGCGCTCTTTCAAGAACTGCCTTTCCACCCTCTGCTCTGAGGCACCACAGAGCGAGCCAGGCTTTTCAGGGAACAGCATCTCAGTGCCCTTCCTTGCAGGAACTCTTATTCATTCTGAGGGACTCTTTTGGAGCCTCTCTCACTTGGTCACCAAACCTCCCCCCGCCTTTCCCCGTTCTCCCAGTATTTATGTTCTGTTGACTTGGATTAGGAAGGGTATGTCCTCAGAAGGTAGTGGCCCTAGCTAGCCAGCTAGCTCGCTAGCTCTCTGACCTTAGAATGGGAAATACTTAGAGCCTTTTCCCCTAGCTTTGGTTATTATATTTAACTACAATTCTGGACAATACAAAAAGTCCCTGTCAACATTCAGCTATACACGTTTCTGTAAATTCCGCATTGTTTTCAGAGAATAACAGCCACTTGAGTGCATATAGATGAGAATCAAACAGATCAGTTTAAA
>NW_017731415.1:3690699-3695628 GCF_001890085.2 Hipposideros armiger
AGCAGCCCAGCTCCAGATCGAGCTGTTGTTCAGCATCTTAGCTGTGGAGGGCAGTGTCACTGGCCCTCATACGTGGGATCCGAACCGGGGTCCTCTGGCGTCCCAAGCCAGTTCTTAACCATCGCGCCACTCGGCCGGCCCGAAGTTATCCTTTTTTAAATTGTGAAATAAACATTTTTTAAAAATTAGTTTCAGCTGTACAACACAGCACAATAGTTATATATCTGTCTTTTTATTGTTGTTCCTCTTATATAATATGGTCTCCCTCACTTCAATCCTTTGGTTGTTTTTTTAAGATTTATCTTTTATCAGGCAACCTACTGAATGTGAAAATATATTTGCAAATCAAACACTGGATAAGGGGTTAGTAGCCAAAATATATAAAGAACTTAACTCATGCAATTCTACAATAAAAAAATCAAATAATGGCAGGGTATCCGAATAGACATTTTTCCAAACAAGAGATGCAGATGGCCAATAAATACATGAAAAGATGCTCACATCACTAATTATTAGGGAAATGCAAATTAAAATCACAATGAGATATGACCTCATACCTGTTAGAATGGCTATTATCAAAAAGACAAGAAGTAATCAGAGGATGTGAAGAAAAGGGAACCCTCATACACTATTGGTGGGACTGTAAATTGGTGCAGCCTCTATGCAAAACAGTATGAAAATTCCTTAAAATTTTAAAATAGAGCTCCCATATGATCCAGCAAACCTACTTCTGAGTTTTTATCCAAAGAATAGAAAAACACTGTTTCAAAAAGAGATATACACCTTTATGTTCATTGCAGCATTACTTACAACAGCCATGATAGGGAAGCAATGCAAGGGTCTATCTATAAATGAATGGATAAAGAAGATGTGGTACATATACAAAGCAGTACTACTCAGTCATAAAAAGGAATGAAATCTTGCCATTTGTGACAACGTGAATGGACCTGCAGGGTATTATGCTAAGTGAAATAAATCAGACAGAGAAGGACAAATACCATATGGTTTCACTTATATGTGAAATCTGAAAAACAAAACAAACAAAACAGAATAAGACTCATAGATACAGAAATAAATTGGTGGTTGCCAGAGGGGAGGGTTTGGAGGTATGGGCAAAATAGGTGAGGGGGAATAAGAGGTATAAGGTTCCAGTTATAAATAAATAGTTAAAGGAGATGTAATGTACAGCATAGGGAATACAGTGAATAATATTGTAATAAATTTGTATGGCGACAGATGGTAACTAGACTTATCATGGTTATCATTTCGCGATGTACAAAAATATCAAATCACTATGTTGTACACCTGAACCTAATATAATATGGTATGTCAACTCTAATTTAACTTAAAAAAACTTACCTACTGGTTACTGAGATCCAAAAATCCCACCAAGAGGTTTGCAAAGCTTGAAATTATAGTTACAATGTCAGTGAGTAAAATATAACATCTTACTCATGAGCCTTTAATTCTAATTCAGGATGATTTAATCACGTCTGGTTTCAGTCTATCAGTTTAAGGTTGAACTGGTCTTTTAGGGGCAGGTAGCTTTTCAGAGATTTGCTCTCCTCCTCCTCTCTTGCCTTGTTCCAGATAACATCCGGTTCTGGCAAGGGTAACACACAACATGGCACTTGGGACCCTCAGTGTCCTCTAGTCCTCCATATTCTCCCCTGACTTGGTCTTTGAGAATCTGCCCCTGTCCTTGCTGCTCCTGCTGCTAAAGGCACAAGTCTGTTCTCTTGGCATGAGCAATGCAGGGCAATTGCTCCCTGCAACCAGGCAACTCTTCCTGCTGACCGCACTCGCCCTGAAGATAGCATGAGGTCAATTTATGACTCCCATTCTGTCTCACTCTGCAGCCCTCGGCTATGCAGCAGCTTGGCTTCCAGGGCTCTGGAGAGCTCCCAGCTGGCGTTCCCAGCTCAATGTAAACTCCCCACAAGGGCACGGAGCACCCTCTGGGTCTCTGCAATGCCACACAGTAGTAGAGGGAAGCTTCACCCTGGAGGGGTCCAGGCTAGGAATCTCTTTCTTCATCTCCTCCAGTTCTCTTCCTTCCCAATGTCCTTTTAAATGAGCAATTGCTGTTAATATCACATCAGGCTATCCTGATTGTTTCGTTTTGTTTTCAAATGCTTATAAGAAACAAAGCAAGAGGTTTTCATTTCTGAGGGCTGAACTTAAGAGACAAACAGTTTTTCTTTGAACGCCAACAAAGATTTGGCCCGGGAGATGAGTAACCAAACCTGGAAGACTTAGGACATAGCATAAACCGTAGAGATGGGTGCTGCAGACTTGTTAAACAGGAATACCTCTCAGAGTGCCATTTGAGAGTCTCAGGGAGGAGATGTCTGAGTGGAAATATTTCTTTAAAATAAGAGGAAGCCATTCGTCTTGGGCACCCAGCCCTCTTAATGCATGAGGAAACTCAAGCATTATAAATTAGCGTGGATAGAAGGATTAAACAGTGATGTAGAAATTCCATAACTAGATAAGATGTTATTATTATTAATTTTTTAAAAATACAACATGGTAGACACACCTGTTTACATTGGCTTTCAATAAATCTGGCCTTTGTTTTCTGGGGCAGATTTTGGAAGACTGCTTATCATGACTTGACAATAAGTAAAGGGTTAGGAAGAAGGCATTTAATAAAAGGGTTTAGTTATGTCTTTTAGGTTTCAGTGAATGAAATGTTGCTTACCTTCATTTTTCTAGGTGAAGCATACATTTCATAAACTATAAGTGATAAAAAATGGTAAATATTAATGGACACAGTGGACACGTCCTGCTTTTGTCAATAAATATCTTCTTAATGTATGCCAGCTTATTTTAACCACTTGGTTAAACAGTCATTAACCGACTGTTGACAAAAACATACGCCTTCCAAAATATCAACAGGTAGTAATTAATGTAGAAGAACATAAGATAAGGATGTTAGCAACTAGATGCTTCCTGTTTTATGACTGGTTTGTCAAGTAGAAAAACCAATATAAAGTCTTGGATTTCAAAGTGCTTAGATATATAATTGATAAATAAACATGCAACTTTTTTTTCCTATAGAGAATAAATTCAATCAAGGATGGTAATATGATAAGCTAAAATATGTGTATAAACATTACAATTGCTTCTTTCCCTTCAGTTCAAAAGAGGGTGGGTTGAGAGAGACATAGACAGAGAGAGAGAGAGAGAGAGAGAGAGAGAGGGAGGGAGGGAGGGGGAGAATACCTAGATTCTTTAAGCAGCAGGAGATTCTCCATTTAATAGTAAAAGGCGAAAGATTTATACAATCTGAAGAGAAACCAGAGTATCNAATACTTATCTCTTTTAAATCTAGATGCCTTTTTCTTGTGTTTGCCTATTAGCATTGATTAGGGCTTCCTGTCCGGTGTTGAATATAAGTACAAAGAGCCGATGTCTTTGTCTTGTTCACAGTCTTAGAAGGAAAACATCTAATATTTCACCATCAATATAATGTAAAACTCTACATCGAGGTTGTTCCCTTCTATTCTTAATTGGTAAAAGTTTGCATTATGAATGATTGGTTAATTATATCCTATGGGTTGCTTAGCTTAATTCCATAGAGTTTGGTGTGTATTGATTATTATTCAGCTCAAGATATTTTTAATTTCTCTGTGGTTATTATTGATATTGATTTTTAATTTTTTTTCTATTTTGGTCATACTCTGTAAGATCCCAATCCTTAAAAATTTATTAAGACCTGTTTAATGACCCGTTATATATCTTTTTTTGCTAATTAATCCAGGAAACATGTATGTTTTGGTAGTGATTCATTAGTTCAGATTGGTTGACGGTGTATTCAAATATTTTATATCTTTATTGTTTTATGTCTACTATCATTCACTGAAAAAGGAGTATTAAAATCTTCAACTATGATTGTGGATTTGCATAGCTTTCCCTTTTGTTTCTCAGTTTGTGTTTCATGTAGTTTAAAACTCTGCTATCAGACACATACATATTTAGGATTGTGGTATCTTCTTGATAAATTATCCTTTATTACTATGAAATCACCTTTTTTATCTCTGGTAATAATTTTTCTTTTGAACTGCTTCTTTTCTAATATCAAAATAGGCACATAAGCTTTTTATACTTACTATTTGCATAGTATACCATTTCCTACCTCTACTTTTAACTTATTTGTGTGTATATTTAAATTGTACCTTTTCTAAACATATAATTTTTCTTGGTGTATTTGAGTGAGTGTGACCATCTTTGCCTTTTATTTAGAATCATTAGCCCATTTACATTTAACGTAGATAATGATATGACTTTTGTCTTTCATCTTGAATATTTTTGTAAAATAAGTTATTTTTCCATTGTTTCTTGTTTGCTTCTTACTTGGATTAACCAATAATATTTTAGTATTTCATTATATCTCTTCTATTGGACATTACCTATATTTTTTGGTATTATGTTTTAAGTTGTGTTCTAATGAATAAAATATGCATTTTTTTTACTTGTCACAATCTACCTTGTATCAATACTAAATCACTTAATTATAATATCACAACTTCACAACAGTGTCATTTTATTCACACCACTATTATACTTTGAGCTACTGTTTATATATTTTTACTTTTGAATGTTATAATCTCTCAAATACATTTTAATTTTTAGTTTAAATAGTAAGTTGACATTAAATAATTTAAGAAAAGAAAGAAAAATAGTCTGTTATGTTAAACATATTTACCATGTATAGTGTTCTTTTTATTTTTCTCTAGATCTAAATTTCCATCAGGTTTTATTTATTTTATCCTAGAGAACTTCCTTTATTATTTATAATAGTGCAGATATGCTAGAAACTGTAACTCAGCTTTGTTTTTTTCTCAAAATATCTTTATTTCAACTTCAAATTTAAAAGGTATGTTTGTTGGATTTAGAATTCTTGTTTGACAGAATTCATTTTTT
>NW_017731415.1:3698463-3708815 GCF_001890085.2 Hipposideros armiger
TCCTATAGAGAATAAATTCAATCAAGGATGGTAATATGATAAGCTAAAATATGTGTATAAACATTACAATTGCTTCTTTCCCTTCAGTTCAAAAGTAGGTAGGTTGAGAGAGAGAGAGAGAGAGAGAGAGAGAGAGAGAGGGAGGGAGGGAGGGGGAGAGAGGGGGGGGAGACTGAGATTCTTTAAGCAGCAGGAGATTCTCCATTTAATAGTAAAAGGCGAAAGATTTATACAATCTGAAGAGAAACCAGAGTATCGTTTAATAGATTAAGATATGTTTAAAGATACATAGTATTGAGAAGTCCCTAAAGAGGGGGAAATCTTTCCATGTAACAAAATGGTGGAGTGTCCTGAAGAGAGGCTGTAAAGACGTGAGAAAGAAAGGAGCTAGAGGAATTTGACTGCAGAGGGAAGAGGAAGAAGCATGGCTAAAAGAGACAGAACAGGAAGGAAAGAAGGAAAGTGAGACTGCGGGACCTGCCATCCCTGGAGAAGACTGAGCAAACTGACTCTTTTTATTTCTCTATTTTCTGTGTCTACAAGTATAATGTAGCCATGAAGACCAAGTCTCTACTTAAAGCTTGTCTAGTTTGGAAACCTGGGCTGTACTTAACCCCTCTAAGGCTTAATCTTCACATCAACAAAATGTTGTTTAATAGTCGTACCTAGCTCATATGGTTACTTAGAAGAGTAAATGAAGTACATTAATAGATATAAAGGACCTGAACAACGCCTGGCATATAGAAAACACTAAATTTTACACCTTATTATTTTTACTTTTTAATCAAAACTAGTTCTCAAAAAGGATCAGATAAGCAAATTCACATTGAGATGTTAACAACTAAACATATTCAGTGGATTAGCACTTAACTAGGGATAATAACTTAAGCCAAAGTTCAGCTTCTCCAATGAAGCCTCAGCCATTTTTATTCCCAGTGGGACAACCATTGGACTCCTCAAGGAGAACTCCACAGAAAATCACTGAATTGCTCTTGCTTTAAGTCCAATTCTTTTTTACGTTTCATGAAAAGTCAATATTTTATACTTTTTATTTTGAAATGATAATAGTTTCACAGGCAGTGAAATATTTCACATTTATTACAAAAATATGTCCAGGGAGGTTCTGTGGACCACTCTTTCAGTTTTCCCCAGTGGTAACATCATGAAAAATAATATAAAAACTGGGAAATTGACATTGGTAGAGTTGACAAAACTTATTTACATTTCATCAGTTTTTCAGTGTGTGTGTGTGTGTGTGTGTGTGTGTGTGTGTGTAGTTCTACAGGACTATGTCACATGAGTAGATTCGTGTAACTATCATCATAATCAAGATACAAAACTAGCCACACCCATCCGTTTCACTCCCCCCATCCCAAACCCTTGGCAACCACTAACTTGTTCTCCATCTCTATAACTGTTATTTGAAATACGTTATGTTAATCATATAATAAATAATTTTTTGAGGTTGTTATTTTATACTCAGCATAATTTCCTAGAGATCTATCCATGTTGTTGTGTGTGTTACTAGTTTTTTCCTTTGTATTGCTGAGTACTATTCCATGGTATGAATGTCTACTTTACCTATTCAAAGGCTACTGACCCATTGAAAGACTTCTTTGTTGTTTCTAGTTTGGGTCTGTTATGAATAAAGCTGCTGCGAACATCTGTGTACAGGTTTTTTATGGACATAAATCTTCATTTCTCTCGGGATAAATGCCTGAGATTGCAACTTTTGAAACATAGAATCGTTTCATGTTTAGTTTTGTAAGAAACTGTCCTATTCCTTCTCAATGTGGCTGTGCTATTTTACATGTTTACCAGCGATATATATTGTGATCCAATTTCACAGCATTCCTATCAACATTTGGTGTTTATCACTATTTTTTTATTTTAGCTATTTTAGTAAGTGTGTAGTGATATCTTACTGTGCTTTTCATTTGAATTTGCCAAATGGCTAATGACATTGAATACCTTTTCATGTGTTTATTTGCCATCTATGTATCTCTTCAGGGAAATGTATTTTCATATTTTCTGGCTTGTTTCTAATTGGATTTTTTTAAACTGCTGAGTTTTAAATGTTTAAGAGTTCTTTATATAGTCTATATACTAGTCTTTTGTCAGGTATCTACCTTGCAAACATCTTCTTCAAATTTGCAGCTTTTCATTTTGTTTACATCATAGATCTTATGTAAAACAACATGTTTTAATTCTGTTGAGTCCAAATTATCATTATTTTCTATTGTGGGTCATGCTTTCATGATCAAGTCTAAAATCTCTTTGCATAGTCCTAGATCACAAAGATTTTGTCCATTTTTTTCCCTGAAAGTTTTACATTTTACATCTAAGTCCATGATCCATTTTAAGTTAATTTTTGTACAAGGTATGAGATTTAGATCGAATTTTTACATTAGTCTTTTTTTTTTTTTTGCCCATGGATATCTAAATGCTCCAGCACCATTTGTTGAAAAGGTTGTCTTTCTTTTGTTGAATAACTTGCACTTTCGTCAAAAATTAGTTGGTTGTACTTATATGCATCTATTTCTGGGTTCTCTATTCTGTTTCCTCGTTCTATGTGTCTATCTCTCTCCTACATTGTCTTTTTGTTGTTGTTGTTCTGAAGCTATATCAGGAAGAGTGGTTCCTTCAATTTCTAAAATTGTTTTAAGTACTCTAGATCATTTACTTTTCCATATAAATTTCAGAATTAACTTGTCAATGTCTACAAAAATCTTGCTGGAATCATTAGGTTTTTAAATTCATACAGAGACCAATAGCAGGCGAAGCACTTTGTTAAAATCATATAACTAGCAAGTATCAGGACTGGTATGTGGATTCACTGTGTCTGATCCAGAGCTCATGCTCTCAACGACTGTGTCATATTATTCCCAAAGACCAAGGGTATGGTAAGCACATATACTGTAGAGCTGAATACTCTAGGTAAGGATGGTGGGTGGTTGGAGCTGGGTGGGGAGGGGTAGGGAGTTGTTCTAAATCTGCAAAAAATTGGTTATGTTCTACAAAATGCAAACAAAAGTGAGAAATAACATTTTGTCCAGACCAGTTGCAAGGCAGTTTTTATCCATTCAAAATTCCCCTTTAAGCAATGACCACCTCATTTACAAGAGCCCACGCTGTGAAGTTGAAAGGAGCATAATGCTAAACCATGTTTTGTCTTAGGATGGACTGGGGCTATAAGTCATTTTTAGTGATAAGTAGCTGCCAACATCTTAGAAGATAATTTCTGCTTATAATATGAGTCAAACACTCTATCGCTAAGAATATCACTGCCAAAACTAAAGAACTTGTTTTCCTGTAAATATTTAATTTTGTGTTTCCCCAAAGCTAATCCCTATAAACCTTTCTTTCCATGACTTGCTGAGCAGACATTTTTGTGAGTTTAATAATGTAGCAAATCGCTTGTAATAAAAGGACTTGGTTGGTGATGGCTTGAAGTCTGGAGCCCATGTCTCAGAATACAGCCAGCCTACAGGAAGCAGGGATTTCTAGTGGAAGAATTAAATAAGCATTGTCCATTTCACTGGGTTGAGTGTGGCAGGCACTGGAACAGAATTAGCAGTAGCGCATGTACTTAGCAGGGATGGTGTGTGTGTGTGTGTGTGTGTGTGTGTGTGTGTGTGTGTGTGTGTGTGTATGCAAATGATCCAGCAGTTGGGACTTTTTATAGCTTGTACATTTACCCACTGTTGTATAAACAGTGGAGCTCACACTCAGGTTTTTATAGATTACAAATTTATGAATATCTTTTTTTCTGTACAGAAATTGAGTTTGGACATTGGATGTTTGCATTCTATCCAGAATGGCTAGATTGCCTTAGCCCAGTGGTTAGCATCTATAAGCTTCACTTTTCTTTTTCTGAGCGGGGTGTTTTGAACCTACCATTTTTACTTCCCTCCCGCCCCTCCCTGCTTTTTGTCTGACCTTTGACTCTGCACCTTCGAGCATGGGTTAGTTCGGATAAGGCTAAGTGCTGTAACAAACATCCAAATCTCAATGATTTACCACGGTCAAATTTATTTCTCACAATCAAATATATTCCAGAGTGGGTGTTCCTTGTGGGGCAGCTTTTCTTTTTTTGCTGCAGGACTTTTCAGAGCCTTTAATGTCCTAAATGTGAATCTTCAGTCTCCCAGAGGGAGGTGTCCTGAATTTCACTTTCACTGGTAAGATGCATTGATAGTTTATATTCCACTGATAAGGAAAAGAATACTAATTAAATTGTGACACTTCGTGGAATGAGACACATCTCAACTTCAGAGATAGAAATTAAAAGCAAACAAACAAAACAACACGTGTCTTAGAATCAATGGAATATAGCGATATTTAGCGTTTCCTATCTAATCGGTCATGCGTTCCCCTCCCCTTTTCTGCAGGGCTCCTGAAGAGAGGCCTGATCCCCCCAAATCACTGCAGGAATTCCCAGACTTGATACCTCCTGAGGGCTGCTCACCTCCAACACTACCATCTGATCTTGAATTCCCTTTATGAACTATAAGGGCCTTAACTGCCAGTGACTTAAACCTGTTTAACCCTGACCTTAACTCCCAGAGGCAGCCCGTCTTAACAGTGTGGAATCCATCTTTCTAGACCTTTCTCATACACATAAAAATACATGCTTAAAAAATAGAGATACAGGGTCATGTTACATATGGCCTCATAAGTTTGTGTTTTCCTCTCTTACTAGATATTTGCTTTCTCACATAGAGAGCCAGGAATGCCTAGGAATTTAATTTCCTCCTCCCTACCCTTGAAGGCCCTGAAACCAATGGCTGCACATGCCAGGGTAGAAATACTAGAGATCTCTGGGCAAGACTACGCTGAGGTGTACCTATGCTGTCTCCACGTGTGCCCTGGCGGGTGGAGTCGAAGCTGTTTTTTTGTTCTGGACACTTGGGAAGAGAAGTTTAAATGGAGTGTAGGGGACAAAATCTTGTCTGGAGTGAGTTTGAGAGAAACTGGGTGGTGAGAAAATGGAAACGGTTATAGACAATACACACAAAACATTTAGCTATAAAATGGAGCAGATAAATCACAGTGCTTGGGAGGAAGTGGAGTCAGAGCTTTTTTTGTTTTTAAGAACTATTGTAGCATGTTTGTATGCGGACAGGAATGCTTCAGTCATGAGAGATAAAATATGGAGAGAAAGAGGATGTAGACTCACAGCAGCAAAGTCCTCGAGAATGTGAGAAACAGATTTGATTCACAGGTGCAGAGGCAGCTTTATATTGGAGCCTCAATGTCCCCTCCATTAACTATGAAATACCTCTAGAGAATCCAAGAGTCTTCTGTCATCTCTCCCACGGCATTAGCCCCTAAGTCCTACCAATTCTCTCCTGCTAATATTTTTCCAGACTGACTGCTCTTTCTCTACATCCTTCCTCTCACTGCCTTAGTAGGGGCACTCATAACCTATCACCTCAGTTTCTGCAGTGTCTTCCCACAGGCGCTTGCTTCCAGCTTTGTCCATCAAACCCAGTCTCCCATGCCAGCAACAGACGTCTTTGTAACAGATGCCAATCTGAACATCTCATGCCTCTGCCCAAAATCCTTCATCCGCTCTCCTGCTGGATGAGATCTTGAATTCATTGGCTCAATACACAAAGCCTTTGATGGTCTGGGCCTATAGATCCCTTTTCTTCTCCTGACGATCAGCTTGCAGCCCTTTCCAGCCATGTAATCATGAGCTCCCTGAAGTTCCTCTTAAAGGACCACACACTCGTACTCCTCTGTCTTCGTAGGTTTTGTCCCTTTGTCTCAAAACACTGTTCTTCCACTTGCCTGGCTGGCCAACTCCTATATGCCCTTCATATCTCCGTTCAAGCATGACTCTGACTTTTTTTAGGTAAGTGAGTATAATTATGAATGAATGCATAACAAGTGTTAATTATGGCAACTCGTCCAAATGCTCCATTCTCTGTTCTCAAACCACATTTTCCAATTGGGGGTTTGAAAACTTTGTCCCAGAGAATGATAGCTGATTACTTCATGTCAAGGTGTGAATCACACTTCAGCTTACCGGGGATCATTTACATTTTCTCACAGGACTTTGAAAATGAAGCACAAAAGTGTATTGAGGAGTACTCACCATATTTAACTTTCTGCCAAGGGGTGAAATCCAGGGGCTCAGCAAGTCTTGAACAGACTTTCCATTACATTTGGAAGTTGGCCTTCTTAGGGGACGAGAAAGTGATCATTAGAGAGAATAAAGGTGGCGTAACGCCCCATCTGAAATTGAGATTGCTATAATACCTACCAAGGACTTATCTTGGCAAGGACCAAACTGGGAAAGCTCTACGTGTTCGTACCAGCACCCCCTGCAGCTGTGTAAAAATGAGATCCAGAGTAATAATCGCTCTGACAATAAGGAAATGCTATGTAGCTTAAGAGAGCAAAGTCAGAGTAACTTTTGAGATCGCTTCTGTTTAAATGATGCTGGGTTCAAACTCCATTAAGAAGCTTGGGGCTGGGGTGGGGTCACCTAGGCTACAGCTTGGCAGATGGGATCATCATGGAGCTGCTGTGTCCTAAAAAATGTTCAGTGATACAGCTCTGGTGGTGACGCGGAATGCGCAGAGCATGCACAGGGTGAAGGAAACAAGAAGGAAGAAGAGGCATGCTGGGGAAGAACCCAGACCACTACAAAACTCGCCAACTGCCACCAAAAGTGACAAGTATAATATGTGAACTTGTAAATGTTACAGGGGGAAACAGTTATGATTTGTTTGAAAAGCTTTGCAGTAGTGCTTTTTGCCAAACAGTAACATTTTTATAAAAAGGTTATGAAGCAACCTCTGTAATGATTGTGCTTTCCTGTGCTTTTTTTTGGTTGTTTTTTTTCACGTTTTCAAGGCTTTGGTTTTTCAGCTTCTTTGCCTTCTAATGGTTGGCCGTGACTGCCGCTTTAAGAAATGTTTTTGCTGTTACTGCTCCATTTTAATCTTTCACTTTGTATTAACAAAATCAAAACCAGCACAATTAGATACCTCCTGATTCTGATTTGTGTTAATACTAAGAGAATGTTTGAAATGGCACAAGCAGTGGGGGAAATACTTCAAGCCGTGCTGGTGGCTGCAACATCGGAGTTCCAGAGGCAAACATCAAAAGATAGCTTGAAAGAAAGACCAAAAGCATCTAAACCAATAATTCTTTACATTTGTGTTTTTATTTTATTGTAGTCTCTACAATGAAAGCAAGAGGATCTGGTAGAGAAAAAAAAAAAAGGATGCTTATAAGTTCATTTTAATCCTGCAATTTAAAATGAAGTCAAAAGGACTTTCTCCTTTGCTTTTTTTTTAAAATGGACAATCAAGCTGTGTATCTATAACTAAAAAAAAAAAAAAATTAGTGACTAGAATATACACACAACAGTCAGTGTCCAACTGTCTCATTTTGTTAGAATAAATGAAAAAGAAAATAAGCAAGAATCAGAAAGCAGGATTATAATTAGGCTGCATTGATCCAAACACCCACTACTTCTGTTTATATATTGGACATCCTGAGTAAGATTGAAATGCTAGAAACAAAACCAAGGAGAGGCCTGCAAGTGATAGTAATTTGGCCACAGAGGGAGATAAATGAATAAATGGGCCTTTGAAACAATACAGCGGTCAGAATTAGCAAGAAATTGTTGCAGTTGTACTCATGTGGATGGCAGTATCAGAGTTATGAAACGTCTCATGACTTGATTACTCACTCCTTTTATTATTACTATTATTTTTAAGTCTCCTAGCAATAACATTTTGGAGCTTAGAAATGTTACCTTTGTTCTTATTCCGTTTTAAGTTCTGGCAGTTAAGTGGAGAGTCTACTGTTACACAGCCCCCGTGCCTTTTTTTTTTTTTTATGTGAAGTTTAGGTGTCTGTAATATATTAGCGCTTTCTCTCACCATTTATTTAGGTAGATTTTCAGTTGATTGAAGCACAATAAGTGTTTGGTTTCTTCTAAAAGGCTCTTATATATCTTTTATTACAGAAAAAAGGGAATAACCACTAGATGTGCTGGGAAATTTTTGAATTCTGTTCTCTGGGTAATAAAATAGTGAACGGAACTGTATCAAACTTCAACCACCCACCCCTTCCTTCCACATCTCAGTTTATTGGTCTGTGTTCTCTGCTCCCCATCTTCAGATATGTGTGTGATGGGGGTGGGGGGCGGAGAGGTGCGACAGGCAAAGAGGAGAGAGACAAACAGACACAAACAAATGAATAGAACAAAGTTTATTAGGAGACATGTTGCCTTAGAGTCACTGAATTCACAGTGGCCCTGGAAATTGTGTTCTATATCAATAGACATTTTCATTTATACTGTATGTACTGTAGACAGATCCAAGAACTGCCCTCTAGCAGAGCTCCCTCCTATTATTCTGTTGAAGTATCAGAGTTAAAGGAGGTACCTGAATTTCTAGAGCTCTAATAGGACGAACCCCCNAAAGTTTTGTCTCCTGTTCTAACCATTTTCCTCCTGTTGAATCCTTGGTCATCATGATTGTTTTTTCTCCCTATTTCCCCCACCCCCAGCCCCTATTGTCCAACCAATATCTGAATTAGGCAGCTGAAAATGTCTGGGTGAAGGCAGTAATTTTTCTGTTTTATATTATTAAATCCAGAATCTTTTCATTTGAGTTTTATTAAAAGACTGGAGGGAGTATTTCTTTTAAAAGGTTCCAGAATGGGCCAGTTTGAATGTCAAAACCTTTCTCTGCTTATCAAGTATTTTAACCATGATAAAGAAAGGCTCTGCTTTTATGTCCTGGGGCCAGCATACCTCGGTGACACTCAGGGACTTCAAATAGTAGGGAAACAATCTCCCAGTTCCACTGAAACAAAGTTTCCAAAAGAGGAGATGGGAATGCAGCCTACTGATACGACAGTGGCCTTGGGTGAGCTGAAGGGAGGGAGACTTATTAACAATAGAAGCATATGACCAGGAAGCAGCCTGGCTGATTCTACAGGAGGAAACACTAGCCAGAAAACGTTTGGCTCAGAATTTCCAAAGGTTAAATTACTGGGGCGCCTTTTCTCTGCTATAGTTTCATGAATTTTTATATATTGTTCAGGAGATTTTTCTATCATGAATTCTAGCCTGGCCTTACAGTTCAGGGTGGGGCGATGTCTACTCAGGAGTCAGGGGTGGGTGGGTGGGGGGCAGGGAGTTCCTTCATGCTTTTCAAGTGGTTCCCTGAAAATGCGCATGTATCACCTTTCATACAGTGTGTTTGTGAAAACCATTATAGTTGAGGAAAGCATTTGATTTCCAACCAAGCAAAGCAAGATGTCTAAAGCTTAGCAACCACTAAGATTAGGTATTGCTAGAGTTTCACGGGGCTTGGAAATTTGAATACTTTTAAATATCATACAAGCTTTTCTTTTAAAATGTCACATCTCCTCAACTATAGAGTGAGATAGAGAGAAAGCTTTAAAACTCAGCACTACATTATTATCTATTCTGTGTTTTTCTTTAAATGTTGAATGCTCTCATTTACAAAGGCTAGACTATGAAAAGCTGTCTTCACTGACTTGGGGGTTTCTTCCCACAGTGCCCGGTACTGTGTTGAGCACTTTATATACCTTATTAAACAGCTCCATTGGGTAGATATTAGGACACCTATTTTATAGATAAGAAACTGAGCTTTGCAAAGTTGGAGCAACTTGCTCAGCCTAAATGAGCCACAATCCAAACTCCGACCTGTCTCTGCTTTTCTGCCAGAATGGAACCTCTTACAAAAGAGTCGCCAGCAAAACTCACTTTGTAGCTAAGAGATTCGCCTCGTTGGATCCTTGGATCCTTGAGAAACTTTGTTCTCCCCCCCTCCCCCATTTGTCTTGATTTGCTTAGCTATGAAGAACTCAAACAGGAGCGCCAACAAAACAGTGTCTAGGTCATTTATTGGCAGCTGTGATTTTGGTTTACTGCTTCCTGCTACTTACCCTTCAGCTTCTCCAAAGGCAGCCAGTGGGTTCTGGCATTCGCTCGTCTTTCCCAGTGGCTCTGATGCTCTGTGATTGAAACTAGCAGCTCCATGGTGACCAGGAAAAACAAACGAGCCCCATAGCCCATACCAGCCCTGGGAGCACTTTCCGAACAGATTTTGAAAAGGAGTGAACTCAGGATAGCTCCAGAGTTCCATCTGGAAATTGGCACTGAGTGTCATATTCACAGCATGTCCTGCCTGACTTCCACCCAAGGATTTTGTTGCACCAGGCAAATGTTCAGTTGCTCTGGACTTCTCTCAGAAACACAGGAGCATTTCGATATGAGGATACTTATTTTACTGATGGAAACTCCCAGGCTCACAGAGAAGAGGTTATGATGCACACATTCCCAACACAGGGTC
>NW_017731415.1:3708965-3724061 GCF_001890085.2 Hipposideros armiger
GATGGTTTCAAGAATCTAGATTTGGCTTAAGGGAGTTTTAAAGCCTCAGCTAAAACAACAAGGAAATAGGAAAGCCTGTTAGAATATTCTTTTAATTTGGATCTTTATTCAAATGAGAACAGTGGTGGCTCAGAACAAAAACCAGTGTATCTTATTTTTATTGAATGATATTATTCCCATTAGCCTGCGAGCACATGGACACAAAACGCATACTGTACAGAGATTTATGAGCTTTATAAA
This sequence comes from Hipposideros armiger, assembly GCF_001890085.2. Lineage (NCBI taxonomy): Eukaryota > Metazoa > Chordata > Mammalia > Chiroptera > Hipposideridae > Hipposideros > Hipposideros armiger. The sequence continues at coordinate 3,709,206 of NW_017731415.1, forward strand.
AGAGAGAATAAATAAATTATTCTCATGGTAGATTTGAAAGGAGCGAGCATAGGATCCCCCCCCCCCCCAGGTACATAGATCACTCACTCAATCCATCAAGCAATCAGAAGATAAATAGAGATAAGTTTCTAAGAATAAACAAAGAATTTTGAAAGATGGAGGGACCCACCAGTCTACTGTCCGGGTACAATTTAATGAAGGAAATTTTTTTTTTAAGTGCTATTTCCTTAATTTTCTAGAGATGCGTTTTGGCTTCGTGATCTCAAATTCCCTTGGGCTCTGGCAAGCTTCCCAGTGGCCTGGCATGAAGTGGGTAAAAGATTAAATGATCTTGTGACACCTTTGGAAATTAGACTTAAAGGACTAAGTTCTAGAAGATGGGGGAAGACGAATATAAATATTCTGCTTTTTCCGTGTTTATTGTGTTTAATAACAAATTGAGTAAACTCAAATGAAATGTTAATGATTCTTTTACTTTTACCTGGGAATATAGTATCCATATGTTATAATCTTTTCTAGTTTCCATTGAAATTGTTTTCCTCTCTCTGCCATTAACTTAGAGACCCCAGAAATGAAAGAGCCTCATGCACTGAGTGGTTTCCAAATGTTTTTCCTTAAGCACTGCATCCTAAAAGATGTTCAATGCTACACCCCTAACTTTTGCATATTGACAAGCAAATAATGTGCAGTCAGAACAAAAGAAACATTAAAGAGGTGACAAATGTTTTAAGATAAGTTTATTTTACTTATTAATAGCACAATTGTTAATGATGGTCAATGTCAATTTCCAGTAGAAACTTTCTTTGGCCTCTGCCTTCTTATCAGCTGTTATCATTTTAATGGCAATGTAGGAGGCAAGCAAGGCGCTCATATAAAGAATAAGGGATGTGCCAGGGCTGCCGTTTTCTTGAACTTGTGCATTTTTCATACCAAGTTCAATTCATCATTTCTTTGCAGACATCCTCTCAAGCCACTTGTTTACTTTGTGAGTTATTTTTGAAGATGAAATAACATCATTCACAAAGAATCACAGTATGTAGCAGGCAGACAAGGGAGGTGCCATATCAACCCTTCCACACTGTGGAAACCCATTCTAGCCCAGGAGACACAGGGTGATTTTTCCTACATGCTGAGTGGGCAGCAATACAGAGATCAGGCAAAAACATGGATGTCAATCCATACTTTAAATATTAGCAAAGCTTAATTTATTTTTTTAGGCTTTATGTGTATACACACATATATTATTATAAGTTCATATATTTTCATCCCACATCTCAACCATTAATAAAATGCATACTCTGAGTTACAGATGTCCTACTTTGGAGACCACCACCAAATGTAACAAAAGTAATGACATCAGCAGTAGTGTATATAAAAATTATAACTACTGTGCAATGAGTACTTACTAAGTGCCAAGCACTGAGCTAGGCAAGTACATATATTCAATTCTTTCAATAGTCCTAGATAGTGATTTTGTTATCGTATTTTATATAGGAAGAAACTGAGGCTTAAAGAGAAAACAGTTATCCCTAAGTGGTTAAGTGACTTACCCAAGGACACACAGTATTTAGTGGTAAAGCAGGACCAAAATATCTCTATTCTCTGAGACTGTATTCTTTCTGAGCAAAGGAGAGTTTAGCAGAGACTATGCCATTTCCCTACATAGAAATCTCTTGAATGGAGGGTCAGATTTATGTGATGCCTGAGTCAGGAATCCTGACCCTTCTAAATCTGCCCAATCTACCTGTTGCTGTTGGAATTCCTTGAACAGAAATTAAACTTTTACTTCCAAAATTAAATGAATGGTAACATCCAGACTTGCTCATTTATATTAGCATATAAATGAGAGGTAACAGGTCCTATCTTCCATTGAGAACAGGGGAAAAGGGGGAACCAGAAAGTAGCGAAGGTTGGAGAAAGTGCCAGAAAGACCAAATGGGCACAAAATGGAAGGCTTGGAGGCCTGCACACAGCCTCCACCTATTTCCCACTTTTGCCTCAAGCCAAGTCTACAAAGCAAATATGTTGTAAATTTTATGTTCTTTTATATCCGCCTTCTTGCCCTATGTTATTTGTTTTTCTGTGTAAACCTCTGGTCACCGTGGATTCTTGATTCTTTTATCTCCTTAATCAAAAGGCCATCAGCCTGCTGGGTTCTGTGGTTCCGTGGTTTCGCCACTGTGTGTTCATCAAATTCGTTTTGTCCTTTTTGTCCCCTTGTCACCTGTCCAGGGGAAGGGTTCTTCTAATTTTAGATTCAAATTAATTTACATTTCCCACAAACCTGATTTTTGTCTCACTTCTCTTATAAATTATTTACACTGGAAAGGCTGAGTCATGAAACTGAAGCTAAAAATGATATTTTCATGTGCTGATTTTTAAATTGATGCATAGACCATATTTTACTCTTTCCATATATATATATTTTTTGCCCTCAGTTTACCTTTGCCTATGTGTCTCCCTAGTCTTTGTCTATGATTAGAAAGGGTATGGTGTTCTTCACGTTCACTTACTAGTCATAGTAATTTTTAAAATTCAACAACTAGTCTTTAATTGGTCTACTAGGGTCAGTACCTGGCAGACTCAGTTAAGGACATAAAAGGAAAAATAATGGAAAACTCGCTGCATTCTAGAACTTTTCTAGAGGTGATGATATACAAGCCTATCACTATAACACAAAGCAAAGTTTGCTGAGGGCTATAGGAAATGAAAAAGTGCTCAGTTTCTGGGAAGGTAGCAGTCACTTTTGATTGGGGAGATTAGATGGAGGTAGCGTGGATATGCTAGAGGTACTTCTTGGTATGGGCTGCCTAGCTCTCCACAACTACCCCCAAACACAAAAGGCTACCATTTTGTACATCGTAAACTTGGCCCTTTCTCCTAGAAAGCTGATTCAATGGTGGATGGATACCTGATCCAAGCCAAAGCCATAAGCATCCTTTCTTCCAAATTTTGTAATTTTGAACTGAGTGGGAAAAACTGGGAGTTGTTTGAAAGGGAACCATGTAATCCTGTGGTTGTTTATGTACTTGAGTTCTCATATCAGTTTGACTGAATCCAGGGTCTTTTTCTGCCACTGACTGGCAATGTAGTCTTGGGAAATTTATTTAACCTTTTTGTCTTTAGTTGGAAAACAGGAAAAAAATAATGTGAACTTTCTCAGACAGTGGCTCTGAAATACAGATAAGGGAATTTGTTTAAAGTGTCACATACTGTATATTCAATCGATGTTGTTAAGATGATTATGACTTCTATTAATTATTATTAAAGAGTTATGTTATGAAGACGACCAATAGGAACCTGAAAAAAAGCTGAGACCTCCCTTCATCAGGGATGGGTTAATCATCAGCTTCTTTCAAGGTCTCTCAATATCCTTCTCCATAAAAAATAAAAAAAAAAAAATTACATTTTTTTTTGCTAAAGTTATTCTGGGTTGAGTTTTTGTTATTTGAAACTAATATTATTATTAATAATAAAAACCCTAAATCTATAAATCTACTTAAGGTAGTGGAACATAATAACTAGGGTGCTCCATGCCCTTCTTTATTTTCTTTCTGTTATTTCTTGTGGTCATTTTTAGGACATTCAAAAAATTTTTTTTGAAATTCAACTTTCTCCATATTTTTTGCATGTACCTTATCAAAATTTGTTAACTATGTAAATTTTGTGACACAGATGGCAAAATGAAAACAAAAACAAAAAACAGACAGTTGTAGATGACCTAAATCTGTGATGGCAATTTACATTATGTATATGTGACCACATTCTATCAAAATTAGAAGTTTCCTTATGCTACACTTTCATAGAAGCCTTATATAACCTTCAATAGTTAACAATAGTTACATAGAATCTTATAACTAGAAACCATACTCTAATTAGAGGGATATGAATGAACCATTTTATGTGTTATTTTTTTTAAGGAATTATCGAATTCCTTTACAAAGTAATTCAGTTCTGGCTTTATCATACTCTGGCCCATGATTTGATTGATTGATTGATTGTTCATTTAATTTTCTAGTCCTGGCTTCAATCCTTATCAAACAACTAAATAATAACAAAAAATAAAATGCTACGAGCATGGAATTTGCATTTATCAATAGATAATTCTTATTATCCATCACCAGAATTGCCTTCTACCTCTTCTCTGCTTTCTTATTCGCCAGCATTAGCCTGACCCCACAGTTATGTCAGCTCCCTGGGTTCCTGCTGCTTAGGCCACAGTAAGATGTTGTCTGACAAAGGGTTGGGCATGGAAAGAAACTGAGGGGTAAAATGCTGTGACAGAGATAAATAGCTTGTGCCTTAAGTTTCCTTTTTTCCTTTTTTTTCCACCCTTTTTTGGTTCCATAAATATGTGGAGATCATGCATTAAAAATAGCTGCCATTTGTCAAACGCTTACTCAAACCCAAGCCGGATGCTAGGTCTGTGGGGTGCATGTGGGGGTTCATTACAATGAAAGGGGGTCTGTGCCTAAGAGGAACTCAAGTGGAGAAGCCAGGGACTGATCTTTCCTCTGTACCTGGAGCATTAGCTCTAGGAAGGCCATTGAAGGTTATCCAGATTACAGGGCTGTTGGCAGTGTTTCCATCACATTATATCTGCAACTCACCCTCTCATCTCCAACCATTTTCCCAGAAAACTCAAATCGTATCTTTGTGAATGTAGCCACAAATCTCTAAAAAACCTGTATACAACCCATTAAGAAAGTAATGAGCAAACTAACAATAACTTATTAACATTTTAAATTCCCATCCCATTAAGGGAAGTTTATTGATGGCAATCTATCTGTGATGCCATAGTTTAGATTGCATAGCTTTTAATTACAGCTTTCAAAATTTAATGTTTTGCTTTCAAACAAGTGAGATATATTTTTTAAACACAAATTTATTACATGCTGGCCAAACACTCAACTTGTTGTATTCAAAGTTCCACAAGTTATAGGTAACTAAAAGAAAATAAATCCTTCCGTAATGCATTTGAAATGGAATGTTTGCACCATTTCAACAAATACCAAGTAGCATGTTTTTGCTAAAAAATAAAAATATTTCCATTTTGTAAGGATGTGGTTACCCTGGAACACACAGATATCCCATCTTAGACAACACTTACTCATAAAGAAAATTTAGGAGGAGATTTTTTTACTTCGTGAAAAAATATTCAGATTTAAATTACTTCAACCAAAGGAAGTTTCTTCAAGTTAGTCAAATTCAAAGCAGTCAGCTCACAAGATGGTTAATTTTATAAAAGAAACCGCTTCTCTTTATAAGGGATTCCTCCTGCGTACACATTCAGGGCTTCAAAGGAACAATTTTGACTACATGAACTGATCAGTAGCATTTTCTCTGTGTGAATATATCTTTATGCTAGAAAAAAAAATTATCCCTCCCCCCAAGAAATTTGGAGCTACATTAAAATTCAAACTTACTGACTTAGGACTATCAGCCTTTTTAAGCTGTCAAGTATTTTACCTTAAAACAGCAATGCGATATGAGAAAGATAAAAGGCAAACCAAGGGCAACCTTGCTATGCAGAAATTTAAATATTCAGCACCATTAAACAGTTGTAATCTGTTAACTGCTTTACTATCCCATTTTGAGGACTATTCCTTTCAGCCTCTTGTGCTAGGCTGCATTGTTGTACAGAGTGAAGTTCTAGAAGCCTGGGTTTTCTGAAAAGCAGTGTCATCTCACTGAGGTACAAATCTATTGCGTGGTCAGAGAGGCTGCGGGAACCTAGTTGAACATGTCATGTTCTAACCTGATAGTAATAAAAGAATGCTAAATTAGAAGATACAAATATTCATGAATTCCCTAAATGTATTTCCTGGTCGTAAATTTCAAGTGCTAGATTATCTGAATAATTCCATTTATAACTCATTCTGGCTTCATTTTATACTCCTCTCCCCTTACTCAGCCACCCCCACTTCCACCCCCAACACACTGACCACAGGAAGGGCTTAGATTTGCTATAAATATGATACTGATTATAGTCAAATATGAGAATGGCTTGTTGGGTATCTTTTATTATCATGCTGTGTAATACTGAGGATAGACTAAGCATGGGTCAGATTAACTTCATTGTAGGTTATATTTGGATATAAAGTAAAATTGGTCATGCATGCTCTGACTTGATAGTTCCTGGTTTGAATAGATCTGTTCATGAGTAACCACTTTAATAAATTAGAAGAGGCCAATATAAACTTAAATATTAATTGGTTTGATGTTCCTAACTTCATAAGCATTAGAATGTAAGTTCCCACAGGGTAGATATTTTTGTCTGTTTTGCTACTGCCATGACCTCAAAACTGAACAGTGCCTGGCAGATAGTAGGTGCGCAATAAATATAGGTTGAATGAATGAATGAATGAGTAAATGAACTACATTTAAGAATTCTTTTAGGGCCCGCAGAGTGGCGCGTTGGTTAAGAACTGGCTTGGGATGCCAGAGGATCCCGGTTCGGATCCCACATATGAGGGCCAGTGACACTGCCCTCCACAGCTAAGATGCTGAACAACAGCTCAACCTGGAGCTGGGCTGCCCGGTGAGTCGCCTGTGAGGGAGTAGGCTGCAGCCCCTGCTGCAGTGGGTTGCCATGGGTTACCATGTGTAGCCACCAGCCAGCATGAGCAGCCAGCAGCCACAGTGAGCGGCCGTCCAGAAGCCGGCAACTGATCTGCCTCGCCTGGGAAGAGCGCAATGATGGTGCCAACTTGGGCCAATGAAGCAATGTCCTCCACAACTAGACTGAAGAACAAAAAGACAGCAACTTGTCTGTTCCCCTTCCCCAATTCCCCAGCACTGTTCCCATCCCCCAATTCCCCAATAAAAATCTTAAAAAAAAAAGAATTCTTTTAGCGAGATCAACGTGGAAAAGAATTGTGAGTTGATGCTAGAAAAGTACTTTCCCTGAAGGTTGTTTAAAAATATATATACTAGATTGAAGATAAAACATGGGTTTCATTTCATTTACCAAACCTGACTGATTAATAGTGACTTTCTTGGGTATTATGTTGAGAAGAATTCTGTGGCTTATTCAAGCTCAGTGGGAAAAAGTACTATAATCAATTGATGGTGTCTGCTGTGGGGGCAAAGGTGGCCCACATGACAAATATTTGCTGTTCCTGGGGTACCTTACCATCTTGCTGGGTACATACACGGTCTGACAATTAAGTTCGTGAACTTGTTGTAACAATGTTGCTAATTGTTTTTTGATATCAGAGAGATTACTCATTATTAATTTGTACCAACTGGCCAAACAGTTAACCAAGTCTACTATTTGGAAGTGCTGAAAAGGCTGCTGGAAAAAGTTAGACGACCTGAACTTTTCACCAACAATTCATGGCTCTTACATCACAACAATGCACCAGCTCACACAGCACTGTCTGTGAGGGAGTTTTTAGCCAGTAAACAAAGAACTGTATTGGAACAGCCTCCGTACTCACCTGATCTGGCTCCCAATGACTTCTTTCTTTACCCAAAGATAGAGGAAATATTGAAAGGAAGACATTTTGATGAGATTCAGGACATCAAGTGTAATATGACAACAGCTCTGATGGCCATTCCAGGAAAAGAGTTCCAAAATTGCTTTGAAGGGTGGACTAGGCACTGGCATCGGTGCATAGCTTCCCAAGGGGAGTACTTTGAAGGCGACTATAGTGAGATTCAGCAATGAGGTATGTAGCGCTTTCTAGGATGAGTTTGCAAACTTAATTGTCTGACCGCATACCATCCAGACTTGGCCATTCTTAGGATAGTTTCTCATCTGACTGAATGAATGCCATCCTTTATAGACGCATGTTGACCCTAACAGTTTATACAGGAATTAATTCAATTTCTCTTTACCTAAAAGATTCCGTTATACTGCCATACTGACAGAACAAAAATCTCTTTTTAAGAAATCCTATCTGCTCCACAGAAACCGGCATTCTACTCGAGTGTGCAAGGGTGTATATGATTCTGTGTTGTGTTACCAGCTCCAGGAGAATATTAATGTAACACTCTCACCTATAACACAGTCCCAGGGCGCCAAACTCATTTCAGTATAAAAGTTCCAGGGTTGTTGTCCAAGTCTGTTGAAACACACTTTCTTATAATGCATTTTTTTTTCTATCTTCTTAGTTTTTGCCAGAATGAACAAAACTGATTTTTGTCAGCTGTCAGATGGAGCAAGATATTACGGGGGAATAAAGGGTTTTCTATACTTTAAATTCTTGTAACAAAAACAAACGGTGAGGCCATTGGTTGTCTGCTCTGGGAGAGGTTTATGTTTCCAATATTGCACAGCACACTCGTATCGAAGCAGATTGGAAACAGTGCTAAGGTCAATAGGAAGCCTGGCAACTTGCTTAATTCAGATCGAGCCAATAAGCTATTGGCACCTTGGGAACAGCCGTCTGAAAATCCTGAATCCTTTAGAAGTGTGGCCTCCCTTTTTGGTGTGATTTTATCGAGTGATTCTGACAGACTTTCTTGGCACTTCCAGGCATATTGTGGGATGTGCCATTGTTGAATCCTCAGGTCATCAGTGAGTGCAACGCAGACACAGCCCGTGTATCCCTCTGCAGAACCTGGTCTGCCAACTCATCTTAGCTTCGACCTGCTATGGGATTCAGACTATTTATTTAGTCACCGGGTCGAGTCTCCTTTAAGTTAGAAAATTACCACTTAGGCAAAATATGGCAGACTGCAGAGTGGTTTATAACCATCTTAGCCTGTAAATTCAAACTGATATATATATTTATTTATCAGAATTAGATCAGTCCTGCCAGCTCAATTTTCCCTTCGCCAATGTTATTTCTATGACACTCTTAAGTGTTTATATTTCCACTGAAATTGACTGAGACTACATAAAGCTGTGGTACATCTGCACACTTTTGATGTGAAGAGTAATTTTCCTATCTCTTTTACGACCTCTATTTAATTTGTATTTTAATTATACCATGTAAATATGACTTCAGTCTCCAGCATGCTCTCCTTTCTTTCACCACCCACCAGAACAAAAATGGCCTGTGAGAAATTCAATGGATCCAACTGGTGAAAAGATTAACCTGGAAACAAAGGCACCCTGGTCTATTGCTATTTCATTGGCTCGTATGTGCAACAGCTCATAATGTTTATCTCAGAAAAAGTAGGCACCCTAGGTCCCGCCAATCAGATATATTGACCGTGAAAGTCATGTCTTTTACTGCCCTAGCAAGGTAGCTCCAGACACTGGGGCCTGTGTTATATAAGTGAATACTCCTTGCGAGTCCACCTGAATTCAGATGTTGTTTTATTGGCATTGGAAGGTGGCTCCCCAGTCTTTTCTGCTCTTACTGGTCAAAGCAGCACCCAGTTAACTTTCCCAGTTGTGCTAGTAAGCCACAGTGCTTCAGAATTTTCTGGGGTGCTTAATCGGAAATACAAGCGATCAATCCTCACCACACCCCAGTACTGCCTTCTAGGTACATAGCTGCTGCCTTTCATGCAGCTGCCTTGGCCCTTCATTGTAGAAAGCCCAAAGAGGAAGACCCAGCTGCTCCTTTACCTGGTATAAACCAATACTTGAACTTGTTTTTACGTAGGATTGGCATTCTACCTTCATGCACAGGTATAGCTAAACAAGTTGGTAACATATCAAAATACTTCCAACCACATTGCTAAATAGCTGCTAGCTGGAGTCCTCTGAGTACCCTATTTACACAGCAGCCCCTCCACTGAGTCCCTGAGGCTTCCATCCTCCCTACAATCCACCAACTACAGGGTTAATGCCAGGCACAGCAGTTTCCTCTGAATTCTTAGCTTTTCTTACTAAAATTGCCCTCCGGAGAGACTTTAGTCTTATGGCTATAGCAATCAAATCTTTGGTGGCTCATCATCAATTCGCATCTTCTGGTCATGTCTTCTGAGCTTAGAGCTCAGCTGCAAATATCTAACTGCTTGCCTGGTGGGCGTTTCATTGGCATGTCCATAGCTAACAAAAACACAACTGTGTCAAATAACAAATTCATCATTTTTCTGCCTAAATGCAGTTTCTCCTTCCAACTTCTACCCGAATCCCTGATTCTTATTCATTCTGCTACCATTTGCCCTGTCAACTTAGCATAAAACTGAGTCATTTTTGACTCCTTGCTCTCTCCATCCAATTAGTCATCCAATTAGTTGAATTTTACTCTAAAATTTATCTTGCATTCATCATTTCCTTTCCATTGCAACTGCCGCCACTTCACCGAAGACTCATTGCCTCACTTTTAGATAAATAATAATTTTCCTTCTTACCCCAGTCTTTCCCTTCATGCCACCTCCAGATGAATCCTCTTAAAACATCATTTTAATCATGTCATATTTCTAGTTAAATCCCCTCAGTGGCTTATTTTCAACAAAGAAAAAGCCAGTGCCTTAGACTGGCATGTAAAAATTGTACAATTAAAAAAAAAAAAAAGCAAACCTGTTTTAGACTTCCCCAGCCTAGCCTTTTGTGGCGGATATTACCATTAAACGGTATATATTTCAACTTCAACTCTTTTCTACATATAAGAAATGAACCTCCAACAGGAACATGTTCAAGTGATGCAGCCAGAATAATCGAGTTTTCCTGACTCCTTCCCCTACAGCATGTTCCAGCCAAGCCCTTCACAGAAATTCCAGGCCTGGCTTTTCCAAACACCCACTTTGGTTTCTACCCCTTGCTGTGTTTCTCTAATGGATGCTGCATTGATGGTTTCCTTCCCTTTCCCCTACTGCTTTTCTGGAGCCTTGTTCTGATTCAATTCTGCCTTAATCTTTCTCTCATTACTTTAGGGACCTCATGTCACTCTTAGTTGCTGAGTTGAAATTGGATTTGTGTCTTTTGTATGTCACCTGAAATCATAATAGTTTCTTCTCCATCGTCTTAGCTGAAGACTTTGCTTCTTATTCCATAGAAAAACATTAGAGCAATCATAAGAGGACTTGTATGGTACAGTGGTTTTTCTGGGATGCACCCTAGAATCTCCTGTATACTACAGCAAATCAAAACAAAACAAGCAAACAAAATCCCCCAAACAAAAACAAAACAATCTAGTCTGGAACCCAAACCAATTAAATAAAAAACTCAGGGTTTTGACTGGGGGTGGGGGAACTAGGCGTTAATATTTTAGAATATGATGCCAACTATTCCAGTGTTCAAAGATGAGGACCACTGCTCTACAAATTCCCATCACATTTATCTACCTACCTGTATCAGTTCTCACATACTCTGCCTTCTCTTTGGATGAACTCTGTGCTCATAGTTCACGCCATCCCTTCAACTTGTACACAAGAGTCATCCCCTCTCATCTACTCATGGGTACCACCTTGATATCTATCTACCCTCCTTCATTAACTATGCTATGGCTTCTCCTATTTGGAAAAATAATAAATGAAGGAACTAAATCTCTTGACATCAACACCTCCCAGCTATCACCCTATTTCTCTGCTCTCCTTTACCACAAATCTCCTTCACATCTCTACATGAGAACTGTTCTTTTCATTGTCTGATTCCCAGATTGCTAAACCCTATGATATTTTCCAGTCCTTATCCTACTTGACTTAATATAAATTATTTAATTAACTTAATCACACTGTTTGCCTTGATATACTTCTTATCCTTGGGTTATAAATCCATCACTCATACCTAGATGTCCTATTACCTTATTGATTGTTTCTTTTCAGGCCCCTTTGGTCATTATTCCTGATCTTCTCATTTCTAAACCTTAGAGTACTACAGGGCTCAGCCTTGGACATTTGCTAATCTTTATCAGCACTCATTCCCTTGGTGATCTCATCCAGTTTTCTGGGTTTTTTTTTAAATTTTATTGGAGTTCAATTGAAGTCAAACTGTACCTATATGAAATGCATAATATTATCAGTTTTGACATGTGTATATACCCATGAAATGATCACCACCACAATCTAGATAACAAACATTTCCATCTGCCCTCGAAAGTTTCCTTATTTCCCTTTGTAATCTTTGTATTCTTTCACTCCAATCCACAGGCAACCATTGATCTGATTTCTGTCACTAGAGATTAGTTTCTATTTTCTAGAATTTTATATAAATGGCATCATATAATATGTACTCCTTTGTGTGTGTGTGTGTGTGTGTGTGTATGGCCTGGTTTCTTTTACTCAGCGTAATGATTTTAGATTCATCTGTATTGTTGTATAGCCTGTTGTCATTTATTGCTGAGTAGCATCCCATTGTATGGAAATGCTATAATTTATTCATTTAACTCTTGTTGGACCTTTGGGTTGTTTCTGGGGTTTGGCCTAATGTCTTTTGCAGTCAATTTTTGCATATGATGTGAGGTCAGGGTAAATATTCACTTGTTTCCATATGGCTATCCAGTTGAAAAGTCTTTCCTCTCCCAATTGAATTGACTTAACAACTCTGTCAAAACTCAGTAGACATATGTGTAAGTGTTTTCCTGGACTCTATTTCATTTAATGGATACATATGTCTATCTCTTGGCCATTACCAAACTGTCCTAATTGTGCTGGCTTCGTAATAAACTTTAAAATCAAGTGGGGTTCTTTTATTCTAAAATTGCTTTGCTGTTCCATATCCTTTGGACTTCCATATATATTTTGGAGTACTTTGTCTTTTTTATTTTTTTAACACCAAAAAAACATGCAGAAGTTCTGACTGGTATTGTATTGACTCCACATACAAATTTTAGGAGAACTGCCTTCCTAACAATTTTGAATCTTCCAATTCATGAACATGGTATATATTGGGTTGTCAGTAAAGTCATGATACATTTTTGCAAGAAAAAAAACAGAAAAAATACATCATGACTTTTCCGACAACCCAATATTTTCATTTATTTAGTTCATGTTTAATTTCTCCCAGCAATGTTTATTTTCCAATACAGAGATTATGGATGTCTTTTATTAGAGTTATTCCTAAGTATTCACAAATAGCATTTTTTGTTATTATTAAAAATTATATTATTTTCAAATTTTCATTTTTCCAATTTTTTTTCTCATATGTAATAATTTTTTTGCATATTAACTTTGTATCTTGTGAACTTTCTGTATTCACTTACTAAATCTAGTTTTTGTTTTAAAGATTCCTTGAGATTTTCTATTTTAAACATTCATATCATCTGCAGATAAAGTTTTACTTCTTAGTTTCTGATCTTTATGATTTAAATTTCCTTTTCTTATTTTCTTGCAATAGCTGGAATGCTATTACGGTGTTGAATAGAAGTGGTAAACTGTAGCTTCCCTTTAACTCCTTTGAGAATGTTCCCTGGTATTCCTAGTTTGCTTAGAGAAAGCTGTGGAGAAAGCAAAAAAGTGGGAGAGTTTGATGGCAAAGAAAGAAGGAACAAAAAGGATGCCATTTCTTGCCAGATCTACTTCCAACTTTCAAAATGCCCCTTCTGGAGTAACTCTTTTTCTCCAATTCCTCTTCTTACTCTCTGTCCTGCTACTATTTCTCGCCAAATTTCTAAACTAACTTATTTTATCAGAACAAACAGTACAGATTTTTAGACTGCCCATCCATGTTTCAGCCAGCAACTTGTAGGATCCAAATTAGATGTAATTTTGTCTCCTCTAGAAGGTTTAAACACTCCAGTGGTGTGGTTTGCTTAAAACTTTCGTTGTACAAGATTATTCTACACAAAGAGTATATTGTAACTAAATCAACAAAGACTTCTTTGAAGAATTTGATAAAAAAGAAAACATAACTCTTCAATTGATAGGAATAGTTCCATGTAATAAAGCTTCTCTTAAAATCTATATCATCACTTTATTCTAGTAAAAGAACATTTCTCATTTCTTTACCATTTACCTTTCCTGGGCTTCTAACTAAACAGAAAGATTGATGTCAGGGGTTTCAAAGTGCTATGTTTATCAGATCTGTGTTCACAAAAACTCCATATAGTTGTTTAAATGTATTTGAATTTGATTTTCATATCTGTGATTAAGCTCAAGCTAATAAGAACATCTATGAGAATACAGGAATAAGGAAAAATAGTAAAAAAAAATGTTCTGGCTACATTAGCTGAGCCTTTCATTTTTATTTAAAATAAGATTATAGATTTGGGGATTGGGATCAAAGATGAACCATCATTTGGGGTTGGCTACTTTTGATTATAGAAATGTGAATCCTCCATTCTAAACCCTACAAATCATTTTGAACTTTTATGTAGATATAGCCCATGTTACAGTAATTAAATGTACTTCTGATAGATGTTTCAAGACAAAAAGCATGGCTAATTAAAATAATTCAGTCTAATAATCTTGCTTTATTTAAGGTCACAGGCTTAAGAATTAATATAGTATAATATACAGTTTCATTTATGCAGGATGAAATAGAAGGTAGATTATAATCAAAATTCTATATAATGTTTGATGCCTAATATATTTAAATCAGAGATTGAACTTTACAGACATATATATGTATATTATATATATAATACATATATAATTATATGGGTTTTGAAGTGAAACACTTATTATCTTGGAACTATAAGAATTTACTATGCAGGGCCGGCTAAGTGGCGCATTAGTTAAGAGTTGGCTTGGGACACCAGCTCTGAGCAGCAGGGCCCTGGTTCGGATCCCACATGAGGGCCAATGATGCTGTGCCCTCTACAGCTAAGAGGGTGAAAACAGCTCAACCTGGAGCTGGGCTGCTGTGAGTCACCAGGGACGGCATAGGCTGCGGTGAAGCTGCAGTGGGCTACCATGAACTAGGTGAGTGGCTGGCAGCCAGCGTGAGCTGCCAAGAGCTGCCATGAGCGGCCGTCCAATGGCCAGTGGTCCATCTGCCCCACCCGGGAAGAGCGCAATGATAATACCAACATGGGTCAGTGAAGCAACTTCCTCCACAACTAGACTGAAGAA